>NW_027509186.1:5247500-5642500 GCF_051911475.1 Siphateles boraxobius | reverse complement strand
TTTATACGCTCTCCAGATGTTCAACACAGAAACACTGAGATCAGACACGCTTTATACACTCTCCAGATGTTCAACACAGAAACACTGAGATCAGACACGCTTTATACACTCTCCAGATGTTCAACACAGAAACACTGAGATCAGACACGCTTTATGCACTCTCCAGATGTTCAACAGAAACACTGAGATCAGACACGCTTTATACGCTCTCCAGATGTTCAACACAGAAACACTGAGATCAGACATGCTTTATGCACTCTGCAGATGTTCAACACAGAAACACTGAGATCAGACACGCTTTATACGCTCTCCAGATGTTCAACACAGAAACACTGAGATCAGACACGCTTTATACACTCTCCAGATGTTCAACACAGAAACACTGAGATCAGAAACGCTTTATACACTCTCCAGATGTTGAACACAGAAACACTGAGATCAGACACACTTTATACACTCTCCAGATGTTCAACACAGAAACACTGAGATCAGACACGCTTTATGCACTCTCCAGATGTTCAACACAGAAACACTGAGATCAGACACGCTTTATGCACTCTCCAGATGTTCAACACAGAAACACTGAGATCAGACACACTTTATACGCTCTCCAGATGTTCAACACAGAAACACTGAGATTAGAGACGCTTTATACGCTCTCCAGATGTTCAACACAGAAACACTGAGATTAGAGACGCTTTATACACTCTCCAGATGTTCAACACAGAAACACTGAGATCAGACACGCTTTATGCACTCTCCAGATGTTCAACACAGAAACACTGAGATTAGAGACGCTTTATACGCTCTCCAGATGTTCAACACAGAAACACTGAGATCAGACACACTTTATACACTCTCCAGATGTTCAACACAGAAACACAGAGATCAGACACACTTTATACACTCTCCAGATGTTCAACACAGAAACACAGATCAGACACGCTTTATACGCTCTCCAGATGTTCAACACAGAAACATTGAGATCAGACACGTTTTATACGCTCTCCAGATGTTCAACACAGAAACACAGATCAGACACGCTTTATACGCTCTCCAGATGTTCAACACAGAAACACTGAGATCAGACACACTTTATACGCTCTCCAGATGTTCAACACAGAAACACTGAGATCAGACACACTTTATACACTCTCCAGATGTTCAACACAGAAACACAGAGATCAGACACACTTTATACACTCTCCAGATGTTCAACACAGAAACACAGATCAGACACGCTTTATACGCTCTCCAGATGTTCAACACAGAAACACTGAGATCAGACACGCTTTATACGCTCTCCAGATGTTCAACACAGAAACACTAAGATCAGACACACTTTATACACTCTCCAGATGTTCAACACAGAAACACTGAGATCAGACACACTTTATACGCTCTCCAGATGTTCAACACAGAAACACTGAGATCAGACACGCTTTATACGCTCTCCAGATGTTCAACACAGAAACACTGAGATCAGACACACTTTATACACTCTCCAGATGTTCAACACAGAAACACTGAGATCAGACACACTTTATACACTCTCCAGATCTTCAACACAGAAACACTGAGATCAGACACACTTTATACGCTCTCCAGATGTTCAACACAGAAACACTGAGATCAGACACACTTTATACACTCTCCAGATGTTCAACACAGAAACACTGAGATCAGACACACTTTATACACTCTCCAGATGTTCAACACAGAAACACTGAGATCAGACACGCTTTATACACTCTCCAGATGTTCAACACAGAAACACTGAGATTAGACACGCTTTATACACTCTCCAGATGTTCAACACAGAAACACAGATCAGACACACTTTATACACTCTCCAGATGTTCAACACAGAAACACTGAGATCAGACACGCTTTATACGCTCTCCAGATGTTCAACACAGAAACACTGAGATCAGACACGCTTTATACACTCTCCAGATGTTCAACACAGAAACACTGAGATCAGACACGCTTTATACACTCTCCAGATGTTCAACACAGAAACACTGAGATCAGACACGCTTTATACACTCTCCAGATGTTCAACACAGAAACACTGAGATCAGACACGCTTTATACACTCTCCAGATGTTGAACACAGAAACACTGAGATCAGACACGCTTTATGCACTCTCTAAGTGTTCAACAAAGAAACACTGAGATCCGACACGCTTTATACACTCTCCAGATGTCCAACACAGAAACACTGAGATCAGACACCCTTTATACACTCTCCAGATGTTCAACACAGAAACACTGAGATCAGACACGCTTTATGCACTCTCCAGATGTTCAACACAGAAACACTGAGATCAGACACGCTTTATACGCTCTCCAGATGTTCAACACAGAAACACTGAGATCAGACACACTTTATACACTCTCCAGATGTTCAACACAGAAACACTGAGATCAGACACGCTTTATACACTCTCCAGATGTTCAACACAGAAACACTGAGATCAGACACGCTTTATACGCTCTCCAGATGTTCAACACAGAAACACTGAGATCAGACACGCTTTATACGCTCTCCAGATGTTCAACACAGAAACACTGAGATCAGACACGTTTTATACGCTCTCCAGATGTTCAACACAGAAACACAGATCAGACACGCTTTATACACTCTCCAGATGTTCAACACAGAAAAACTGAGATCAGACACACTTTATACACTCTCCAGATGTTCAACACAGAAACACTGAGATCAGACACGCTTTATACACTCTCCAGATGTTCAACACAGAAACACTGAGATCAGACACGCTTTATACACTCTCCAGATGTTCAACACAGAAACACTGAGATCAGACACACTTTATACACTCTCCAGATGTTCAACACAGAAACACTGAGATCAGACACGCTTTATGCACTCTCCAGATGTTCAACAGAAACACTGAGATCAGACACGCTTTATACGCTCTCCAGATGTTCAACACAGAAACACTGAGATCAGACACGCTTTATACACTCTCCAGATGTTCAACACAGAAACACTGAGATCAGACACACTTTATACACTCTCCAGATGTTCAACACAGAAACACTGAGATCAGACACACTTTATACACTCTCCAGATGTTCAACACAGAAACACTGAGATCAGACACTCTTTATAAACTCTCCAGATGTTCAACACAGAAACACTGAGATCAGAAACGCTTTATACACTCTCCAGATGTTCAACACAGAAACACTGAGATCAGACACGCTTTATACGCTCTCCAGTTGTTCAACACAGAAAAACTGAGATCAGACACGCTTTATACACTCTCCAGATGTTCAACACAGAAACACTGAGATCAGACACGCTTTATACGCTCTCCAGATGTTCAACACAGAAACACTGAGATCAGACACGCTTTATACACTCTCCAGATGTTCAACACAGAAACACTGAGATCAGACACGCTTTATACACTCTCCAGATGTTCAACACAGAAACACTGAGATCAGACACGCTTTATACGCTCTCCAGATGTTCAACACTCGCTCGAGAGCTTCATGTGCCCTGATGGTGACTCACTTTCTATCATCTATTTCTATCATGATCTATTACTTATTATCTACATAACATATCTGTGTCTTTATACTTTTTAATATTTTTTATTCTTAATATTTTTTATTCTTGAATATTATTATGTGTCTTGTTAGATTTATATGCGTGTACTGGAAATTTAAATAAGGTAAATTCATTGTGTGTACAAGCATACTTGGCAATAAAGTGCTTTCTGATTATGGTTATGATTCATAAAAGGATGAACTCAAAGTCTTCAGGGGTCCTGAACACATTATTCGATCAATACACTCATTCATTCTGTTTTAGTTCAGAGCCATCAGTGTAAGTGTTGAAGACAAGTGAGAAACCAGATAAATGACTTAACATGTCTCATGTTTCTCTGCTTCATTCCTTTGTACTGAGCCAAATGTCTAATATGAAAAATTATATTTATATTCCTAGATGGAACTTTCATTTGCATTGACCTCCATATAAATGAAGAGTGACCTTTGAAACACACCAGGATGTGAATCTAGTCTCAAACTAGCTGGAGTTGATCTAATACGGTCTAGTTTACCTGCACAAATGCTTTAGTGATCATCCCACTGAGAAAGAAAGACAGAAGGTCAGACAGGCTTGTCTACAGCTCATAAGGAACTTGCTTTCATACAATGGCCCCAAAAAGTGTGATAATACTTATGACACCCCATGTTAAAGTGATATCAAGAGTCTGTATACTGTATATTTGAATCAGCTGGTGATTTAGTGGATGTATGAAATCAGTTTTTACAATTATAATCTATTCTTTATAATAATACTACAAATAATACAGGATTCATGTATTATGTATTATGAAACATAGTGATCAAATAACTTTTGAAGAAACGTCATTGCACAGCCATATTTTAACGCCACCTTTTGTTTACCTTCATCTGCAACTGTTTCTTGGTGTTTTTCAAATAGGAAACAAATGTGACGACATGATCTTAAAAGATGTGTACTAAATAGGTCTTTCCATTTCTTGGAATCTTTTGTGTTTGACAAAAGTGAGATGTTATGTGTGAACGACACCTAAGACGGGGGAAATGTGACGACATCACAGTGATGTCACGGATTGCCCACTGCTTCCTCATTTCAGTCGCTTAATTTACACAGACTCTCCACCGACACGGAAAACAGAGCTGACAGACCACTGACACGTCTGAAAATACACAGCACATCCGCTGCCACGGAGAAAACATCTCAAGATACACTGCAAACAACGCTTTCCAATCAAGAGATCTATAAAAATGTCTTAACATGATCTTTAACAAAACGGGCCTGTAGAGTCCCTCATTAGCATGTGTTAATAATGACATCAACAGTTGCCTGACATCGACTTTCAATCAGATTACAGACATTTAAACAAATCTGAAAGCTCCAGTAGGAAAACACATCTTCCATGTTATTACTGTGTAAGCAGCAACAAGTTTTAATGTAAAAATGCATTTGTAAGTTGTCCTGTTCCTCTGTTGTGTCGGTGCTGGGCTGGACGGACGCTTGAGACATAAGATGTCCGGCCTAGGAAAATTGACATGTTCACCCTTTATTCAAATATTATTTTTTGTCAGCATATTGCATAGTTGTGCTTGGAGTCAATTTTTATTTTTATTTATGGTAATGCAATGAAACATGCCAAAATCATTTTTTGCCATGCTGTCATAAACATTATGAACACATGCAAAAACAAAAGAGAACCAAATAAATATTAATAACTGATTATGTTGTAGTCAATGTATGCTTTATTTCCTCTGAGATTTTAGAAATAGAAAGCTTTTGTAACATTATGCATTTCTTTACTGTCACTTTTGATCAATGTAATGCATCCTTGCTAAATAAAAGTATTAAACTTTTTAATGGTAGTTTATAATGTTACAAAAGCTTTCTATTTCAGATAAATGCTATTCATCAAAGAATCCTGAAAAAATGTACATAATTGTTTTCAACATTGATAATTATAATAATAAACGTTTCTTGAGCAGCAAATCATCATATTATACTGATTTCTGAAGGATCATGTGACACTGAAGACTGGAGTAATGATGCTGAAAATTCAGCTTTGTCTTTACAAAATAAATGATATTTTAAAATATATTCAAATAGAAAACAGTAATTTTAAATTGTAATAATATTTCACAATATTACTGTTTGTTTTTTATTTTTAATCAAATGAATGCAGCCTTGGTGAGCAGAAGAGACTTATTTTAAAAACATTAAAAATCTTACAGATCAAACTTTTTGTACAGTAGTATATATATATATTTAAAAAAAAAAAATTTTCTACATACATTATTTTGGTGTTTTAATCGAACTTGTAGGGTCATTAAAAAGAAATATCTCTTCCGAATCCGGTCATTACATTTGGTCACTAGTGTACATGTTTCTACTAAACTACATGAACTACTGTGGAAGACAACCTTGTTCTGGGTATATTCCCAGTTTGATACCACTTTTGAATATGACATACTGTACATATGCTCTTATGTCATATGTGTCCACACAATGACTCATCCTCCACTCTAAATATTACAGCTCACAATAAAAAAGAATGAAAAACCACATCTTGAGCCATGTTGCCTGTGTTTCTATGTTTGGCAACAACTGGGTCGACCAGTGATTTCCAAAGTGATATTTAAATAAAGGTAAGACTGGAATTCACCATCTTCCAGTCACACTTTTACTTCCTTCTGTCTGCCGTTCATTCATTCAGCAACACACACTTTCACGAATGACATCTCTAGAGTCTGAAACACTGTCATTCAGTGCACAGACACACACCATCTGAACACAGCTCTAGAAACCAAACACTCATCATGGCACCTGATGCTCAGAAACCCTTCTGGGACATCTCCACACTCACAAACCCCCGATGATGGGCAGGAAGTTTTTCTGTATTCAATAATGACTGACTGACGTACAGTATACAGCTCCATGTGAAAACTGCCCTTGACCTTCACAGCACACACTATCAAACACACTGCACTTCTGTACCTCATGCACATCTATTCATTCATTCATCTAAAGGATAATGAAGCATTTAACCTGTTAAACCTACTGTGTGTGTGTGTTTCCACAGCCTGTTTTAAACTTTACTCCATTAAATAACACAGCGTCTACCCTGGATAGCGATATATCTCACAAATTCAAGAGTACCAGAAGGCGTAGATTCAATAAAGCACAAGCCACACTCCAAAAAATAACTTTTGCCTCTTGTTAAATTTAATTAATTAAAATAAGCAAGAGTAACACAATTGTTTAATATTTTGTCACAACTTAATTTAATTTTGTTCAATCAACCTAATATATTTAAAACTGAAGTTTACTTAATTAATTTGTGAGAGAACTACATGAATCATTTTTGTTGACAACTAACTGGGAAGTGGATATGTAGTTCCCAGCATGCTTTGCAAGGGACTGCATTAGGAGGGTAAATTTAGGGATTAAAGTGTTATTTTATGTGTTTTTCTGTAAATGGAAAGATGTTGTTAGTTAATGTTAATGTTTAATATTCAGTAATGTTAGAAACTTAGAAGACTTTCTGTAATGTTTTTGAATTTTGTGGTTACCATTATGCAGAAGAGTGGTGACTGTGTTTAGTTTAGGGCTGTGGGCACTCAATATACTCTATACATGCATTAAACCTCATTTGCAGACCTGCATAAGTAATATTCAATATTACTCTGTAAAAAAGTGTTTTTAATTAAACTGAACACTAGTAGCTCCTATCATTGGAAATAACTGTAGAGTCAAATTAGCCAAATTATAATGTTGGTGATTTTAGGCAGGGCAAAAATTAAATATAGTCAACCTGACAAAACTTTATCTAGCAGGAATGACTAAATTAGTTTAAGTTCATACAACAAGATTACAACAAATAATTTCAAACAAATTAGATTTTGTTGGAAAAATCTAATTCATTGTCGTGGAAAAGCTTTCCTTTTTAATTTAATTAAGTTCGTTCAACACCTTATTTTTTTGAGTGCATGCTAAGTTCATGGCTTTGATTCTCATGAGCATGTTCTACTGATTAAAAGCCCTTTTACTGGGTCAAAGTCTCTGCTACATGAATACATGTCAATATAGATGAGCACATCTCCATGTGAGTGTGTCCCAGTGCTGCAACATCCGCATCTGTACACACACACACACACACACACACACACACACACACACACACACACACACACACACACACACACACACACACACACACACACACACACACACACTTCAGTGGCACACACAGACTGGGACGTGATGCCAAACATGACCTGGTTGACTAGTCAGGGATGTGATCCAAAGATAATCTACTGCTAGGGGACAATTACATGTAAATTCATCATAATAATGATAATAATAATAAAGAATGATCGTTTTAGGTCATAATTGCCCATATCATATGATGCCAGAAGAGTCAATGAGAATGAATCAAATAATGTGAGAATGACCATTTGGAAACGAGGTCGACTGTACAATTATGATGTTGTGATGCCACATTATTCTAAATGTCATAATCATTTGTTAACAAACAAGTATTCATTACTTCAATGTGCTCATTGTTTCTGCCTTAAACATTACATTGTTTAAATTAATACATTATTAGCAAACTGTGATTTTGTATATGTACATTTCTGAAGTTACCTCTGATAACAGATCAGTCTAAACTGTAATGTGGACTCATGTATTTTCTGTAAATCTGCTTTTGAAACAATGTGTATTGTGAAAAGCGCTATACAAATAAATGTGAACTGAATTGATATAATTTTCATGCCTGTAAACATCCAGATTCAATAAACTTTACACCTGCATCTACACACATGCTAGAATATGTTTAAATTATAATGTTCTGTAAATCCATCAGCATCTGAATTCCTTTTAAATGATAATGAATCAAATAAAACATGTAACAAATCATCTAAGCTGAAAATGAATGAAATCTATTCCATGTGACACATGAAGGCTGTGTAAAGTGTGTGAAGTCCCATCAGCACGAGAGAGAGAGAGAGAGAGAGAGAGAGAAGCTTACCTTCTTCTCTCTCTTCCAGGGTTTGAGACAGCAGAAGCTCCAGTAAAACACATCGCTGAACATGACCGGCAGCTACAGCGTGCAGATCATTCTAGCGGAGTCGGCACAGAAACACAACACAGCCACACGCCCAACGCTGAGCTCATCCCAGAAACCACTGTTACTCCCTCTGTCTCTCGCCCGCTCACTCACTCACTGAGTGCGTGACTTCACTTCCTGTCGAGCGACACACACACACACACCTCCCCCACTCGACCCAACCCTCCCACTGACATACACACAACCTCTTCCAGGGAAAGCAGGCTTAAATCTTCAGCTGTACACCAAAAGGAAAGCTCAAATACTACTGATGCCACCAACCATGTAAATATGGATGACGGTAGCATGTGACAACTGAAATCTCCAGCGAATCAGACTGAAACTGTCGGTATCAGTCAGATCTCAACATTGTGGGTCGAGACTATGTTAATGTTAATGTCAATGTCACCTTTATTTATATAGCACTATTAAAACAACACAAGTTGACCAATGTGCTTTACATCATCACTGCAAAAGTAAAAAAAATACTACAATAGTAATAGAATAAAACAAAATAAAATCATTAAAAAAAAAAAATCCATCAAAAGCACCTGGCCATGGCAAACACATATGTATTAAGTTGTACTTTAAAAACATGTACAGAGTGTTCATTATAAGAGCTGATAAATAAGTCAGTGTAAGGTCATGGAGTGATTTATACACCAATAAAAGAAGTTTAAAATCAATCCTATATTGTACAGGGAGCCAATGTAGAGAGATCAAAGATGGAGTGATGTGTTCACGTTTTTTTAATATTCAATAAAAATCTCGCTGCCGCGTTTTGAACCTTTTGCAGCCGTAGAATGGATGCGTGACTAATACCCTTATATAAAGAGTTACAATAATCAAGTCTTGACGATATAAGAGCACGAATTGCAATATCAAGGGTATTATACGTCAGACATGATTTAATCTTAGCCAAGTTTCTCAAATGAAAGAAACTTGTCCTTACCACATGATTTATCTGTGCATTCAGCTTCAGGGAGCTATCAATATAAACACCCAAGTTTTTAACACGTTCTTTAACATATTTTGAAAGTGGGCTGAAATGTAACTCTGCTGCGCCCCTGGTTCCTCTGGGGCCGAACACTACAACCTCAGTCTTATTTTCATTAAGATATGAAAAATTAGAAGGCTTGTACAGGCCAAAGGAAAGCAGGAGAAACCCAGTGAATTCCCCATAAGCAGACCCTAATTCTGGAGAATATCTGTTCTGTGAGAAGACACGAGGGTAGACACGACACCACTCAAAACTGAACAACACACACATTTGACACTTGAGTTTTCATAACAAACGGCTGAAATTAGTCATGGCAATGAAACTAGCAAGGGGGTCCAAAACAGCAGTCGCCGGGAGTGAACAAATACAGATCCAGACAGACATGTTAGTCACTGAGCTCACAGAAAGAAACCAATAAACACAAGAAGCCGATGACATCGAGCAATGGCTTATGGGACAGAGTCTGTGAACGCGATAACACAGGCCTGTTGTGTGTGAATGCGGTGGGAGGAGGGTTTTCCACAGAATAACCATGTGGGACGCGTCTCAGTGTCATGTGTGAGACTGTGTGAGAGTGATTTCATTACAGAACCCCACTCGCGACAGAGAACCAGACTATAGTACAGGAGCTTGTAACCCAGATGAAGTCAATGATTTGAAACGCTCTTCACGGGCAGAAACATTATTGACGGTCACTCACTCAATGCTCTAAAAGGCACAGTATTGGTATACTAGTATTGGATTGTTTAGTAATTAGATATAACAATTCTTATCAATACATTATAATTATTTAAGGGAATGTATTTATTACAATCAACAATTCTGAAAACAACTCAGAAGAAACATTTTATTGGGATAGTTGCAGTGCATTCTGGGATTGCCTTCTCTATGAAAGAAACATGCAATGGAAACAAAGCGTTAATCGTCTATTGCGCAACAAAGAGTAAATGGTTTACAGAAGGGGTTCGAGTGCTGTGTTGGCTGGAGTTTCAGCTTCTAGCAGGGGCTCAATAGGTAAATTGGTCCCAGGTGAAAGGCCAGGAAAAGAGGGATCCAACACTTTCCCCTACGGAGAGGTCAGGGGAGGGAGAGAAAGAGGGATCCAACACTTTCCCCTACGGAGAGGTCAGGGGGAAAGAGAAAAAGGGATCCAACACTTTCCCCTATGGAGAGGTCAGGGGAGAGAGAGAAAGAGGGATCCAACACTTTCCCCTACGGAGAGGTCAGGGGAGAGAGAGAAAGAGGGATCCAACACTTTCCCCTACGGAGAGGTCAGGGGAGAGAGAGAAAGAGGGATCCAACACTTTCCCCTACGGAGAGGTCAGGGGAGAGAGAGAAAGAGGGATCCAACACTTTCCCCTACGGAGAGGTCAGGGGAGAGAGAGAAAGAGGGATCCAACACTTTCCCCTACGCAGAGGTCAGGGGAGAGAGAGAAAGAGGGATCCAACACTTTCCCCTACGGAGCGGTCAGGGGAGAGAGAGAAAGAGGGATCCAACACTTTCCCCTACGGAGAGGTCAGGGGAGAGAGAGAAAGACGGATCCAACACTTTCCCCTACGGACAGGTCAGGGGAGAGAGAGAAAGAGGGATCCAACACTTTCCTCTACGGAGAGGTCAGGGGGAAAGAGAAAGAGGGATCCAACACTTTCCCCTACGGAGAGGTCAGGGGAGAGAGAGAAGGAGGGATCCAGCACTTTCCCCTACGGAGAGGTCAGGGGAGAGAGAGAAAGAGGGATCCAATACTTTCCCCTACGGACAGGTCAGGGGAGAGAGAGAAAGAGGGATCCAACACTTTCCCCTACGGAGAGGTCAGGGGAGAGAGAGAAAGAGGGATCCAACACTTTCCCCTACGGACAGGTCAGGGGAGAGAGAGAAAGAGGGATCCAACACTTTCCCCTATGGAGAGGTCAGGGGAGAGAGAGAAAGAGGGATCCAACACTTTCCCCTACGGAGAGGTCAGGGGAGAGAGAGAAAGAGGGATACAGCCCGTCTTTGAGCCAGGCCTGGGAGAGGAGCTCGTATATGGCCAAACACTCGTAGTTCAGACCCTCACCTACGGTCATGGTCGTGTGTGTGTGTGAGTGAGTGAGTGTGTATATATGCGTGCGAGTGAATGTGTGTGTGTGTGTGAGATGGCACGCTATGACTGGTCGGAAAGCAACGTGTAGTCTGACATGTTTCTTGTCCACGACGCGACAAGATTTTAGGAGTCAAAATCGCGTAATCTGACACAGTGACTATCGTAACAGACAAAAAAATTTTGTAATCTGAACCAGGCATAAGATGAGGGATTACATCTCCTGGGAACACCTTGGGATCCTCCAGGAAGAGCTGGCAGAAGCAGCACTACAAATATCCGGTAACACTTTCTATGAAGACCAAGCTTATAATGAATTATAGCTCCATTTTTACTTATTTATAAGTATTACAACTCTATAGATATATTTATAAAGACTCATTAAGACCTACACTGCATTATAAGAACAGTTACAGTTAAATTGATATTATCTTTTATAATTACTTATAAGTTTCAATGCACATGCCCATAATCCATTATAGAGTGATTCATAGTTATTAATCAGTCAGTTGTATGGTTCAATGAATGTATTTATAAAGACGCAGCATGCATTGCTATAATGTTATATTGTAGTTGCAATGACTTTTTAGTGAATCAGATTTATTTCTGTCAAATAAGTGAATATATTGTTATTAATAGCTGTGTTGTGTTCTTATAAATACTTATTGTGGGTGATAATACAGTTACTAACCTCTATAAATGCATCATTGATGGCTTTAAGTAAAATGAAAACATCGGATGCAATTTTCCTAAATCAAATGTTAAGAAATCATGAAGATGTTATCATTATACATTTTAAGTTGTTTACTTGTAAATGTAACTAATAAACAATAAATCCTGTAATAAATGGGAAAAAACACAGAAATCATTAATACAAACAGTTGAAAAAAAAAAAATATATATATATATATATATATATATATATATATATATTTATTTAATGTTACATACTAGACACTGCAACAATATTTTTTAAAGTATAATTTCAAACTCATGAGCAATTCCATGGATATGGATGAGGAGATTTAAAAAAAATCTAAATGACGTCTAATGCAAACATTAGCACCATTAAAGACATAACTGATAACTAATTGGTACAGCAAACAAGTGTCTCTGGATCTATTTTATATTTGATCATTTATAAGTCACTGTATAATGGGTTATGAGCATGCACATTGAAAAAGCAAATGCATGATATACGTAATTATAAAAAATAATATAAATGTAACTATAACTGTTGTTATAATGCAGTATAATTCTTAATGAGTCTCTATAAATATATTTATAGAATACATAAATAAGTATAAATGGGGATGTAATTCATTATAAGCATGATCTTCATAGAAACCCCCTCCACTACAGACCTCTGCAGGAGATCAACTCAGTGCTCACTGCTTTAAAGGAATATTTAAATACTACGATACATTTCTTCTGATATAAAGTCTATATTATTATTGCTCAAGTTCTAAACTGGTAACAATTGAAGTTTGTGGCTATTGGGATCTCCTTCTAGGTCACTGACGCAGATCGTTCTTCCTCCACACAGGAGTCTGCAGACCTGACCTCCATCCTCATGAAGATGTGTGTGTGTCAGTCAAACGCAGGAAGTGCATGCTGAGCCATCTTTAATTCACTTATCCCGAGTCTGGGGAGTTTAATCATCGGGACTGCACTTCCCGAGGCCTTCTGCGTGCCACTAAATCACACAGCGAGCAAAGCAGACCAGACGTTTTATATAGAAAAGCACAGACCACAGAGTCTACCATCTGCTTTATACATCCAGTAGAGAGAAACCAAAATCTGGTCTTGACTAACACTGCAGAACAGGGGTCACCGTCCCACGAGCACCAGAGAGCGCATGCTGTGAGAGAAACCAGATGACAGCATGCCGTGTGGGTGAAAGGTTTTATCATCCCTGTTCGCTGCACCTGCGCTTTATAAGCCAAGTGTGTGTCCTGAACACTGGCTATAAACTCAGCAGAGCTCAGAGAGTGTGTGTTCATGACAGACTGGAGCTACTGCACTAACATTTAGCTTTAGGCAGCGGATATTTAATACACCAAGTGTAAAATAGCATCAAAAAGTGATTTTTACTGTAAATAGCATCTATCATTATTTGCACTTAGTATCGTATCTTAATATTATTACTATTTACACTGTAAATAGTGATAGACGCCATTTACAATAGCAGTATTTTCTTGTGTCTAAGTGTAAATAGGGCATTTTAGTTGCAAATAACCTACTATTTGCTCCTTAGTGTATTGTCGCATATTATTAAAACAGTGCAACAATAACAAAATATTCAGTGTATATGAATATATTGATTAAAATCATAAATGAATGCTGCTTTATTCTAGCCATAAAGTCCTCCCCTACCCAATAAACACTTTAAATGGCCACCAAAGCGCTTTACATATTGCCACACATTCACCCATTCATACACCAACGGCGGCGTCAGCCATGCAAGGCGCCATCCAGCTCGTCGGGAGCAGCTGGGGTTAGGTGTCTTGCTCATGGACACCTCGACACTTGGTCAGGTGGAACCAGGGATCGAACCACCAACCTTTCGGTTGTAGACAACCTACATGAACCACTGAGCCATTGCTAAGGTGACTATATCTGGCTCAATCACACATTGGTGGGCGGAGTTTGTGTAAATAGCCTCTGTCAACGAGCCGGCCTATTGCACTTGGTTAAAACATCTTTAACCCCTTTTTCCTTGAAATATTCATGTGTCACAAACGAAACCTCATGCATAAACGGTGTAAATGAAAGTGAAGTGTTACTGAGGTGGCTGTAACAGTTATAGGACTTTTTGCATGAATTTATTAAGGTAATAAAATGTACTTGTTCAACATAATTGTTATTATGTCCACCTCCATCGCACCCCTCACACACATCCATTTCATTAAACTTCATTTAAAATCAAGATGTAAACAAATTAAACATGAGAATTCAAAAACTGGAAAGAAATTAAGAAAAACAAAAATTCTAAAAATGCCAATAATTAAGTTCTCATTTTGTATAATTTTTTCATTCTCTAATATAAGCACTTGTGTTTCAACCCTCCCTATCTTGTCAGCCATAAGGCTATTTTATTATCTTTTCTTAAACATGAGGAAGAAACGCCTTAGGAGACGTGAAATATCAAATTACACCGACAATGGCCGAGTGTGAAGCACAACACATATTTGTGTTATAGAACTGAGGAAACGATACCTAGAGCACGGTTCAGTCTGTATGAATGGTTTCTTGAGAACAAATGATATGAATCTTCATCATCACCCTAAAGAGGAAATGCTGGTCATGATGTTATTTCATATTGCTGAGAAGATGAGAAGATGATATGATAACATTCTGGTATAAACCTAATCCTCCACAAATAAAGGATTGGACTGATGTCTTAAAAAGTATTTTTAATAAGGAGAAAATTACATTTTATATGAATTATCGGAAGGATTTGTTTGTTGAATTCTGGTCCAAATGGATTGAGTATATAACTCATATTGAACCAAATACCTTTATGATATAGTTTTTTTTTTCCACAGAATTCTACACACGTTGCTTTCCCAAAAAAACGTTAAATTGACTGAAACTCAACAGATGTAGAGATGATGTTCATATGGAGCAGCGTTTACGGTGAAACCAGCCACTCACCTGTAAATGAACATAGTGCTGCGATTCACACTAAAACACATATAGTAGTGCTGTAATGTGTGTATTTAGGCTCTGCAATATCACAATTTTATTTTTATTTCGATTAATTGTGCAGCCCTAACTTGAAATCTATGCGGTAACTGTACATAGTGCATAGCAAGTGCAGAACTGACAAGGAAGCTTTTGTTTTTTGGGGGGTCAAAATGATTTTCTGTGTAAACAAACCAGATGATAACCTGTACTGGCCACAGATACGCTATACCAAGACTCTATGCAAACGAGTATACATATATATATACATATATATATATATATATATATATATATATATATATATATATATATATATATATATGAGGATTTAGGCACACTGAAGGACTTCAAAAGGTCATAAATCATTCAAATGATCATTCTTGTCCAATAAACAACTCTTGCTCTTGTAGAAACACTAAATAATACAGCTAGCAGTGAATGCATTAAAACAAAAGGCCACACAAACTTTCCCTTCATTACCACGATCTCTGAATTATAGATAGCAGCTCTGTCATGATTTGCTGGTGTGTGGTCCGGCAGCAGTAACTGTGAATGGAGTGTGTAACTAGAGAAAGCGTAGGACATGCAGGATTGTGTGGTGAGGAGAGACGGCTGAGATACGGTTTCGGACGGGTTGGACTCACCATGATGAGTCCGGTGGTTATGGGCTCTGAACAGCCATGACACAACTCCCCAAATTTGGCCCAGTAGTCCTTCTTACAGAAGAGACGGCCGTCCTTTTCATAGTACCAGTGTGAGAGAGACGCCCCGCACTCACAACACCTGCGGATCAAACACAAGGTCAAGGGGAATAATTTTCACAACATACATGCACTAATAAAGTTCCTTTAGCACTGATAAAGTAATACATAAAAGTCTACACAACGTCCTGCTGTCCTCATTCACTACACACCACACCACTACACAACAGGAAGACCAGCTGAAAATGAAGTAATGAAATCTTGAGTGATGCATTCTAGAAGACCGAGTTTGATCAGCTTTTCTCTTCTGCGTTTACCCCCAAATACAGGCAAGCAAGCTGTCCTGTCAAATCAAATTATGATTTTAGGGAGTTCAGGAATTTGTATCATTAGATGTTAAGATTTGCATTTGCTTATTTTTTTTTATTATCGTTTAAACTGTAAATAATTAACTTATTTTCCCCTGGCAATTACAACTTTCTCTTTGTGTGTTTCATCCCTTTTTTGAATGGCTTTTTATGTTGGTCCCAAACTTGGATCATAACATGAATATTTACACAACGTCAATCTGCTCTTGTACGTTGGTAGTGGAGCATTATGACGAGTATGAGTGCTAGTAAACAAGATATCAGACATGTGCATTCATGACGTTGGCCAACAAAATACAAACTGAAATGGACCAACATCCTATGACATTCTGAGGTTTCTCATTTAACTAGAATTAAGTAATATAGAGAGGTTGTGAATGCAGTCATGAGACACAAGAGTATATTCACAATGCAGCACAGTCTTAAATGACTTCTCGCTTTTATAAAAGGTTACTACCTCACTTACGTGTAACAATTACAGGTGCATTAAGAGATTTCTGAGAATCATTATTGAACACTGTTGATATCTGAAATCAGCCCAAACAAACACACCCCTCCCTTCATTGCTCCGCCCCCAAAATGCACAAAAACACAATGCAAGAGTGGATGTCTGTTGATCACAGATGAAGCGAAGCAAGATAATGCTTTGCGAAAAATAAAGTGATGATGAAACAAACGAAAAGAAAGAAAAAAACGTGAACATACAGTACACAAGTATTTACAAGCAAGAGCTGGTTGTTAGTCGCAGATACAGAAAAACAATGACACTCAAAACCAGAGTTACTCACATATGGAACGGGATCAAGCAACCTCTTTCCTGATCATACCCTTCTTTTTCCAGTGATATTCTTCTGACCGTTTCTCTTTTGTAATGTCTCTCAGCCATCTCTCTTTCTACAGTCTTTCTTCAAATCTCCCTCTTGCTCTCTCTCTCTCCTCCCCCATCATGAGTGGAAACGCCCCCTACTGCTGATTGTCTCTCTCTCTCTCCTACCCCATCATGAGTGGAAACGCCCCCTACTGCTGATTGTCTCTCTCTCTCTCCTACCCCATCATGAGTGGACACGCCCCCTACTGCTGATTGGCTCTATCTCTCTCCTCCCCCATCATGAGTGGGCACGCCCTTCTGCTGATTGGCTCTCTCTCTCCTCCCCCATCATGAGTGGCCACGCCCCCTACTGCTGATTGGCTCTCTCTCTCCTCCCCCATCATGAGTGGACACGTCCCCTACTGCTGATTGTCTCTCTCTCTCTCCTCCTCCATCATGAGTGGACACACCCCTTCTGCTGATTGTCTCTCTCTCTCCTCCCCCATCATGAGTGGCCACGCCCCCTACTGCTGATTGTCTCTCTCTCTCTCCTCCCCCATCATGAGTGGACACGTCCCCTACTGCTGATTGTCTCTCTCTCTCTCCTCCCCCATCATGAGTGGACACGCCCCTTCTGCTGATTGGCTCTCTCTCTCCTCCCCCATCATGAGTGGCCACGCCCCCTACTGCTGATTGGCTCTCTCTCTCCTCCCCCATCATGAGTGGATGGCTAATTGGCTCTCTCTCCCCTCCCCCTACTGCTGATTGTCTGTCTTTCTCCTCCCCCATCATGAGTGGACATGCCCCCTACTGCTGATTGTCTCTCTCTCTCTCTCTCTCCTCCCCCAGCATGAGTGGACACACCACCTACTGCTGATTGTCTCTCTCTCTCTCCTCCCCCATCATGAGTGGGCACGCCCCATACTGCTGATTGGCTCTCTCTCCCCTCCCCCATCATGAGTGGACACGCCCCCTACGGCTGATTGTCTCTCTCTCCTCCCCCATCATGAGTGGATACGCCCCCTACTGCTGATTGGCTCTCTCTCTCCTCCCCAATCATGAGTGGACACGCCCCCTTCTGCTGATTGGCTCTCTCTCCCCTCCCCCATCACGAGTGGACACACCCCCTACTGCTGATTGGCTCTCTCTCTCCTCCCCAATCATGAGTGGACACGCCCCCTTCTGCTGATTGGCTCTCTCTCCCCTCCCCCATCATGAGTGGACACACCCCCTACTGCTGATTGGCTCTCTCTCTCTCTCCTATATATAATATGTAATAAAAAAATATATATAATAGTTGGTATCTATGGGTGCTGTGCTGTGACATACATGGCACTGTTACTGTGTTTTTTGACTACTGGAACACCAGGTTGACTGGTCATTATCCACCACCACTACTGTTTTATAATCTAACAATTAGTCTTGCTGTGGTAGTCTGTACACCAGCATTCAGCCATACACCGATTACATTTCCCCAACGCAGCACCTGCACTGTTGCTTTGCTTTTTTATAAAAATAAAACACATTTAGTTCAGTTATACAATGGACACAACAATTATAAACTGAAAACGTCTGCTCTGCTCCATACAGTATTTACCGGTGTGAAAAAGACCTCACCGTGACATGCCTACTAACAATGGATTACACCAGGAAACAAAATGAGGCATTCATAAACATAATAATAATGTTATAACTCAGTAAGAACATGTTTCAGCAGAGCTGACAGGAGACTGAGCTAAACACATGACGTCAGATGATCCATCATTGGTGTCATAACAGCAGCCAGAGGGTGATATCTCACTGTCCTCTGGATTGATCTGATCAGAGCCTGAGGGAGTCCAGCTCATTCATAACCATCTGCCACACAATGACCCCTGCCAACCCAGAATGCCCTCTGAACTGTGACAGGAGCAGAAAAACAGACGCTACAGCTGCAAGCCTCCAAATCAATGTATGTCAAGATAATATATGTCTTTACCTCATTATGACAAAAAGGGGTAAGTGAGTTGTTAATCAGTACAACAATCAGTTCGAGTACAGTTTGTTTTGCATATCATCATCACATGAATGGAAATCAGCTGATCAGAGTGAATAAGAAGCAGTGTACTTCAGCATTACCTTCTCACGCCATAGGACCTAAATGAGAACTCAACGAGTTCAAGGAAGTAATAAAGAAACTTCATGCACTGGAAGTTACCCCTGACCAATTTAAGGTTACAGAAATGCATTTATACTTTATTTACAGTGCATTAAAGGGATAGTTCACCCCAAAATGAAAATTCTGTCACCATTAACTCACCCTCAAGTTGCTCCAAACCTGTATGAAGAATATGTGAAACCAAACAGTTGTGGGGCAACATTGACTTCCATAGTATGAAAAAAAAAAATAGTATGCACAAACTGTTTGGTTACACATATTCTTCAAAACATATTCTATTGTGTTCCGCAGGAGAAAGAGATTCATGCAGGTTTGGAACAATTTGAGGGCGAGTAAATGATGACAGAATTTTTATTTTTGCATGAATTATCCCTTTAATTGCCTTGGCAAGTGTTGTTATCCAAAGTCACAGTGTTGCGTCGTTCCTGTATTTCTCTCAAATTTTTCCTTATTTGTATGTGAGCCGCATCATTAAGGAACTGCCGTGAACTGAACTTGAATTGTCACTACTGTATTCATGTACAACCAGGAAATGCATTTGTCCTCTTAACAATGGACCATACACTGGTGAGTAACCATCAAAGGCATTATTAAACCAATTCCCGTTTACTCAATGAACTCAACTAACGGCACAGGGCAGTGTGGCCACAATGAATGCAAATAAAGAGGATTATTTTTAGAGAGGAACAACTTGACCGTTTTCTACTCGTCGGGGAAAGCCAAAGAAAGCTGATGTGTCCCGTAATTTAATATAGTTTGAACACCATTTCCCCAGACAAGATACAGATATCTAGAAATGAGTCAGAGGCCAAATACTCCTTACATTTTTTTCAAAACAACCAACGTCATCTCCAGAGATTCTGCGAGCTGTTTGTCCACCAGGCCCAAATCTGCAGTCATACAGAGCACAAGTGCAGTGAGGTGAGGTCAGACGCCACCGCAGCTTAATGCTGTCTGCTTTTAGGATTAGTTACTTCAGAATTAAAATCTCCTGATATCTCACCCCACGTCATCCAAGATGTTCATGTCTTTCTGTCTTCAGTCGAAAATAAATTAAGGGTTTTGAGGAAAACATTCCAGAATTTTTCTCCATATAGTGACTTCAATGGTTATCAACAGTTTGAAGGTCCAAATTGCAGTTTCAGTGCAGCTTCAAAGTCTCGACACGATCCCAGCCGAGGAATAAGAGTCTTATCTAGACAAACCATCGGCCATTATCTACAAAAAAGTTAACATTTATATACTTTTTAACCACAAATGCTCGACTTCACGCATTACGTGATCACGTTGGAAAGGTCAGGCGGTGACGTAGATTTTCCTGATGTAGGCGGAAAATGTAGGGAAGGGCGAAAAACTTCAAAATCATCCGACATCATTTTTTTTTTTTTCGTAAAAGGCGTTTGACTTAGTCTTTGCACGTTCGCTTTGTAAACACTAGGTCGGTACCTCCACCTACGTCACACGTGACCTTTTAACGTGATTACGTAATGCGTTAAGTCATGGACGTGCAAGACGAGCATTTGTGGTTAAAAAGTATATAAATGTTTATTTATTTTAGAAAATGGCCGATGGTTTATCTAGATAAGACCGTTATCCCTCAGCTGGGATCGTGTTGAGACTTTGAAGCTGCATTGAAACAGCAATTTGGACCTTCGAACCGTTGAAGTCACTATATGGAGAAAAATACTGGAATGTCTTGATTTCTTTTCGACTGAAGACAGAAAGAGATGAACATCTTGGATGATGTGGGGGTGAGTAAATTATCAGGAGATTTTAATTCTTAAGTGAACTACTCCTTTAGGTTTGATTAAATCACACAGTAATTCTAAAAGAGATGCAAGCACAGCTTCAGTATCGGGCTGAATGAAAGTGAAGTGTCTGTCAATGGAGGACAGTCCATTAGACTGATGAAAACAATCCGGTCGGGCAGACGTGGGGGATGCTGGGTCATCTATGACGTGATCCCCAGGGCTCTGTTATCAGCCTCTAATGATGAAAGCAGAGACGGTCAGGATGCTGTTAATCATTCCCTCTATCCGCCTGACTTCACTGCTGTCTCGGATCTGCCCCATCAGAGCTGACTCTCACATCTCTGACTGAAGGGAGGAAACACTTCATTAAAGTAGACGATCCCTCCGTTCATCGCCCATCTGCTGATCCCAGCCCTGGGTCAGGAAACCAAACCAACACCAAACAGTAACGTGGCATACCGTTGCTCCGAGACACGAAGGTTGAGAATCCAAATTCAGTTTTTTAATGGAAAAATCCAAGATCATAAACCGTATACCAGGCAGTGGTAAAAAGCACAGGGCAATCAGTCCAAATAATGACCACAAATCCAGAGGGTGAGACGGGAACGGGAAAACCCGGACACAGGCAGATAATAAAAACCAGGAACATGGAAACGCTCAGAAATGCAGTGTTACACGTACAAGACTTCACAGGGAATGAATGTGAAAACCAGGCTATTATAGGGTGAGTTAAACAAGGTAATGAGACACAGGTGGATGCAATCAGGGATGATGAATCCAGGCAGAGAGTTATGGGAAAAGTAGTTTAATTAGGGAATGGCAATAGTACGGGGTGGAGTGCCCTATGGTGGTAATGATGGACATTTGGGCGTGGGACTAACCCACAGGATTTCCTTCAGGTTCAGGAGAAAAGTGTTTGCTGTTATGGCTCATTAATCAACTATAAATTTGTCTCCAATGTTTCTCTAGAAGAGAATTCTTATTAGAAATAAGAGAAAACTAAATAATTGACAGCCTATAAAATAAATGAACAGTAACTCAGATCATTTGGTCCTGGAAGAATTTTTTCTGAATTGAGTTCATATTGATTTTTGGTTCCACTGCCACGTAATAAGAAATCATCTTATAATTGGTTTTATCGATACTTTTTTCTGATATTTAAGCATATCTGATTCACCTATGAACGAAACAAAGATTAAGAATCGCACAAGACGCCGTTACAGCACTGAGTATGAGGGGAAACGACACTAGCTGATCAAACTTGAGTTTCAGTGCAGGTTTAGAGATAATAAAACCAAATAAATGTAACCCAGTTTAGATCAGGTTCAACTCAGAGTTTGACCCAGAGTTTGTGTTCAACTATGGAGCTTGTGCAAATTAAAGTGTGACATTTGCAGCGAACAACCAATCACACGGAACCTGGAGATCGTCAGTTTGATTAATTCTGCTGAAGACTAAAGGCCCTTGCGCACAGAGTCCCAAATTCGTGTCCGATTTTTTCACACGTTAAAAAATAAATACGACCTCACGTTATGTCATCAAGCTTGCACACTGCCTCCGAAACTTTCAGCCGTCATAAAAAAAATACCAAATCAGGTTCAATTTTCTGCGTTTTTCGCATCCGTAGCAAGCAGTTTGAATGGTGTTTGAATGGTGTTTTGAAAATTCAGAGCCACCGAATTACGAATCCGAAAAAACGCATACGAAAATTTCGGACTCAGTGTGCAAGGGCCTAAAGCCGGTGACACACTGGCTGCGTGGCGTAAGCGTCTCAGCTGCGTGGCGTGTCCGTTTTTATTTCGGCTCCCATGTTAACAGGTTAGAGCTTGCAGACTGCCTGCGTGACACGCGAATCTCAGGCGTGGCGTGTGCCGCGCGGAAAACACGCGCATGATAGAAATAGAACCGACGCCCATTTTTCACGCGACACGCAAGCGTGTTGGAAGCGTTTCCAGGACAAATAGAATGGGAAAAGATGTTTATATGTTATTTTGTACACGAATACATATTAATAAATTACATTTTGATGGTTGAAAGTCTAGGTTTTGACAAATTCAGATATAAATATAATTTAAAAATAAATAAATAAATATCAATTTTCAAATATTGCACCTGTCAATACAGAACGAAATATTCTGTAGTCTATTTTGCTGTCAATACTGCTGACAGTGTCTTTATCTTGAAGTATATAGGGCTTCCACAACTCTCTCCCATATGTCGAACAAGAGTGATCCGTGTCAGCAGCGCCGCGTTAGACACGTTTCTGGTGTGCAAAGACACAGAAAACGCGACACAGCCGCCACGCAGCTGACACGCAACAGACACGCCCCCCTCACGCCACGCAGCCAGTGTGTCTCCGGCCTAGACAGTTCGAGTCTTTGACAGTCCGATAGGAGCACAAGCCATTACAAAACACACTTAAAGACTGGCGTTGCTAATCATTTCCCCTCCGTTCTTATGAAATTTATATTTTAAATCAATTTTGTGAGGACAACTGTTGAAGAAAATATTGAACCCAAATTTTAGGTTCATGGTGAAGTTAGAAATTATGGTGATTGATCGTAATGATAAATGTGTGTTGAATCCGCAGCAATGTGTCTTGAATAAAATATTGTTTCATAAAATCCTGCATGTTTCGCTTTCACATTCTTTTTTTGCCATTATCTCCAGAGTAGATACATTTCATTAAGTCTTTTTTGATATATTTTGTTAATTACAACAAGAAAGAAATAATGTAGACTGTTATTCTTCTGTAATCAGGAATTAAAAACCAATTGGTTCGTTCGGAGCAAAAACACCAGGCTATTTTTTTTTTTACTGCTTTATTTATTCAGAAACAGAAGTCATTTAAAATGGTATTTGTATATTTTTATTTTATCAGTCTAGAGTAAATGTACAAAGCACCATTGAATACGCCATGTATATAACGGGACAACCCTGAAACTCTGACAGCATGACTTCATTTGATAGAAGAGCTGCAGAGATTTTCAAATCACTATATTTCCTAATTTTTCCTCAAGAATATTAGATATAATTCAAGTGTATATATAAAATAATTTTATTTACAAATGTCATGTTTGTGATTTTTATTTGTTAATTCGTTACTTAACTTGATGCATATATTCAGAAACAAATGCAGCGTACATAAGGGACCATTTTTTGTTAAACTTTTATTAGGCTTCATATCGAAATAAAATGTTTACAGTTTAAACAATAGTTTACAATTGTTATAGTGCTTATGATGGTGCCGGTGTGTGTGGCTGGCCGTCTATTGCCTGTTCTGTTTGTCTTCATTTTGTCCGTCTCACTCTTGGTCCAGGATGTTACCGCTATTTTGGTTTACGATCGACAAATGCTCATTAATATCAGAATCACTGTGGATATACTGCCGGGTAAAGAAAGGGGAGGATCATGATCATACTTTCCTCCAGATCTGTCCGCTGTGCCATTGTCGCTGTATCGGTTTCCCTGCGCTCTTCCATTGAAGAAGCGTAGAAGAAGACGTGGGAAACGAGGCAGGCTTTCTGTCAAACTTAAGGCAAAACTGTTGTTGGAGTCTAGGACCAACTTCGACCGTCATGGATCAAATGGCGCGTGGGACGATCATCGATTCATTCATAGGCGCTCATGTTCACCAAACAACAAATTATAAAAAAGATGCCATATCTCTGTAAAGGTAGGGGTGTAGATATCCAAAACCTTCGACCACTGTGTTGTGCATCACAGTCGGCAGGCGACTCTATATTAATCAAAATGGCACTGGTTAATGCGAGATCGCTTTGCAATAAGACGTTTATCTTGGGAGATTTCTTTACATTGAAACTACTGGATGTTCTATTTGTGACTGAGACATGGCTATCTACTGGTGACTTAAGTCCCTTTGCCGTCCTTGTTCCCTCAGACTGTAAATTTGTTAATTCTCCTCGATCTACAGGCAGGGGAGGAATTCTAGCAACTGTTTTTAAAACTAGCTTTCACTGTCGTCGACAAGTTTTGAACTGCAAGCCTTCCAGCTTGATTTAGATGAGCCAGTGTTGTGTGTGCTGATTTATCGGCCACCAACACTTAATAAAGCTTTTATTCAGGATTTTTCAGAATTTCTAGGGGAAATTCTATTGAAATTTGATAAGTTTTTAATTGTGGGGGATTTTAACATTCATGTGTGCTGTCCATCGGACCCCTGGGTGAAAGACTTTTTAAATCTCGTTGACTCTTTTAATCTTGTGCAATCCGTAAATGGTCCTACACATGAGCATGGACACACATTGGATTTAGTTCTGTCACATGGCATTTCTGTATCTTATGTAGATGTTTGTGATGCTGTCTTTTCTGACCATAAACCAGTCATTTTTGGGGTCTCTTTTGCATGCCAGATTGATAAACCTTGCCCAAATGTACGCCTATGTCGTAGGATTAAAACTGGTGTCATTAATAAGTTTGCTACGATATTTGCGAACAATTATAATGTGGCTGATGCTCATCTTTTATCCTATTCAGACCCTGAGTCTTTGCTTTTTTCTTTTAATTCTGTATGCGCAACTATTTTAGATGATGTTGCACCCTTGAAAGTGAGGCGTGTAAAAACTAAGGTAGAGCCTTGGATAAATGACACTACACGTGCACTCAGACAAATCTGTAGGAGAGCAGAGCGTACGTAAATGGCAGTAGGACAGACTCCAAGTGTCCAATGATATATTAAGGTACTCGTTGCAGACATATCAAGGTGCTGTTAGAACAGCTAAGGCACAGTATTTCTCTGATATTATTGAGAGAAACTGTCATAGACCTAGAGTACTATTTAGTACTATAAACTCTATTATAAATCCACAACGTAATTATGGCTGATATGTCGATGCACACGTGTGAACATTTTAAAACATTTTTTGTTTCAAAAATCGATAAAATTAGGTCTCAAATTCGTCCTGATCCCTGTCCCAGCTACACCATATTGTCCTATGGTGTTTGACCACTTTGAGATTCTTCATCTTTCCAGTTTGGCAAAAATAATAGACCAGTTGAGGCCATCAGACTCCCCACTTGATATTGTCCCATCAAAGTTAATCAAACAGGCTTGTGATACAGTTGGGCCTTGTGTTTTAAACATAATAAATAGCTGCCTTGTATCAGGGTCTGTGCTTGCCACTTTTAAACACGTTGTTTTACCGCCTTTAATTAAAAATACTAAGCTAAACCCAAATGAGTTCGATAATTATAGACCTATTTCAAAGTTGTCATTTCTCTCAAAGATACTAGAGAAAGCAGTTCTCATTCAGCTGCAGTCTTTTTTAAATGAGAATTTGCTTTTTGAAAAGTTTCAGTCTGGTTTTAGGGAACATAACAGTACAGAATTTGCACTTTTAAAGGTTCTTAACCCTCAGGGGTCTGAGGGGTTTTCTGGGTCCTGGAGGTTTTCTGACATGCTCTGACATTTGTGCTTTTTTCAGTTATTTATAAACATGTTAATGGCAAAGGTGTAAATTCACTCTATATAGCACAAACGGGGCTACCGTAATATGTGAGCAACATGTATGTACATGTTTGTATTTTTGAGATAATATTGTTTATGCATTGTTATTGAAAAAACTAAAACTTAAAGTGTCTGAAATAAGGCCACAAAACACATACTAAATATGTGTCCACAAGACTTTTGACTAATGAGTGTTGTTGCCTAGAAGTTTTGCTTCAAAATGATCTGAAAATGATCCAGCCTAATCATTTACACAAAAAAATACATTGGTTTAAATTTTATAAGACACCTTTTGTTTGGAAAGGCAATATGTGTGGAGGCGTGTTCACACCTGAGAAGACAAAGGCCGGATAATGTGCCACATACATAATGAGCTGCATATTAATTAGCCCTTTCACACAGGTGTGTCACAGGGTCCCAAAGAACGCAAGGACAAAATAAATTATCTATATATATATATACATATTTTACAATTAGAAATTGTAACCAATTACAAATAGGTTACAATTACAACAACAATTACAATTTTAACAATATTTCAAGTGTATTCTTTCTTTGTAAAAAGTATACATTTTATCATACGTATTAAAAAAGGTAAGGATTCATTAGTTTGAATATTGGAACAAACACTATAATAACATCTTAGTTGATAATTCAATATAGCTACTTTATTTTTGACAAAACATCATATAGTATATTTAACATGAGCAGAAATTTGTGAACAAAAGCCTACCTATTTAATGTGACAGTAGTCTTTTTTTACAGTCCAGACTTTATAATCTATCCAAAACTAATCACAAAATCTTGTCTAAACATTCATATTTAGTCTGTAACATATTGTGTATGATATATTAGCATATACATGTTAATTTGCAGTTTGTTGCTTATACAGACATTTTATTTCAACATATTTCAGTCTATTTTTACTCATCTTAGTAGGCTATAGCAATATAGTTTGGATTTGTTCATGTAAATTTAATAACATGTTTACTAATGTAGATGCGAGAGTGAATGAACGGCACAGACACGCGCTGTATAACTGTAGTAAACAAAGCGGCGATACCAGTTCACTTTTTTACATTTACTTTTTTATCATTACATCCTGTTAAGTATCCTGTTAAGTGTTAAATGAGGTATAATGAGCAGGAAAGAAAAACACAGAGTATCATTCCATTGTTATTCAGATGATACACAGATATATATTCCAGTAAAAAATAATGAGAATTCATTAGGCCCTCTTTTAGCATGTCTGAATGATTTGAAAACCTGGCTGGCTGCTAATTTTCTGCATCTAAATGAATGCAAAACCGAGATTATTGTGTTTGCACCGTCTAATGTATCTGAGTTCCCTGTGTTGATTTAGGCCCTTTTTTTTTGTAAATCCATGGTGAAAAAATTGGGGGTAATTTTTGATAACTCACTAAAATTTGAAAAACAAGTTAACGCTGTTGTTCGATCAGGTTTCTTTCAATTAAGAACCTTGAAAAAAGGTCAAGCCATTTTTGTCATTTGAGGATTTAGAGAGAGTAATGCATGCATTTGTGACCTCACGTCTAGACTACTGTAATGCCCTGTATGCAGGGATTAATCAGTCGACGTTGACACGCCTGCAAATTATTCAAAATCCCGCAGTTAGACTGCTGAAAGGTTCTCGAAAGCGGAACCATATCACTCCGATTTTGCTTTCATTGCACTGGTTGCCAATCCGTTACAGGATTGATTTTAAGATTTTGTTGTTTGTTTTTAAATCTCTAAATGGTATGGCACCACCCTATCTCTCAGATTTGTTGCAGATATACTCACCATCAAGATCACTTAGGTCTTCAGACCAGAAACTCTTAACTGTCCCAAAGTCTAGACGAAAATTGTGTTGGCTCCGAAACTCTGGAATAGTTTACCTTTGCATATTAGAACTGCCACCACATTGGTATCTTTTAAATCTCTTTTAAAAACTCATCTTTTTTCTCTGGCTTTTCTGTCGAACTCTAACTGCTGATGTGTTGGTAGCTTGTTTGCTTGGTGAGGGCTGTTAGATATATGTATTACACTGTATAAATGTTTTGTACATTTCGCTTGTTGCATGTTTCTACAAATTGTTCAGCACATTGGTCAACTACCCGTTGTTTTAATAGTGCTTTATAAATAAATTACCTTACCTTACCTAAACAATACCAAATAAACAACACCTAAACCAGAGTTTAAAATGATTACATTTATGCAAAGTTGATACTCAATTGTCATTTATTGTTCTCCTTTTGAAAAATATTAGACTGTTTTTTTTTTTTGCTGTTGCAGTATTTTTATATATTATTAAGATTTTTATCAAAGCTAATCAAAAATGAAATTTATCAAAAACAGAAGTAAAACATGAAATAAATATTGGTTCTGCATATCAGTCTTTTGACATAAAAACACACATTATCGGCAAAAAACCCAATATTGGTCGATTTCTCCACATAACACTTTTATTAGCATCAGGAATATGACTATGGTATAACATTTAATGTTTAATTGTGAAAGTAAAATTACACAAATGAATCCTGGATCTAATTCAACAGTGCAACAAGCTTTGAGGACCGTTCTGTCTTCTTGTGATGACAGTTGAAAAACAGCCAGTTCCCACAGGTTTATTCTACAGTGTTGTGGTGGAAACTATGGCAACATTGAGTAAGAAAGAGATGAAGTAAAGAGAGAAAGGCGAAGATAAGAGAGATAACGCTGTTTCCTCATTCCTCTACACAAAAGCATTGCGTCCCAGTGCTGCTCCATCTGATGAGGATTCCTCAAACCTGAATGTGAGCTCGCCATTTCCAACGAGAGCGTAGTATCAGCCTGATAAAGGCCAACTGTGTCAAAGTATCAGTTTCACTTTGACTCACACCATGTAAGCGCAAATACACACACGTCTCACCGGGGGGGGGAAGTTCTGTATTTGTCACAGAAGCTCAGAGGAGTTGGAAATAAAATAACCCATTTACAGTAACCACTCCACAAAAGAACCAGATTTTCTGAAGTGGTTTGGATGTGCAACACTTACCGGTGATCACCGGCATTGCCATGTGGTTACGACAGGTTAACTCTTTTCACTGATGCGAGTTTCTGGCTAGTCATGTTTTTATTGCTATACGGTAAGGGGCACTATTATAGGGCTGCGAATCGAAAATCGATTTCAATTCTGGAATCGAATACTTGGTGAGGAATCAGATACTTGTTATAAAATGAAAATTTTGATTCCTCTTATCGATTCCTTTGTGTGCATTTTAATATGACTTTAAACCATTCAACAGTATACTCTTAAAGTGACAGCAGAATAATATTGCTGCTGCCGTGTCTATAATAACACAAAAAAGACAAAAGAGAAAATTAATTTGCTGTTCTTGACTGAATAACTTTTGTAACTATATTTATAATGTATATTTTATTTATAAAGTGCAGTTTTATTTCACATTTGATTCGTTTCTGTTCCTGAATACCTGAAAATCTTAAAACACTTTATTTCAAGCGTATCTTTGTTCAGTTCCGTATCTATTTGCTGCAATTGATAATTCTTTATTTGTTTGAGTGTTTACTTGTCTTTAATAATGCTTGAAATGTATATTAGTTACTAGGGCTGTGTATCAGCAACAATGTCACGATACGATACGCATCACGATACTAAAGCCACGATACGATACGCATCACGATACTAAAGCCACGATACGATACGCATCACGATACTAAAGCCACGATACGATACGCATCACGATACTAAAGCCACGATACGATACGCATCACGATACTAAAGCCACGATACGATACGCATCACGATACTAAAGCCACGATACGATACGCATCACGATACTAAAGCCACGATACTAAAGCCACGATACGATACGCATCACGATACTAAAGCCACGATACGATACGCATCACGATGCTAAAGCCACGATACGATACGCATCACGATACTAAAGCCACGATACGATACGCATCACGATATGGATCAATTTGGAATTTAAATTTCTTTTGAGCAGAGTTTAGTAACGCTAATATCTTTATTGAATAAACAGTGTTATAACAGTTGTGATAACTGAAAAACTATTTAGTTTTTGTCATTAAAAAACAATGAGAGTTAAATTAAATAAGTGTTGGAATGTGCACCAAACACAGTAATTACTTTACATTGTTGAAATCATTTTAAACAAATAAATACAATAGAATAAATATAGCCTAAGCCTACCAATAAAGAGAAAAGTTTTTGAACAGGTCTAGCACTAGTATTCAGAAATACTACAGAAACTTAAAGTAATCAAATGTAAAATAACATAGGGTAGTATTTTAGTCCTGACTTAATTAAATACATCGACTATACATCCAGATTCCTTATAATTAAAGCTATCTTTTGTTGTTTTGACAACAATATTAATGACAGACACATATGGCTGCTGTCACTTTAAGAGCTAGTGCACGGATCCTGTTTTCATTATACTGTCAAATCACATGCATTTAATGCTTATTTTAGACATAACCGAATGTGTTGGATACTCACCAAGACCGACATTTTTGACATCATTTTGCTTGTTTTTGTCTGTAAACACGATATAATCGGTGAAAAGAACTTTTGTTACTCACAGGCTGTTTGTGGGCCGGCTTTACTCTATGTAAGCATGCAGAGAAAACCATCTCTCAGAGAGCGTGCGAGTACTGAATAGTTTAAAGGGGTGATCGATTGCGATTTCACTTTTTTCATTTTAGATAGTGTGTAATGTTGCTGTTGGTGCATGAACAGTATCTGCACTAAATTTCTGCGCTGAAAGTTCAATGTAAGCAGAGATATCGTCTTTTAAAAATCAGGAAGTTGAATGCCTACAAAAACGACTCGAATGGGACTACAGCGAGATACTTCCTGGGTTTTATACATAACTAACCCATAACTAACCCTCCCTCCGGAATATACAAAAAAGGGGGCATGGCCAAATTAATGCGGCTTTGTCGAAGAGGAAGAGTTATAGTGGAGAGCAGTAACCATGCCGTCGAAAGTTTGTTATTTTCACCCAGCTGTCAGGTGTTCTGTGTTCGGGCTTCCTACGGACGCTGTAGTTCCTCAACAATGGCTACAATTTATGCTTGATTATGTTCCAGAAAATTAAAATCGTAATTTAGCTCTCTGTGCTGCGCATTTTACGGAAGACAGCTTCCAGAATCTCCACAAATTCAATGCCGGATTCGACAAGAAACTGTTACTAAAGCATGAAGCAGTTCCAACTTTAAAACCAGAGGCAGCAGTTGTTGGGACACAACCTCAAAGTAAGACTTAATCATTTTATATGTATTTGCATGTATAATTTTAGTAATGCTTTAGTTTTTATCAAGGACTTAAACAAACTTAAAAAAATAACGTATCTCTCGTTAAGCGACATTTAAATTTAACCCCAGAAGTCTGTCCCAACCACCGCCGCATTTAGTTTAATCTTAACTTTTTACTTTACTTTACTTTACTAGCTAACTCCCTCCTCTCTCAGTCTATGCTCCCTGCTCTGGCTCTGTTCGTTCTTCATCTTCCTTGTGTTTTCTGGTGGACGCTCCGTTCGTTTCCAATGATCATTTCTCGCGCTGGTTTCACTGCAAACTGCGTGCAGCCAATGGGCGTATGAAACGTCATTACATAGCATTACGGCACAGTGTTCATGGGAAATGTAGGAAGTACTGCCATGGGATAAATGACCGAGAACAGAGCCTTATGCATCACCGCCCAAACTGGCTAGTAAGTTTTTATTAACACCCGCCAAAATGAATTTTAATGAATGTTCCAGAAAATTAAAATCGTAATTTAGCTCTCTGTGCTGCGCATTTTACGGAAGACAGCTTCCAGAATCTCCACAAATTCAATGCTGGATTCAACAACAAACTGTTACTAAAGCATGAAGCAGTTCAAACTTTAAAACCAGAGGCAGCAGTTGTTGGGCCACAGCCAGTAAGTAAGACTTAATCATTTTAAATGTATTTGCATGTATAATTTTAGACGTAATGCTTTAGTTTTTATCAAGGACGTAAACAAATGCCAGTGCTGGCTTTAGTAGCCACTTAGTTATGCTATTTCGTGTGTCTATGACAAACGGGTACAAACATTTTGGACCTGAATTTGTAATTATGTACTAATTTTGTAAATGTATTTTCCATGTATACTTTATGACGTAATTTTTCGATTTGATCAAGAGCGTAAATCAATGCCAACGCTGTTTGTAGCTAGTTAGTTCTTTGCTATTTTGTGTGTATAAGACAAACGTGTATAAAGTTCAAAAAATTATATGTAATCGCAACAGCAAACTTCAGCTGCTGTTATCAGATGTTTTCACATTCTGTTGGCATTTTAACACAGTTGCCACATGTACACCTAAAGAAAACGATACACAGAGTAAACTAAGTTTTGTGAATAGATAAACGGTTGTTCATCATTATACTGACAAAACAATAACTTTAAAAAACGGTATAACTCAGTAATTTATTCAGTTATATTAAATATTTAATCAGGAGACAACCGTATCTCAAAAGCTAACAAGCAGCAGTTGCATTTTCAAGTAACAGCGTATCGAAATTCTTATATAATAATAGTAGAATAGAATAATAATAAACCATTCAGAAACGTTTTGTAAGAGCCGTGTTTGGGGAGGTTCTGCTTGACTCTCTTCATTGCCGCTTTCTGGGTCCGATTCTGGCTCAAGCTGATACACAGTATTGACATCATTATTTACATTTGACCGGAGCACATGCAGCTTTCGCCTGTAAAGGTAATGGGCGTGAAGTTTCTGGACAACGTGTGCTAAGCAGTTTAGCCAATTGCAACACAGCGGCCCAACTAACCAATCTGAGCCCATTGCCTGTTTCTGAGGGAGTGGTTTCATAGAATCAGGAAGTCAACCTGTCGTTCAAATGACAGAGGAGAAAGCGGCTTACAGCAAAGGTGAAATTTATGAAAAATAAGGCTTAAAAAAAAAAAAAACACAAAGACATGTTATATTGCACCCCATAAACACAGTCATGCAAAGAAAAAAAGCAGTAAACCACCCCTTTAAAATCGCTTGAATGTTTAGCGTGGTAAGACTTAAAAAGACGAGCGAATGGTAAACTTAAGTGACAATGTAATGCTCGCCCGAATATGCAAGTGAATATTCCGTCATGTCCCAACTCCTAAAAGCGAGAGTGTAGTATCGCCGACTTCAGCGCGTTTGATGCTTGCCTTGAGCAACCCATTTTGAGAGACAGAGAGACAGAAGACGCTGCACAGCTGAACACTCAATGTTTGCGGGAGTTTCCCGCATTATAAGTGGGAGACCTGCGGGAATGATTAGAATAATGCGTAATACTCGCAATCCCGTGCTGAAATTCGAGCCCTGAATTGGCTACATTCAAAAGCACGACAGCACCGTCAGGAGTTCATGACGATGTATCGTCGTATCGATACTAGTAATTTTCCTATGATATTTTTTTAAACCGTAGGCAAACGTTCCTTGTATTAGTGTTCTTTAGCCTGTTGATTTTTGTTCATGATATTCAGCTACAATGAAATGTTTCACAATAAGACTTAAAATAAATGTGAATGATATTTGTTGATATTGAATGATATATGATATAAGTTTATTTTTTATTTTATTTTTTTTACCTTATTGGAAATTAAATTAGGAATCGATAAGAACTCAAAAACAAGCAGCAGCTGCAGAAACAAGCGATAAAAGCATTGCTTAAGCTGACAAGATAAGCAAATATTAAACAGCATATAATCAAAACTGCCTAATGTTACCGAATGCAATGTCGACACATGAAGAGGTTTATGACTGAAGCTGTGTGTGTGTGTTGGTGGACACATCTACTCCGTTGGTCACTCTCAATACGAAGCCTTTACTATACGTGAAGTTTAACTGCGGTGTTGGTTCTTTTGTAACATAATGTACAGTAATAGAGATGCGTGATGTCTAATAAGTCCTAATAAGAAACACTGATTTTCAACATGAAACAAATTAATTCTGGGTGGTTCTTGCGTGTCATTCATACATTCCCCCCAAAAAATATGTAAAAAAAGTAAGTATACAATTTTACATCACATCATTACAATACGAGAAAGAAAAAAATGCTCACATTGAATACAAACCAAATCTGTGCTTAACTTAAAAACAATTTACTACATTTGACATTTATGTGAATTTATTTAATTAATTGTCCTTGTTTATTCATTGGAATATTATTACTGGAACAAAAATTGTGTATTTAATAATTATATTCTACATTTCAATGCTGTTGAATGCTGACAATATCAATTTTATTCATTCAATATTAGTAGTTAAAAAGAAGTGTGAAAGAAGAGACTGACATGAAAGTGCTGCTAGAAACTCGTGTCCGTTGTGTTGTTGAAATGTGATCGACTAGTTGATAATGGAGTTGTAGGCAGTTAAGTCTGTCTAATTCTGATCAATGGCTGAATACAACAACAAAAAAGCCGATTACAATGATCCCTGGGAAAAGTGAGCTCCCGGTGCCAGTCCTCAGGAATCATGAGGCAGTTTTCCTGTCATCACTGAGTGATGATGTCATCAGAAGAGAGCAGTGATGTCATGTTAAGGGCGGAGCGACAGCAGGAATCCCGAATATGTGGTTGAGCGACAGTTCCGATCACAATGGATCTTTGTTAGAAATTTTATACAGGTGACACTCGAAAAATTTGAATATCGTGCAAAAGTTATAATTTTGATGATTATGGCTCATGAAAACCCCAAATTCAAAATCTCATAAAATTAGAATATTACATCAAATCAATAAAAAAAAGGATTTTAAATACAGAAATGTCGGCCCTCTGAGAAGTATAATCATGCATATGTATATAGTTATATATACTAAATATATTAGTTTCACCTTTTAATCTGAATTACTGAAATACAAGAACTGTTACTGTAATTTTTCGAGTTTCACCTGTAATGCTTCAAGTTCCTCATGCAATCTAGTCAAAGATAACCGTGCTTCATCTCCACTGATTATTTTTCTTTTTAGTTTGAACTTGTCGTCCGTAAACCCGACGATCAGATTCCTCTTATCAGCGCAAGCAAAGCTTCACTGTGAGAACAGAGCGTGTTGTGTGCGGCTCTCTTTAACAGTACTAGACGTGTTTCGCATATTGGGGGAATCGCTTTGCATGCCAGCGCTTTCTTTGTGCTTGCTAAGGCCTTCCCAGAATGCAGTGCTCCGCTTCTCATTCTGTCAGTCTGCTGAACGAAAGAACAGTTGAGCCACGACGTCAATGATCCCTCAGAAGACCAACACATCCAGCGGACAAGAAAAGCATTTAACTGAAACACACTCTTCTGAACGAACCAAGCAGAGAGTGTGAGGAGCAGTCATGACAATCATTATAAACACAACATAATGCAGTGTTTATCAGCATAAAACAGCAGCGGATATGACACATCACATCAGTGTCAAATCCCGCCTGACACAAGCTTATTATCCGTGTTTTTGGAGAACCCAGTGTCAGTTTCTACACAGAAACACAACTACAGTTCACTGCTCTGATGAAAATCAAGAAACCGTCCACACCCCGTCTACATGGAGCTTTAACTGGTTTAACTGGTCACAACTCTTGTAATACGGTTATCTTGGTAATCTTGGTTATCATTTTTGTCATGTAAAAATGGTTTAATGACATGATGTAACAATTATATAATCATACTAATTCACAAACACTGGAACAACTCATGAAAATGAAAATTAAGTCATAATTTACTCACCCACAGTTGTTCTAATGTAATATGCACTCTCTTTTTTTCAGAACACAAAAGGAGAATAAAACAAAAATGTCCCGAATATCAACCGACATCAAGTTTTAAAAAAAGAAGCACAAGCATCACAGAATGATCGCGTGCGACACGTGTCGTATATTAAGTGTTCTGGGGGTATACATATAACAAATAGAAATATAATGCTTTATTTAATGAAGATCCTGACCTTGGCCATCGGTCTTCTGTGCTCGACTGCACGTTCACTTTTCAGAAAAAGCACATAAGTTGTGAGAAATCCGGATAAAAATGGACTTCTTCTCTGAGGTGAATATATCCGTGAAGTTAGAGTTCACATCTGTCAACTTTCATCCTGACTGTCATAGTCCGGAGAAGGAGCACAGATACTTTTTGGGGATTTCTAGGCGTTGTATTTCATGCCACGTTTATATTACAACATGGCCAAAATTAAAAAAACAATGAGTTGGACGTATGACGGACGGATTCCTGTGCCAAATACACTCCTTCAGGACTTGTATAACTTTCGGATCGTTTTTTTCCGAGTATGGGCCTGTATGAAGTTCACAAAGGGTGAGATGGGCACTTCTCCTAGAAGAGCGAACACACACACACACACACACACACATCAACCAGAGCGAGAGCAACGCCCATCAGCATGCTCACAATCCCAGCGATAAAAGATCCCGGTCATGAGTCTGAATCGCAGGTGGTTTTGTTTTGTTTTGTTGGCAATCGGCGCATAAGTGCATTTAATGTAAACAACAATAACATATAGTGAATCAGTAGTTATCCAGGGATGATCCGATGATGTACTGTGTGTGACTTTAGCTCCGCCCACGACCCGCCTCCAGGAGCTCGACTGTTTTCAGAAAGAATCGGTACAGCTGTATCTGTCTTCTATAAATCTGATCAAACTAAAGACTCTTCGGAGATATGAAGGATGTAATGCTACTCAAGATGAACATGAGACTGGCAGAAGCTGTGTGTGTTAGGTACCCTTTGGTGCTTAATGACTCGTTTCCACTGAGCAGTATAGTACGGTACAGTAGGCCTACGGTTCGGTTCGGGTCGGGTCAGTAAACCATGATCCGGCTAGCGTTTCCACCACCAACGATACCCTTCTTGATAGGCGTGGTGTTTGCCGAAAAAAAAGCGATCAACGTCATTTTAGCGCGGAGAAGAAAGCGACAAAGTAAACACCAATGGTATACAGCAGATATTGTCCTTGCTGCTCGGCATGTTTGTCACAGGAAGAGAAGTGCCGACATTAGGCATTTCTCAATACCAAGTATGCAAAGTTCTCAGCAGAATGACTCCCGAGGACGCGAGTCCGGTAATTCTCCAAATGGAACAGCGCGTTCTTGAAAGCATCACTGAGCTCGCTCTTCATGTACATTTTAGGCAACAATAAAACGAAATATATTATAAAACACTACTCTGCCTCTTTTCGTTTTCATTTATATACATATTAAACATTATGGACACACAAATGTGGTTCAGGCAATGTATAGACCTGATTATATAATTTACTGCATGTTTAACGTTAGCCTATTTATAACAAAACAAAATATAAAACACAACCCTACATCTTTTTGTGTAAATTTAAAAAATATTAAACATATTCCAGGCGATATGTGCATTTGTACAAATGTTGCAATAAACAACATTACAGTGATAATCTTGTAATAAAATAAAAAATGACTAAACTCAACCCAGTTAAATTTCAGTTTTATCAATAATAGCCATTATAAAAGTATAAGTAAAAGGTAACGTTACAAGAAGCTATACAATAAGAAATAAAGCAAACAATTCAGTCAAATATACTAATTTAGCGCTAGTCTAATGTTAACGTTACAACGGAAAAGTTAAATAGCCTAAATATATGAAACTTCAATTAGCCCTCAGCCAAAACGATTGGCCAGGGAACGAATTATCGATTCACGAGACCAAAGATCACCCGTTAGATATACACAAGACCAATTACCACTACAGAGTCAACGGCAAACGTCAGAACGACTAGCCGAGGAAAGGCTGTTCCACGCGGGGAACATGAGCGCCGAGCGCCCGGTGATCGCCTGGAATGGATCAAATTATCATAAATCATTATAAATAAACCACAGATTTGAGCTTTAAACAACTACATTCTCGCCTGAAAAACTCTTAAAACTACATTTCGTGAAAGAATAACCGTAGTATTATATTCCAACTGTATATTAAAAAATGGTGCTTCTTATGTTTTCATTCCCCTTGTAGCACGCGCAAGTGACGATACTCTGTCAACCAATCAACGTTCTGCAGTGAGTCTAGCTCCACCCTTTAGTACCGTACCACTGTGCTAGGTACCCCAACGGAAGGGTACCCAAAAAGTGGTACGGTACGGTTCGGCTTTTTGGTACCATTCACAACTTTTGACAGTGGAAACGCAAATAATTGTGTACCGTACCGAACTGTACCGTACCGTACCGCTGAAACGAGCCCTAAGTGATGAAGACAGGCAACAGTGACACCCCCAACGGGTTGGGGTGTAAAATATGTCAGTCATCGTGTGATAACGAAAATATGACTAGGCCTAGACTACTCGCTCTGAGCAGGTGTTGTCTGTTAACAGGCTGTAAAACTGTTGGCTAAGTTACAGACACTCAAGAAAACTCTTTTTGATAACTCTTTGAGGGCCATGATTTCTGGCAATTTCCTCCCCTCTCTCACGCCTGACTGGTTCAAAATTGTCCATAGTCAAGCCACAAACAGTAGGAATCTAGCAGAGTATGGGTTGCTACTCCCTTTTATGACGTCATCACCCAGTTACGGTAAAAAACATGCTACCTTTGAAGAAACCCCAATAAATGTTATTTTAACGCATTTTAAGAAAGAAATTTTTAAATATTTACATATTGAGCACTTTAATCTACACATTAATTGGTTGTGGTGGTTAACCTGCAATTTACACTTTAAATATATTATAAATAGTTTTTCCGTGTGAGAAATACAATGTGTGGTGGGAGTGCGTGACAAAAGAACCCAAATGAGTGACTGTCACACTCAATGCGTGACACTTGAGAGCCCTGTTGATAGTTACTGGTTAAAAAAAAAATTAAATTCCCCTTTTGTGGTCTGAAAAATAAACAGGTCATACCGCATTAGAACAACAGCAGGGTGATTCAATGATGACTTTATTTTTATTTTAGGATGAAGTCTTGTTTCTTTGAAGTGTGAATCTAAGAATAAAGATATGCAAATGCTGATTGGTGCGTAAAGACAGGACATCTGCACATTCATCATTCACACAGTGAGCCGTTCACTTACAGCAGCAGCACACGTGTGTGATCACAGCACACACACTCAACAACGAGCTGTAGTACGTCCTGATGCTGTGGCACAGCTGAGGAGATGCTTCACTGTCCACCAGGACACATCCGCTCATTAACATTCACACTACAAATGATGACTCAACACGAGTGTGTAATCATGACTCGGTGTATGAGTTTACACACCCCTGCTAATATTGCAGCTTCTTGAGATGGAAAATATGAAACCAAGTAAAATATTTTCCCACCTTCAATGCAATATAAAGGAACAAATAAATAGAGTAACTTAAGGGAAAAAAAAAGATTTAAAATAGCCTGTGCTCACAGCTCACTAACACATGATTTTACTTGAATTCACTTGTTTACATCTCATAAAGCTGCACTTTAACAGGGCATTTATACCCACTATATAGAGACAATTTGAACACCACGTTGTAAAAGATTTGTAATTGTCTTGCTACTATAAAATGTTGTCTATAGGTACTTTAACATATATAGAAAAATTGTAGATGGCATCACATTCTAACATTTTCTGCAAAATAATGTACAATTTATGTTTTTTCTGTTTTGAATTTTTAAGTACAATCAACTTGGATTTAAGTCATATCAACTTAAATTACATTAAACTGACTTAAAAATGAGTTGAGTCTTGAAAACTTATAAAAAAGTTGAAAATAGCTTAACTTATTTTGATGAGCTAAGGCAATGCAAAAACATATGTTGTAATAACTGATTGATTATATCACTTTTTACAGAGTAGGAACAACAAATTACTGTAAAATGTATGGTAAAAGTGTATAAGTTCCGCAGTGATATCACATATGATTATATTTCTATATTACTACACATTGCAATACTCTAGCGGTTTAACAGGACTTTACACACAAAAATGAACTGTGTGCTTATTGCGGGTAACGTTTCCTAACCACTAGCAGTCGCACTGTTGTTTCTGTCAGTATGCGCATGCGTCTGCTCTCCTGCTCCAAGAAGACGCTTCTCACACACACACACACACACACTACACAGTACATCACAGGTCAGGGAACTCACAATTAAATGCAGTCAAACGTAACCATGCTTTGGTTTATTAGCTTGAAAGCTGCGGCTTATAGAGCTTTTTTTTGGTAACACTCTTTCGATAGTCCACTTTAGAGATTCCACTAACTATAAGTAACTTTTCAACTACATGTCAACTAACTCTCAGAGTATTAGTAGACTATCAGTATGGTTATGGTTAGGAGAATAATTTGACTTGTAGTTGCCAAGTTATTTATAGTCAGTAGAATATCTATTTGGGACCAACACAATAAAGTGTTAGCAGATATTAAGCATAGTCTACTAATACTCTAATGACAGTTAGTTGACATGTAGCTGCAACTTATAGTTAGTAGAATGTCTAAAGTGGACTATCGACTACTATTTTTGGCAAGACAAAAACATCCTTATTGTGACACTGGGAGATCAATTCAATCCTGTAGCTAATAATATGACGTCAGTACGTAGTCGCATTGATCAGTGTTTATGAATTATTGCTTATAATATGAAAATATTGATCAGCTTAACCTCATAAACTCGTCAGCTTAATGTAAACACTGACTTGCTGAGCAGTCCTACTAATCTGGATGACTAGTAAAAATGAGTAGTCATGAAAGAAAAAGTTGAGAAAAGACACTGCTGCTGCTGAACTTATCAAACTATTCAATAAATAACTGAAGTACTGTATCAAAAACATAATTCAAGGGTTAAGAGACACAATCATCCTACACAATCACAACTGAAACATCGGGGAAAAACAGAAGTGAAACTACAGGCGACACACCCTTCCTAACTGATCATCAGATGCACGAACCAAGAGAAACGTTACTTCCAACGGAAAGATTCTCTTACAATGACCGAAATGTTTTGTTGACACAATCCGAATTCACACCCGCACCAAGAACGTGAATGCAAAACCAGAGCACTGCGAGAGTCCAAACCCTGCCTTAACCGAGAGCCGGTGTGAAGGACACTGTCCAGACTTACTTTCTGCCTTGCACGCGCCGGTAGCGACGGTTCCTGCAGGAGATCATCTGTCCTCGCAGCGCTCGCACCGTCTGACGGGCTTCAGGAGGATCGCTCATGTCTGAACACAGAAGCGCTCGTCTCTGGTGAGGTCTGCTCATTTCCTGTGCTGTGATGCACACACTCGCGTCCACGGGAGCCGCTGTGACCCCATGACAGTCGATCAGCAACTTCCTGTCTTCCTACAGCACTCACTACAAGCACCAAACGCCGGCCGTGACTTTTGTTTTGGACGGTGTACCACTGTGATTAGGGTTGCCAAACATACTGGTAGTACCAGTACTAGTACCAGTACCAGAACCAGTACCAGTCGGTAGGAGGAGTGTAACAATATATCGTGTCACAATATATCCCAATACAAAAATGCAGCAATATGTATCGTGGAAGGTCACAATATGGATTTTGTATAGTTTTAGTGTCGCTACATTAATACTATACTGTATATATAATGTTAAAAATAATGTACTGTATAATAATGCAATGGGGGTAATTTGTGGGTCCTGATAATGCCAAATATCTAATGCTACCAGTAAAAAGTGATCAGTTGACTGTGAGGAGACCCGTTGCCTTAAAATTGTACCAGTAAAAAGTAAAAAGTGGCCTACATTATTTTAAATATATACTGTATAAATATTATAAATATATAGTGCAAGCATATTTGTCTAAAATAATTCTGTATTTTCAGCTTCAGAATCATGAATATTGTTATTCTGGTGTCTCTATTGTCCTGTGCATTGGGTTTCCAGCACCAAGTCCAAGCCTATTCATTTACACACACAATTTAATACCCAATTTAGCATTTTAATCAACAGTACATTTTTCTATTAATCTTTTACCATATGTCTTGGAGTATCGCAATAATATCGTATGGTGAGTTCAGTGTCGTGATATGCATCGAATCGTGACATTAGGGTATCGTTACACCCCAAGTCGGTACTAAAAAAAAGTTGATAGAACCAGCAATTCTTCAGTAGCGGTAGATCTGTATTACAGTTCAATGTGACTTCGACAAATTATTTCAGTTCAATAAAAGACCTTCACAGCCTACCTGAGCAAAAGACCCTAAAACAACAAAGAGACTGACCAAGCAAATAAATTAGAATAAAAACGAAAAAAATACATTACATGTTATTATGTATGCCAGGGATTTTCATAATGGAATCTAACTTAAGACATTCATTTAATATGTTTACAGGGTAAAGGATCAAAAATATCTTATACAATCCAAAAAATGTAAGTAAATACAGCATATTTTTATTTCTGAAAAGGATTTTTATACTTTATTTGATATTTTACGCTTCTTTAGTTGTACATACTATACTAGATACTCCTTTACCACGGTACTGCCACAGAACTATATTTAATACATGTTGGAGTCATTTTGTATATTCTGTCAAATTCGTCTTACCTTCTTCTGCGATGCCAGAACGACATCAGATTATTTTGAGGGGATCAATCGAACAGACGTTGAAATCCAGTCTGACTATCAACTGAAACGTGTCAAAGTCACCCTAATGCGGCGTGTGTAGTTCCTCAGACTGGTTTCCGGTCAGCTGATCTGACCCGCGCTGAGCTTTACTCAAAGCACCTGCCTGTCATTCCCTCCAGTACTTCCCCAACGATGACAGAAGCACTGGACACGTCCTCGTTGTGTTGTGTATAGCGTCTGTTAGGATTTGGTCGAATCAAGAATCGGTTCAGTTCCAGAAGTCAAGGCACGAAGATTTGAAATTGCAGTAGCACATTTGAGAAAATGTGGAAATGCCTAATTGAGGTTGTACTGTGAAAGACAATGAAAGAATAAATACAAATATGTACTACAAGTTTGTGTCTGTCATTTGTATTTCTGTGAATGGCATTTCACACATTTGTGACTGCTTGTCTGCAGCTTCAAATTATGAGTACAGGTTTGTGACTACTATCTGCGAGTGCAAATCTCAACATTCAACTTTAGATTTTTATTTTACAGGTTTTCACATTGGAGCTGTGAGTGTAAATTTTAGCGTACAAGTATGAATATTTATTGTTCAAGTTCTCAAATTCACATCTACATATTCTAGAGTTTTGCTACTCTTTAACCTTCATAGTTATGAGCAAGTTCTTATTTGAAAAAGTAAAAAAGCTTTGAGTAATCTCATGAGTAATCGGTTAAAATCAATCTAAGGACTCGTTCGATCTGTCATTCTTGACTTTCATTGTCATCCTCATCATCATTTAACTACAATGACTTTAGGTTTTTAATCCTGCCAGTTTGTGATGTTGTGAAAGAGCAGATGTTTGTGTTGCTGCTGACTCACTGCACTCATCCTTCCATAACGCGAACTTCATGATTGATGCTCCTAGAGGAACAGGGTCTCTGTGCACACTGATATTCTCATGCCACTTTCCCAGCGGTGCGGATGGAAACTCTATTCATTTACATGTTGTTTAACAGGGGGTTTGGGCTGAAATCCTTTCGGGAATGAAAACGAGGCAACGGTGGCAGGGTAAAAACTCCCTGAAAGTAAGAAAGAAACCTCAGGAGGAAGCAGTGCTCAGAGGGGAAAGTTACTGTCCTGTGTTCATTATGTCACTGGAAAACACTGGTTGATAAGTATTCTAAATGTAATGCGTTTCGCAACACATGTGGAGATGATTTAAGGTTATTGTTGGCTAAAATTAACTGGAGTGAGTAGCACAACATTATTGTTCAATTCATTCTGGTTAAGACCTTTGGGGGAAAATGACAATAGTGTCCATAGTAGAGTCGTCCTAATAAAGACTGCTGAAAGATTGTATTGGTGTTGGCAAAGTCAAGCATCACTATTTCCAATGCTCATATTAGGTTTAGTGATTTGAATAATCCTTCAATCCCAAATATCAAATGTTAGAAGTCTAACTTTAGTGGGTAAGATAAGACTGGTGGATTAGCAGAAGGCAAAACTGGTGTAAACCCCCACAGGTAGCAGAGCCATATCTAGACAGTTTTGGCCAACTAGCAAACACCCAGAACACCCTACCCACGTCTAGTAAAGTCACCCGTGTAACTACACTTAATGCATTTAATATAAATGTTCATCTAATGTCATTAGAGCTCAGTAAAGCGGCCTGTTGTTTGGGTGATGACAATCTGGCACTACAGTAAATCCATTATCTGGCCAGTGCGGTGTACGCTTTATTAAACTCTGTTGTGTATTCCTACTTTGTCTTCACTAACACTGACTATTTTCTCATGTGATTTTGTGATTTTGGCCCCTGCTGAGAGTTCGGGAACAGAAAACTCTGCATCAGGGCCATTTTCCCATGGAATTAATGCCCTATTTACGTCTTCCAAGGAAAACTGTGCTTTCCCACCCAAGGGACAACTAGCATCCTCCCAAATAAACCACGTCACAAAGATGTTTTCCACAAGTGTTCTTTGCTCACTGTCACTCGAGTCTGTTCACATGGCAGTGGCCGGTGACATCTCACACTGCTTTACTCTGCAGGTTTCTTTCAATCCCTTCCATGACCTAAAATCTCACCAGAACTTTTTCTCAGTACAGTTTTAAAAGAGAACTAGACTGATATTGAAATTGAGAACAGAAAAAAGCATAGTGAACTAAACCCATATTTGCATTTCCTGTCCAGGAGCTTTAATAAACCTTGTCAGGTGTAAGCTGCTTGTGTCACAGATGGGAACAAAATGACCTTTCTAATCAGTCTTCACCGCTCTCCACTCACAGCAGATCTCAAAGCCCCGTCTCCAGAAATCCACAGCCCTCTCATTCCCTCCGACCCAGATGCCCTTGCCAAACGTCCTTCATCTCTGCAGCTCAGCCCTACCACTGAGACGATTTTACAATCTTGCCAATTTCCAGATCCAATGGAAATGCTTTTGCAGACTTAGCAGAACAAAGGATATGCCCATGAAAACCCTCCAGTAGGTGACTATTATTTAGCCAAGTTGGACAGATGTGTCCCTGGATCAAAATAAGTTAATATTGTGAAACTCACCGAGTGAAACTCACCGAGTGGTCTGGGGTGTTCACTGATATGCTCACGCAACAGGTTTTATCGTAGTTTTTGGAAGAATGTGCGGTTGTGAGGCGTTTGGAAAAATAGGTCCACAGTTTTACAACGAATGGTAAAACACCTGTTGGAAAGCATCTTTTGTAGCGATTTTTGTGTGAGCATATCAGTGAACACCCCAGACCACTCGGTGAGTTTCACGTCTTTGTAAACTAAAGTTTAATGCATTTATATGAATGACTGTTCCAGTGCCCCTATGAAACCATTGTATAGGTGGGGGGTGCTAACACAGAAACCTAAAATTCTCGGGACAGAAGCATGTGTCCAAATTTTAATCTTAACCGTTCGATTTCATCAGAAACGATCTTAAAACAGCGCTTTACTTGTAAAACGCCGAACTTACCCTTTAAAGGCCCACTGAAGTGCCTTGGAAGGCGCAGCTTTGTATGATGCGTTGACGTAATTTCCACTGAAACAGGAAGCTAAGGCGGGACATATTGAATGGCCCCTCCCTCTTTTCAAATAGCCAATAGCGTTTAGTTTACCAAACAGATGAAGTGTACCATGGAAGCGAATCCGAGAGCTGATGATACAATACATTCTAGAGAGCATTTGATTGGACAGAAGATGTGATAAGAAGCCGAAGTCAGAGCATTTGACTGGACAGATGATGTAAAGAGAAGCTGAAGTCTGCGGTGATGTCATAAAAATCTGTGATCCATTTTAGTGGAAGTGAGAGATTTAGTTTTGAATGCTTAAATCTCCCAAATGCAAATGTTGTCATTGTTTTGGAACACACCAGCTTATTCATAACCTTAAGACTAACATATTCATACTAGAAGCTAAAAAAACATTTTAATTTCAGGGGGCCTTTAAGGACACTAATTCTTAATTCTATCCTTAAAATCGGATGGATAAAAATGTTTTTCCCTAGACAACAAGGATTGTTTCTGGTACTGAAATTGTGCCGAGTGCTGTGAATCCAAACTTTAGCTGACGGTCACATGATGTTGCCAAGTCATCAATAGATCTTTTGTTTGCTATGGAGCAACATTCATCTTAAATTAATCTCTAATCCCAACCCTAATAATGAACTCTCCCTAAAACCAGAGGGAAATGAAAAGTCGACAAAGACATTTTACAAGCGCCAACCTAGGGGTGAGCGATACCACGATATTAGATCATTATTAACGATTAAAATGTATAGTATCTTTGCTTTGGCTCTTAAAGTGACAGCAGCCTAACAACCCTGCTGCCATTTGTGTCATTAATGTTAATCAAACAAAACACAAAGAAAAAAACATCACTCATTGCTCTAGACTGAATAACTTCAGTAGAATCAGTGCATATTAAAGTCTACAGTGTTTTATTTTATACTCAGTTTTTCTATTTCTTCCTTGAATGCTACTGTTGAATTTAAGAAATGTTTGTAATTGTACCTTGTATATGTCCTATTATTTGTGATTTGCATCTTTGTTCTTATTTTTAATAACAAAAAGATAAAATAATGAAATAAAATATATTTCCACCCCTACTTTGGCCAAAATGATGTTGTTATGTTTTTCTTTTTTTACGTAGTAAGGCAAATATATATATATATATATATATATATATAGAGAGAGAGAGAGAGAGAGAGAGAGAGAGAGAGAGAGAGAGAAATTAGTTTTGCTGTACTGCTCAGTGACTTTGCAAAGTAGTCTTACAAACCAACATGAAAAATAATCATAATATGATTGTGGATTATTATTCTGCCTGAAAAAAACAAAGCCCACCCCAGCCTTAACTCTCATTAAAACTGATCACAGGAACAAAGATCTATGACCAACACGGACACCGATCCAGAAACAAATCTTAATAGAAGTATCCAGTGTGAGGCAAATTACCACATACAGATTAAAAAGAATTCACCATTAAAGACATTTTCTGGGATGCCTTATTCAAACTTTAGGTACTTTGCCGATGTTTCAAATAATTGGTATTTACAGATATTTGCAAGAATGCCATCAGAACGAAATTCAAAAGAGCAAATGAAAGTGTTCAACACAAGAGAGTAAATTCCCCTGAAATATTCTTCAATCTAAACTGGAAAATCTGGTTGGCACCGGCTGCATGTCGACCACAAGAAATGCCACTTATATAAAACCAAACACCTGCCCTCATAAGAGCTCAGAGCTAATCACCTCACACTGATGCAATTACTTCCTCATGATTAGAGCTGATGATTAGCCAGCCTAGCGATCGCTTCGTGATTCCAGCCCTATTGTACTGTCATAAACTCGGCAGCTGGCACAAACAGATCCGGTTGTTCGTTCATTGACCTAAGCGGATCTAGAATGTCCTGAGGAAAAAAATAAGAACTGATCCTCCATCGCTGGATTAAAGTGCGTTAGGACAATAACAGACGTGATGGAAAATCACCGGCTCTCAATCTCACACGGAAGATGAGGGGGCAGCTCTATGCGGTTCAGCACTATTAGGGAAGTTCAACTTCTGCATTTGGTCAGAGCTTTGTGACAGATTACAATGTGACACCATAAGTCTCAAAAAAAACAACAGCTGTGTCCACTGTTGTCAAGGAAGGGATGACACAGTGAGGTGTTGCGCAGACTTTGTATATCTGCATAAGGCCCACTTTATTACATAGGCGACGTTCACACTGTCAGTTTTTGGGATTGACAACCCCATTTAGTTACATGTGTGAGTCTCCAAATGTCCCGTTCAAACAGCAACTTAAAGTAGCGTCTCAAATACTGTCTGTATGAATGTGCAATGGGAGTCAAGCCCGTATTCTCTCACCATAGTTGGGGACCTTTAGCACATGAATAGGTAATTTCGCGCAAATTCATTTAAAAGCGCCATATTTGGCACAGATGTAGCTCAGGTCATACCGAAATTATTTCAGTATGCCCTCAGCTACATCTGTGCCAAATGTGGTGCTTGTAGATGAATTTGCGCAAACAATGGGGTGTAAGGCCCCATACTAAAGCCCAAGCCGTTTTTTTTTTTGGACAGCGGCCATATTGGAATTGGAGGATCAAGGGGTCCAGATATACTGGGTCATAAATATAAACATTCCTATGTGTTTCCCATGATAAATTAGGCTGAAAAACATATCAAGTGTGTATTTGTAACTCATGTGGTTCAAAAGTTATAGCCGGGACCCTTTTCGGGCAGCGGCCATATTGGATTTGGCCGCCATCTTGGCTCCGAGGGTCGCTGGCTCCGGCGCCCTAGCTAAATCATTTCAATATGACCTGAGCTACATCTGTGCCAAATTTGGCGCTTTTAGATAAATTTGTGGGAAAATGTGCTTAAGGCTCCCAGTAACCATATGGACAATGACCAAAGTATCAACGAATATGGCGAAGTCCATTAAACTGAAAAGTTGAATCACTTTAGACAAGAATCCAATCAAGCCTCAAGTTCATCCGTCAGAACTTCATTAACCGACAGCAGTTTTTGTATCTGGGTGGAGAGCAAAGCATTTGAGTCATGTGTCACAAAACAGACGGGATCCGCTCCGGTGGAGAACAGAAGCCGGGTTTCCATTACCCTTCAAATTGCACAAATTGAAATTAAGAATTTGAAAATATGCCCAATGGAAACACTGTCAATTCTGCAAAAACTTGCATATATTGCAAAAAAGGTTTTATGCTCGCATGAGGTGTTTTTTCAGGGAATTCGAAACAGGAATATGTCGCAAAACTGCAATGGAATTTTTTTTTTCTCGCATTTACAGTCACCTGACGTACGTAACACTCGATCATTCTTTAAAGACGACGCGCTGGGTTTGGACAGAAGACGAGACAGAGTTCTTCATTAAACTCATAGAAGACAAATATTACAGGAATACTGGATTCTCAACAACAGAGAAATGCCACAATTTATCAAGAGTGTGCCTCCTCATATGTCCCTCTTTCAGTATAAGTGTCTTTCCTTGCCATTAATGCTGGATAACACACATACGGCTCCTTCATTAAAAATAATGTCTAGAGCGGTGGCTGTGATATACGTGAACCTACCAACATCCGTCGCCATGATTTTTGGAATGAGGAAAAAATTATATTTCAGTCGCATAACATCGGTTAATAGAAACGCCTTCATTTCACAATAGTTTATTTTTTTTGACATTTAGAAAATATCGCTAAAGTTTTGCGCAAATCTGTAATGGGAACGCGGCTAGTACTGGATCTAAAACCTTCAGACGAAACACTACTCATATCTCTGTCGCTGTAAGTTAGTTCAGAATGTGTGATTTCAAAAGTGATAAATACCAATTATTTTATGCACATAATACAACAAAATTAAATGCTGTCGTAACTTCAAGTGTCTTTTGCAAACCTCACCAACTACAGAGACTTTTCCTCACAAGTGTTTGTCGTACAAACAACTTTCCTAACAAACTTCTGGAAACCTGTACACACTGAGATATTAGTCAGATATTAGTCTTCTACATGACGACCAAGAATAAAACACATTGTTTTAACAGACTGGATCAGCAGCCAACAATTTGATTTCAGCACTCCAATGAGCGATTCCCAAGAGCCTTTGAGTTAGTGATTGTGTAAATATGAGTGGGTTGTGTGTTTTGCAATATGTAGGTTTTGGGTTTGAACAAGCCTCATGAAGCATTACAGTCAGAGATCGACACGCAAACACAACAGAGCTTTGTAGAGAGTCTGCAGTCTAGTATCTCAGCAGTGCAGTTACCAGCGTCATCACAGCAAACAAGTTTCAGAGGGTAAAATAAAGACATTTGGTCTGAAGTGGTGTTGGCAACATCAGTTCTGTTGCTCATACTTAAGCCTCAGTGATTTAAACAACCCGAATAACTTTGGTGTGTTACTCGTCCTGCAGCGTTTGAGCTCCAGACTGATTCCTCAGATCAGGGATCACGGAAGTGACATACTACACAATAGGCTAACTTTCTGTGTCGCAAACATTAAATGATAACGGAAGTATTGGGATAAAAGTTCATAAGCCGGATATAGACTCTGATGTTGTGGCAGACGCGATCAAAATAAGTAACTGATCTTTGAAACTTATGTTACGCTTCAAATAAAGATTGTATACGTTACATGATGCCGTTGGTGGCGACCAGCAACTGTAAAAATGTATTCATTCAAATACAACTTGTCATCTTGCGTCTCCGTTTTTGATTGTATTGAAAATGAAATCAAAGTTGATTTATTGTTTACAGAATTTGATAAAATCGTTGTGATCATATTGTCTGGACGAGTTTTGTACGCTAAATGGATTTAACAGCTAAGAATAGAGACATTAATCTCTAATCAATAATTATGTGGTAAAAAAAATCGTACAATGAATATACATTATTATCTCTTAAATGTCACTCTTAATAGTCTTGTCTGAACTTAGGGCCCTTTCACACCTACCTTGTTTGGTCCGGACTTTCGGACTTTTCAGTTTGGTCCGAATCAAAATTACAGGTGTGAAACCTCCCCCGGACCACGGTCCGGACCAAACAGATTAAATTTGGTCCGACGAAAAGAGGTAGTCTCGGTCCGGATCAAACTGAACAAAGGTTTGGTTCGTTTCTAGTGTGAAAGCATTTCTGTATGGTTCGGACTTTCAGACCTTTTACAGGAAGTTCCGGTGGTTCCCGCATAGCCGAAAAAACAGAAGATGGCAGGAAAAATGAGCCGTACGCACATGAGGAGACGAGGAGACGAGGTTTTTAATTGCAGTATGGTCTGATGACATAATTAGAAGTCAACTGGAAAAAATTCACAAAAAAAAGAGCTCGCGTGATTGCTTGCAGTCTTCTCCTCCTTTCCTGCCGGCGACGATAAAATGTTCGCACGACGAGGACGTTCATTTGGCGAATTTGAACTAGCCTTGTGTATAGTTGGTGCTGCAGGAAATTATGCCATAAAAATAACAATACAGTTGCAACGATATGCGTCTGTTCATTCATAATGTCAAAGTTAACCGCCGCATTGACAACACGCTGACGTCAGACGCACGTCCATTTACAAACCAATCAATGTCGAGATGCAGCCCACATAGATGATGACGACAGGACGCAAGTATGTCACGTAAAGTTCTTTAGTGCGCTCGCATAATTGCAGTGTGAAACCAAACCAAAAGTTTCTGAAAGTATAAAATGTATCAAAATGTGAACGTTCGGACCTTGGTGCGGACTTTCAGGTGTGAAAACGCCCTTATTCGTACGTCTTTGGCTCAAAGCCACTTGCTGCGAACTTTTCTTAGCGGAAGCTTCAAGTTTATTTCAAGTGAGTGAGATAAAATATGTCAACTCAAAACAACATTTTGTGCCCAATTATTTCCCAGACGTAGTTTTGAGATCAAAGTTCACTTGCCTTGCGTTTGCTACAACAGTGGATGATGGTCACACAAGACGACTCGGCAGATTTTAAGTGTTTACCTCTATTACTGCAACTTTTTTGTGCATGTTCTGCAGACAGAGTGACCATCCTCGATTAAGTTTCCCTCAGGATTTTTGTAAATGCCAAAATATGACCACACCTCAGATTTGGTCCTCTTCAAAGGCTGAAAAATCTCCCGAACACTGCCTTCCGCCATTCCTTCTCGAATAAAAAAAAAAACCCAAAATTGCGCGCCTGCGTCAGACTGTTGCTGGCTGGACAGGATTTATAGTGAGTTATTAAAATCTCGATAATCAAACACGGTTTTAATGATAATTGAATTCTAAACGATATTACTAACCGTCAGTACATTTTATCGTGGTTTATAGTGAAACCGGTAATCGTCCCATCCCTACTCAAGCAATCCCCCTCTTGAGATTCGACACGGTGCCATCGAGTGTTAAAACGCGAAAGGCGAAGCTTGAATTAACGGGTATGTCCCTCTTTGGCTAATGTACTTTCAAGATGGAGGGGCAACATGGCGACCGACATTAGAACCCCCCACCCGTATGTATTTTCAATGGCATATTATACACTCACGAGAATACTTTATTACTTGAACGAAGTAAATATACATTAATGAGCACATATATTTTTGAAAGAACTAAGTGTTTTTAGCTAAGAATAAACTAAAAAAGTTACACAGTGTAGCTTTAAAAAAATAAATAAAAAAAGAATTTAGAATATCTGGCATCTAACTAATACTATTAGTACTGTTTCTAATATTAAAATGTAAAGTTCAGACAAGGATGTAAAATGTACAATCTTACAGAGTAGAATAAAGTCTTTATGTAAATTAACAAGGATTTGGTACAAATATAATTCATTACAATGGAGGATTCTGAAATTTTTTCCTGATTTGATGTGCGGTATGCTACATTTAATAAGAGCCGAATATTAAAAATGTTCCTATAAAAATCAGGTTTTTGCACATTACTGTTGTTAATAAAAGTTGTATCTTCATCTCAATTCAAACTCAGTGCTTTACTGTCAAATTTCCAATAAACAAAAATGCAATATTATTTGTAACTGCACTTGTTAATGCAAAACAATAGTAATTTTATGAGTTTACACATTCACACACACACACACACACACACACACACACACACACACACACTAGTCTTTATCGCATTATTAAATTAAATGTGCAGCCCTATGTCTTATTTATTCATCCAAAATCACCAAAATGTTGTGACATTCCGCATTTTACAATAAATCACATTCATTTTTTGCTGAAATCATAGGGCCCTATATTTTCCCTTGCTGGACCAGAGAGCAGGTGAAAATCCCACAGACACACACTGAAGGAGGAACCCGAGTCACATACAGCAGAGACGAGAGGAGGAGCTCTTTTAATCGGGTCAGTAAGCAACCGCACACAACACCCTTACAATCGCCCCAAACTACACCCTGCCTCTGCTCACTCGAGTACTTTAGTTCACACCTAGATCACACACACACATTTACTCAGAGTTGTGCAATTTGCCTTTCATGCATTCACATGTTTCCCCCACAGCTTTCTCCGCTGTAGTTCAGAGGGACTGTGCAACGTCAAATCACTTTCATTATGAGCATGTTTTCAGCAGGAGCTCCAGAGTGGCTTCCACACACCTGGGACCAAGTAACACGAGAGCTTCCCAGTTATTGACTCAAGAAAACAATCCCTAGAGTGCACTGAAATGTGTGCAGCTGTCAGGATTCTTCCCGTCGGCACGGCTGGCCAAACAGTGGCCTAATGGATTATTGGGAAAGAAGCAATTTATAAAGAAAACGTCTCAAAACTTGAGGAGGACTCAGCAAACACACACAGAACACTAAGAGCTGACTATCTGTCCTGTAAGATCATGTCCATATTCTGCAATGGGATTTTTAAAAGGAGGTTTAAATAAAAAGCATAAGCAGAGCAAAATAACACATTAATGCGGTTGGTTTCAAAATGTTGTGAGCAGCCTTGCTGTCTACGGCCTACAAAGGCAGCTCCCTAACCATTACGGCTCTGTCTATAAAACCTTCACCAAGTACGATCACAGCGAACATCCGCAGATCATCATCAGACCTCAGCAGATCTGCGTTCTGACCAAGAGAGGAGCAGTTGTCGTTTATATGGAACAGTTTCACAAACAGTCTTTTCAACCACAGTATCATCATTTCTGTCATTGAATCATTCATTCATTGTTTTTATAATCTGCAGCAATTATCACTTTGTCAGATCCTCTAGTGACAAATGACATGACATTTTGTTTAGTAGTCTATTCAGAATCGTGGATATTTTAAAAATAAAACATTCGGGATTCTCCACATTAAAATCCAAATTCACAACAGTTGCAAACTCACCAAAATGAAGAACTAGGTAAGCTCCAAGGGCTGTATTACAAAAACTTCCGATCTTAATTCTCGACTTAAGATTTGAAAAATGAGATAGGATTCATTAGTTAGCATGATGCACAGATGTAGAGCTGTCATTAGTTAGCATGATGCACAGATGTTGAGCTGTCATTAGTTAGCATGACGCACAGATGTTGAGCTGTCATTAGTTAGCATGACGCACAGATGTTGAGCTGTCATTAGTTAGCATGACGCACAGATGTTGAGCTGTCGTTAGTTAGCATGACGCAAAGATGTTGAGCTGTCGTTAGTTAGCATGACGCAAAGATGTTGAGCTGTCGTTAGTTAGCATGACGCAAAGATGTTGAGGTGTCATTAATTAGCATGACGCAAAGATGTTGAGCTGTCGTTAGTTAGCATGACGCAAAGATGTTGAGGTGTCATTAGTTAGCATGACGCACAGATGTTGAGCTGTCATTAGTTAGCATGACACACAGATGTTGAGGTGTTATTAGTTATCATGACGCACAGATGTTTAGCTGTCATTTGTTAGCATGACACACAGATGTTGAGCTGTCATTAGTTAGCATGATGCACAGATGTTGAGCTGTCATTAGTTAGCATGACGCACAGATGTTGAGCTGTAATTAGTTAGCATGACACACAGATGTTGAGCTGTCATTAGTTAGCATGACGCACAGATGTTGAGCTGTCGTTAGTTAGCATGACGCAAAGATGTTGAGCTGTCGTTAGTTAGCATGACGCAAAGATGTTGAGGTGTCATTAGTTAGCATGACGCACAGATGTTGAGCTGCCATTAGTTAGCATGACGCACAGATGTTGAGCTGCCTTTAGTTAGCATGACGCACAGATGTTGAGCTTCCATTAGTTAGCATGCCGCACAGATGTTGAGCTGTCATTAGTTAGCATGACGCACAGATGTTGAGCTGTCATTAGTTATCATGACGCACAGATGTTGAGCTGTCATTTGTTAGCATGACGCACATATGTTGAGCTGTCATTAGTTAGCATGCCGCACAGATGTTGAGCTTCCATTAGTTAGCATGCCGCACAGATGTTGAGCTGTCATTAGTTAGCATGATGCACAGATGTTGAGCTGTCATTAGTTAGCATGACGCACAGATGTTGAGCTGTAATTAGTTAGCATGACACACAGATGTTGAGCTGTCATTAGTTAGCATGACGCACAGATGTTGAGCTGTCGTTAGTTAGCATGACGCAAAGATGTTGAGCTGTCGTTAGTTAGCATGACGCAAAGATGTTGAGGTGTCATTAGTTAGCATGACGCACAGATGTTGAGCTGCCATTAGTTAGCATGACGCACAGATGTTGAGCTGCCTTTAGTTAGCATGACGCACAGATGTTGAGCTTCCATTAGTTAGCATGCCGCACAGATGTTGAGCTGTCATTAGTTAGCATGACGCACAGATGTTGAGCTGTCATTAGTTATCATGACGCACAGATGTTGAGCTGTCATTTGTTAGCATGACGCACATATGTTGATCTGTCATTAGTTAGCATGCCGCACAGATGTTGAGCTGTCATTAGTTAGCATGACGCACAGATGTAGAGCTGTCATTAGTTAGCATGCCGCACAGATGTTGAGCTTCCATTAGTTAGCATGCCGCACAGATGTTGAGCTGTCATTAGTTAGCATGACGCACAGATGTACAGCTGTCATTAGTTAGCATGACGCACAAATGTTGAGCTGTCATTAGTTATGTTGAGCTGTCATTAGTTAGCATGACAAACAGATGTTGAGCTGTCATTAGTTAGCATGACGCACATATGTAGAGCTGTCATTAGTTATCATGACGCACAGATGTTGAGCTGTCATTAGTTAGCATGACGCACAGATGTAGAGCTGTCATTAGTTAGCATGACGCACAGATGTAGAGCTGTCATTAGTTAGCATGACGCACAGATGTAGAGCTGTCATTAGTTAGCATGACACACAGATGTAGAGCTGTCATTAGTTAGCATGACGCACAGATGTAGAGTTGTCATTAGTTAGCATGACGCACAGATGTAGAGCTGTAATCAGTTAGCATGACGCACAGATGTAGAGCTGTCATTAGTTAGCATGACACACAGATGTAGAGCTGTCATTAGTTACCATGACGCACAGATGTTGAGCCGTCATTAGTTAGCATGACGCACAGATGTTGAGCTGTCATTAGTTATGTTGAGCTGTCATTAGTTATCATGACGCACAGATGTAGAGCTGTCATTAGTTATGTTGAGCTGTCATTAGTTAGCATGACGCACAGATGTTGAGCTGTTATTAGTTATCATGACGCACAGATGTTGAGCTGTCATTAGTTAGCATGACGCACAGATGTTGAGCTGCCATTATTTATGTTGAGCTGTCATTAGTTAGCATGACGCACAGATGTTGAGCTGTTATTAGTTATCATGACGCACAGATGTTGAGCTGTCATTAGTTAGCATGACGCACAGATGTTGAGCTGCCATTATTTATGTTGAGCTGTCATTAGTTAGCATGACGCACAGATGTTGAGCTGTTATTAGTTATCATGACGCACAGATGTTGAGCTGTCAATAGTTATCATGACGCACAGATGTAGAGCTGTCATTAGTTATGTTGAGCTGTCATTAGTTAGCATGACGCACAGATGTTGAGCTGTTATTAGTTATCATGACGCACAGATGTTGAGCTGTCATTAGTTATGTTGAGCTGTCATTAGTTAGCATGACGCACAGATGTTGAGCTGTTATTAGTTATCATGACGCACAGATGTAGAGCTGTCATTAGTTATGTTGAGCTGTCATTAGTTAGCATGACGCACAGATGTTGAGCTGTTATTAGTTATCATGACGCACAGATGTTGAGCTGTCATTAGTTAGCATGACGCACAGATGTTGAGCTGTCATTAGTTATGTTGAGCTGTCATTAGTTAGCATGACGCACAGATGTTGAGCTGTCATTAGTTATGTTGAGCTGTCATTAGTTAGCATGACGCACAGATGTTGAGCTGTTATTAGTTATCATGACGCACAGATGTTGAGCTGTCATTAGTTATGTTGAGCTGTCATTAGTTAGCATGACGCACAGATGTTGAGCTGTTATTAGTTATCATGACGCACAGATGTTGAGCTGTCATTAGTTATCATGACGCACAGATGTTGAGCTGTCATTAGTTATCATGACGCACAGATGTTGAGCTGTCGTTAGTTATCATGACGCACAGATGTTGAGCTGTTATTAGTTATCATGACGCACAGATGTTGAGCTGTCATTAGTTATGTTGAGCTGTCATTAGTTAGCATGACGCACAGATGTTGAGCTGTCATTAGTTATGTTGAGCTGTCATTAGTTAGCATGACGCACAGATGTTGAGCTGTCATTAGTTAGCATGACGCACAGATGTTGAGCTGTTATTAGTTATCATGATGCACAGATGTTGAGCTGCCATTAGTTAGCATGACGCACAGATGTTGAGCTGTCATTAGTTATGTTGAGCTGTCATTAGTTAGCATGACGCACAGATGTTGAGCTGTTATTAGTTATCATGACGCACAGATGTTGAGCTGTCATTAGTTAGCATGACGCACAGATGTTGAGCTGTCATTAGTTATGTTGAGCTGTCATTAGTTAGCATGACGCACAGATGTTGAGCTGTTATTAGTTATCATGACGCACAGATGTTGAGCTGTCATTAGTTATGTTGAGCTGTCATTAGTTAGCATGACGCACAGATGTTGAGTTGTTATTAGTTATCATGACGCACAGATGTTGAGCTGTCATTAGTTATGTTGAGCTGTCATTAGTTAGCATGACGCACAGATGTAGAGCTGTCATTAGTTATGTTGAGCTGTCATTAGTTAGCATGACGCACAGATGTTGAGTTGTTATTAGTTATCATGACGCACAGATGTTGAGCTGTCATTAGTTAGCATGACGCACAGATGTAGAGCTGTCATTAGTTATGTTGAGCTGTCATTAGTTAGCATGACGCACAGATGTAGAGCTGTCATTAGTTATGTTGAGCTGTCATTAGTTAGCATGACGCACAGATGTTGAGTTGTTATTAGTTATCATGACGCACAGATGTTGAGCTGTCATTAGTTAGCATGACGCACAGATGTAGAGCTGTCATTAGTTATGTTGAGCTGTCATTAGTTAGCATGACGCACAGATGTTGAGTTGTTATTAGTTATCATGACGCACAGATGTTGAGCTGTCATTAGTTAGCATGACGCACAGATGTAGAGCTGTCATTAGTTATGTTGAGCTGTCATTAGTTAGCATGACGCACAGATGTTGAGTTGTTATTAGTTATCATGACGCACAGATGTTGAGCTGTTATTAGTTAGCATGACGCACAGATGTTGAGCTGTCATTGATGCTCATGGCTAGCTCTTACCTGAAACACAGCGTGTGCCAGTCAGTGTTGAGGGCCTGTAGGTACTGATCATCATAGATGTGCCGTCTGCATCCCGCACACTCCGGCAACCTCCCTCCGGCTGAACAACACATACACAACAAAATAAAACACACATTCACAAACATCGTCCAAGTAATGCCATAATGAAAAACAACCACATGCTCTTAGAAGAGACACCATTTTTTTTCTGTGCAAAATATTCAAAATGTCAGAAAATATTCATGATCCACACAAGACTGCTGGTAGGCTTTAGACCCGGAACGATGGGAGAGACTGCGTTTGTTATCCAATGCTGATTATCTAGAAATGGTCAGATCTCAAAGGATTAATTAGGCTGAACATCAGTCTTTCCCGAATAAAAACATGACTTATCTCTCTTTTACACTAAGGGAAGTCAAAGGACTGTTTGCTCGTTCTGTTTATTATTACGGCTCAGGTGCTTCTGCTGCCAACATTCAGCGCATCTATGCAGATTTATTCATAGGAAGACAAAAAATCTGCCTTTTAAGGCTATGTTTTATAAAAAAAATAATTAGTTAATGTGAAATGAATGCTGAAATATGTGTCAAAATATTTTTTATAAATGTGCACCTTGCCATTGAATAATAAATGCAATATATTTAATCAGCATCCCTCCACCACTGCTGGCCTCATAACGGCGCTTCATTTATTGGTGATATCTCATAACTGTTGAGCTCCTGAAAAGTAAATGCAATGACTTTTGCTTAATATCTCATATAGATTAAAGAGGACCTATGCGTTTTTCCATGTGTGTGTTTCTTTAGTTTGTAATGTTGCTGTTTAAGCATGAAAAAGCTCAGTAAAGTTAAAAGCACAATGTCCCTCCAGCGAGTTATTCTCTGTATCGGTGTCAGTTTTTCTGAACTCCCTGAAACGCCTCCATTGTAGTCTTGAGTTTCTTCCGGGAACAAACACATCACAATATTCCTTATTTAAATAATTAATATGCAGAATAAAGGGGCGGGGCCTGGTTGAGTTAGTCAGTAGTGTGTTGAAACTGGCGGTTATGTTAAGGGGCGGGACATTTCCCAAACACACTTGAAGCGCTCGACCAATCACAACACACTGATCCATCCGACCAATCAGAGCACAGTGTGCTTTTCAGAAGGAGGGGCTTCATAGAGACAGGAACTAAACAGAGCATTACTGACAGACTGGAAAGAGAGGAGCCGCAACAATGGAGAATATGGAGAAAACAATAATGTGTTTTTGAACATTCAAGCATGAAAACCTGTTCTAGTCCAGCTTAAAAACAACATCAAGACTTTGTAAAAAGGTATTAAAGTTATAATAAATCAGCCATTCTTTTACTAACTGACCTGATCAGACAGAACAGAATAAAGATGTTAAGACAAAATGGAATAAAGACTTTAACTGTGCTAAAATATATTTAAAGCTGTTAAACATTTAACTATTTTTAAACAAACTCATTATCTTCGACAGCTTTACTAATTTTACATATAGCTAAAAAAAAATGCATTTATATTTTAACAAAGTAGCGATGTGTCAGTACAAAAAATGACAGAAAATAGTGATTAAAAGAGGGCCTGCATTTCAGCGTGCGATTGTATTGGGTATCGATTGAATATTAACGATTACGCTTTTGATTCTGCTTATCGATTCCGATTCTTTTTGATTCCTAATTTTGATTCCAATAAGGTAAAAAAAAAAAAATGATATTCACATTTGGTCTTATTGCAAAACATTTAATTGTAGCTGGATATCATAAGCAAAAATCAACAGGCTAAAGAACACTTTGGTTTATAAATAACATAAAAACAACTAGCCTAACTAATATAAATTTCAATCATTATTAAAGACAAAAACACTCTGCTAAAAATTAGCAATCGCAACAAATAAATACAACTGAATAAAGACACGATTGAAATAAAGTGTTTTAAGATTTTCAGGTACAGAAACTAATCAAATGTAAAATAACACTGCACTTAATAAATAAAATATACATTACAAATATAGTTACAAAAGTTATTCAGTCAAGAACGAGTGCATTTTCTCTTTGTCTTCTGTTGTTTGATTAGTGTTAGAGACGGCTACTGTCACTTTAAGAGTTGCCCAATACAGTTCCATCCCTTCAGAACTGAAAACAGCGCGAGTCGTCTTCTGCTTAAATAGGTTTAAAGTGGTGTTGAAATGTTCACAAAGGAATCGATAACAGGAATCGAAATTTTATTTTTATAACAAGTATCCGATTCCTGACCTCAAGTAGATTTTCAATTCCCAACACTATTCCTCACTTATAAACTCACGCAAACATTTATTCAATATAGCATGCAGGTTGAATGAGTAAATAAATCCACACCGATAATCCGATGAAATGAGTAATTTATCAGAAATAATCAGTAAATCAGTCACAAACAGTGTGAGTGTTTCAGCGGTTCACATCAGCGCTGCGATACAAGCATTTCACTGCGTCCGAAACTGAATACGTGCCCATGCACGTATCTCACACACACACACTCTCACACACACACACACACTGAGCGCTGCAGTTATTGCGTAGTTGTCATTGGCTTCATTTCATTAAACCTCGTGGTTATTGTACACATTATAAACATCATGCAGCTGAGTGATGATCGGCAGACAAATGTGTGGCAGACTGTGTGAAAACACACGACCTCTCTGACTGACCAATCCATAATTCATAAATTATTCATACTAATACATCAACATTAAAATCAATTTTGTTTCCATTTTTACAAGCGCAGATCAGCTCAAGGTGTCAACAGACCAACCTCACTGCGAAAAATGCGTGGGACAGTAGACATGATTTAGCAGAACTGACTGAGCCGTGCTAATAACACACACACACACACACACATATCTCATGGGGATTTGCATGGGGAGAGCCAGTGCATTTTTATGCATTTGCGGTTACACTTTATTTTAAGTTGCCTTTGTTACAATGTAATTATACAAAAAATTACTGAGTAATAATAATTAACAACATGTACTTATTATATTATAAGGGTTAGGGTAAGGTATTAGTAATCATGCATAATTTTAAGTTATTACTTTAGTAATAAGTACATGTCACGGGAACACTATAAAATAAAATGTTATCGGAATTGCTTTGTAATTGTGTTAATACTGAATGATCGCATTTCCACAGGAACAGGATATGATGCGTCTCATTTCCCAACTGAACCTTTACTGTAGTTCATTCCAAGGGGGTAATCCATCAGCCGGAAGTTGAAGCCTCGCGGGAGCCGCCATTGTAGCAGAACTTCACCTGCTGTTAGCATTCCATTCACTCCCATTCATTTTGCCGTCCCTTTGACAGCGAATAACTTTACATCTGAGGCGTCCAAAGACTTCATTGGTCCATTATATATTTCTTAATAAACACGACAATGTATAAAAGGCTCCATTACTTTGTATCTTACGTTATGGCCCCGTAGAAGCCGTTTTTGTTAAAAACTGGCTAACGATTGCGTCATAACCACGCGACTTTTTGTCGCACAATAGAGACATTACCGTATAGACAGGAGGAGAAGCTCGCAGGCAATCGGGGGGACGTCCCGTCAAGGTAGAAGCCCATAGATAATGAGTCCATAAAAGCAACGGGACAAAATATTTCAACAACGTTTTTGGGGAATTGGAAATAATTCGGTATATGGCAAGTGAATACATATGAAGTGATTAACGTTGGCAATTTTCACGCACAGCTACTAGAAGATTTACGTCTGTCAGACAGGTTGCTCACGTCATCAAGCTTAGTTTAAGTCGGTTTGAGTCTGCGCGTCAGGAACGGAAGTGCTCAAAAATCGCTAAAAATGGGCTTCAACTGTCTCAACTTAGTTCCAATGAGATGACTCTGTCCACTTCTTATACTGTCTATGGTTCATTCACAGTGAGTGTGATCAGATGTGAGGATTCCCGGACCAACTCTCTATTCTTCAGCGTCTCTAATATTGAGAGTCCAACAAAACAGTCACATAAACATTCAAGGCTTTACTAAAATAGTTTTCATTTTCATACAAACAAATGTCCCACACTCTTTATGTGGTGTATATTTGTGCATCTAACACATGTTTCTGGACAGTTCAGCAGAAGAAGAGCTGGTGTTCAGGTCAACTGATGTCAGTCAGTTCTCTTCAGTCTTTACGGTACTCTTTTTTATCAGTCTTTTTATCTTTGCATGAGTATTACTTGTGTCTAAACCGGTGTGTGTGTGTGTGTGTGTGTTGAGTGTGACGATGACTTCCTCCATCAGTGACAGACGTGAGGCGTCTGACAGACGAAACCTCATTCACTCCATCATCACACACACACACACTCTCACACACACATACATACATGAATACACACACACACTCACTCACTCACATGAGGACCAGATGCAGATGAATCATTTACCAGAATAACATTTATGCAAAATGTAACTAAAAATACTGTGTTATTGCATTTCCATGACATTTTGGAAATACCATTTCATAACGATGTAGTTTCAGATGTCCTTTCGGAATAGCATGAAAATGGGTTTTGATTCTAAAGTACTACAGTATCACCGTTTCACCGTATCATGATGATGGTAAATTCACACTTTTTTGGCTGATGAGTTTCCACAACTTTTTCATTAACTCTCACCTAATATTACAAATAACAATAATAATATTTACAGAAATCACCAGATGTCTTCATTAAGACACTCGACGGACAAACGAATGGTGTTTTTACCTGGAAATCTCAATACTACATTTTATAGTCCAAGTTTGTGACGTCACTGGGAACTCTACAGGATTCATGTGCTAAAACCCATGGTACATACAGAACATGATATTAATATTAAACATGATAATTATGTTTGTTTATCAATATCAACAAACCCTGGTCTTGACTCTTTAAATGAACCAACTTATGTAAGTAAGCGAGAAAGAAATGAACAAGAGAGAGTGAGAGGGAGTGAGAGAGAGTATGCGTGTGCGTGCGTGTGTGTGTGTGTGTGTGTGTGTGTGTGTGTGTGTGTGTGTGTGTTGCAGCAAAACAGAACAGTGCGGGAAAACACTGCAAGTGTGAGTGTTTTTCTCGATATTTAATTCTAGCACACACGCTGAAGCGGACAGTTAGTGGCGTATTTAGTGAAATGAAGAAGCTGGTTGTTGTGCGCATGCAGGACCAGCATCAGCATCCGCGCGAGCTCTGCTGAAGAAGATGCGCACTCTTTATTATCATGACACACACACACACACTCACCTTCCTCTTCTCCCATGCGTTCGTCCTTCCAGGTGCAACAGAGCAGCATCAACCTCATTCAAGCCTCGGACCGCAACAGAAACTCCCTCTGCGATCAGACTCACTGGAGAAATGCGGCCAGCTGCTGCCAGACTGCCGCCAGTCGAACTAAAACACTACGGGAAAGGCGCGCGCCTCATGAATATTACAGACGCACGCGTTACGCTACTGTCTGATTAGCTGGAAGCTTTAAGTGTGCGAGAGTCCGCAGGCGCGTTGTGGGATGTTGACGACGAGTCTGGGCGCTTCCCGCATAACTTCATACCACACACACAGAGAACACACACACACACAGAGAGAGAACACAGCCTTCGCCGTAGTAGGATTCCGAGAGAACGGGCCAACTGAACACTATCCCTGGAAAATAATAGGAGTTGTCTGCGCATGCGCGTTCACAATCGCCCTGGAATGAGGTCAACGTCAATGTATTTTTTATACTTTGTGTGACGCTGATTAAAATAAAAGGAGTTAATCTTTAATAAAATAACTTAAATTCATTTCAAGGACAATAATGACCGTGGCTATTTTTTGTTTTATTAATACATGTAGCCTTTAGGACATATTAAAAAGTATTATTTTGTTTAGGTGACACTTTCTTTTACAGTGTCTCTGTTGCACGTCATCTTACATGCAAGTAATGCATGTAAGTAATTACAAGCAACTGACCCTAATACTAATTATATAGTAAGTACATGTTTGTCAATTAATATTACCCAGTACTTATTTGTATAATTACACAGTAACAATGGCACTTTAAAATAAAGTGTAACCAATTTGTATTTCATAAAATGTCATATTATAACAAGACAGCCTAGGTTCATACACTTTACAGAACACAGCAACTGTTTATGTCATCAATACTATTTTTTTCCCATTTAATGTTAAGTCATTAAACTGAAAATTAAACTGACTTAAAAAAATGAGTTGAATCTTTTATAACTTAAAGTCCCCCTGTGGTCAATCATTGTATCCCTTAACTCATCTTTGATCACCAAAATTACATATTTACATTTTTTTTCCTGGAATAAAATGTCTTCATGTCTCAAAATATCTTGAATGTAACTCTACACCCTTGCCTCATTTACGCGGTTCTATGAATATGCAAATGAGCCCCGCCTCTACTCACTCACAGCAGCTCAGAGATAGCCTAGAAATCTAGACGCACCCTAGCGGCAGCAAAATTTGTTTTGCATCCAATGTAGTCTAGCAACTCTCCGTTGGCTTTCGTGCTGGAAAAACCAAACTCTAGTCAGGCCAATCACATCGTGTATAGAGTTGGTGGGTGGGCTTAACATATATAGTGACGGCAGAGTTGTGACGGTTCCGCGTGAATTCCCTGCTACTTGAAAACAAAGAAGATGCTGCTGGCGAACAGCGGTCTTTCGAATCGGCTTTTGGCCCCGACTCTGGAGGAGTTGGAGTTAATTTTTTCTTTGAGAAAAGAAAAAAGAACGGCACTTAAGTCATTCTTAAAAAAGGAAGATGTGTTCGGAAGATGTGTTTTGCCAACCGGATACTGCAAAAGTTTAATATATCAACTAGCTCCGCTGATGGGAAAATGCATGGGACTTACTCAGCCACAACCGGTCATTGCTCTGGTTTGTTGTAGCGCTATCCTATTGCACGAGGAGAGAATTTGAAAGACAATCGTTTATCCCGCCCCTCGGATTGAGGCATGCCAATGGTGAGTTCCCAGACCTAATATCTTGGTGTGGGTCTGGCTTGCCAGGCTAGCTCAGAAATCCACTCGTTGACGATCACACGTTGATGAGATTGGTTACAATGTAGTTTGTGACGTCAGAAACACCAGCGATTTTCAAACCGTGTTTTTGAGACTCTCTTTGGTTCACTGCAGTTTTAAGGAGAAAATACTCAGCAATGGTGTTGACATGAATTTACACGTGTTTTGTCTTAAAGCATATTAAAAACACCACACTGACATATAAACAACATTAAAAACTAAATTTTCACTACAGGGGGACTTTTGTTGTATCAAAATGTTGTATATTGCTTTATAAAATGGATACTTTCAACTCTGGATTATGTTTGGCTGAGTCGCATTCGACACTGTTGTAAAATACTCTATAAACAAACACCTGTGACCTCATTACATCAGTATTACTGTTTATTTTATGGAAGCCTGCAGGTATATGTTGTAGCAGTTTAATATAAAAGTAATAATCCTGTGAAGCTGTGGTTTGAGAACAGCTGAGGGGGTTTTAGGCATGATGCGACATCCCTTAGTTGTCCTAAAAGCACTGTAAGCCAAGACTTCTTGGGGCTCACTGCTTTAGTATGCTTAGAAAAAAGAAAAAAAATATATATTTGACATTATATATAATCATGCATACCAAGAGACGCTGTTTTTTTATTTAAAATATTTTATTTTATTTTTCACTAGAGCAGGTAAAATGCCGGGATTTCCGGGAACTAGTCAGAATATAGGTTGTGGAAAAAGTGCAATAGCCCCGCCCCTTTATTTAAATAAGATGGAAATCCTTCGGCACAATAGAGAAGACCTGGTAGGGCTCACAGGCAGGTCAAATACAGCACCAGGTATATTAATACATGATAAAGTGTCTCTCCAGATGGATCGAAAAACAGTATCAACCAAATATAGCAAAAAATGACACATTATATGTTTGATAATACATTGGCTAGTGAGGCTTTTGGGACGGACGCGCACACACAAACACACACACACACACACACACACACACACACACACTTTGGGGGGATTTACGTACATAACCCACACACACACACACAGTCACTCACATCTTAAAATATCACACACAGTTTTGCAAGTTCCATAGTGACTACAATGCACAAGCTATTTAAAGCAAATAAAATAAAAATTATTGTCATATGATGTGTACAAACTTGATAATTGGTCAACATGTCAAGTTCAAATGGTGCAAAACAAACAACATAAGGCAAAGTAACCTGTTTATAATGATCCAACCTACTGTAAGCATATGATTTATGTATATTTTATATGTATATAATAAACTAATTCTATGTGAATACACAATGATTAAAGAAACACATTCTTGGTCAAATGATGGAAGCACCTGTAGTCCCCGGGTCCAGGGAAAAACATAAGCACATCTGTTAATCTTCCAGGTTTAAACATACATAATGTACATAATGCTTACTATTTTACACGTTTACTTTCAGTTTGTTCCCTTCACCAGACAGATACCAAAATAGATTTCCACAAGGTGATTGATATTAGACACAAGCCGCCGTTCTGCTCTTCATACTTCACACAGTGTGCAGGACTGAATGTTGCGATCGATAGTTGACCTCTCGTAGCATAATGTATTTAAATGAATTCACACACATTTAATGGCCTATAAAAACACATGGGTGGAGTGTCTCAAATCAAAAGACACTCACTAATGCTTCGTGAAAGCCTAAATCATCTAGAGGGGTGAATCTCACAAAACATGTCAAGAACATGCTTGTATTACAGTAATGAGAATATAACATTACCATTGAGCATAATAATTAATAATGATTACAAATAATTACAAAACAACCCTTCAAAAGTAAAACGTATTACTATAAAAAGATTTTTGGTGGAAAAAATGCTTAAATATAAAATATAACTTCTTTTTTTTGGAGGGCATTTACCAATAAAGGACTGTAATTGTAAGGCTCATCTGCACAGAAAGCTGGTGAAGGATCAAAAATAACAAGCAAACTGCTAAGCTGAAGCACGGCCAGATGTGAAGTATTTCAACCCAGAGTTTAATCAGCAGTATGACAGGACTCCTGGAGCTCAATGCTTTCACGGCAGGGACGTTAAAAAATCTTGCGCGGGCAAGATACTACGTACATTGGCAAGTAGTGCCGTTATTTTAAGAGTCTAGAGAGCTAGAACGGGACTGTAACTGCACAAAAGAGCTTCCGGTGGTGAAGGACCTCCAAAACGAAGAGGTCGGCGCTTAAAACGTTTACAGTTACACAACACAAAAGCATTGGCAGCTAATGAACCCAGTTACATATGCAACCCTACAACCGGAAACAGTAACATGATGGAATGTGCCATAAACAATCAGGACTGGAATTAATGCCACAAAACACTAGACGTTTTATGGATCTGGATTTGGATTTGTTACAAATATTTACTATCAAAACAAAACATAACACTTGTGCATGATGGGATTGTTTGTTTGAGTATCAAAAGTACATTCTAGAGCATGCAGTAGCACCATGTTTCTTGAGGTCACTTCACATCTCAAGAGATCGTTTACTTTCTTCTCCTCCCGCAGTATTTTCCTTGGCAGCCCGCTCCACCTGTAGAACAACACCACACGTGAGACAAAACCTCAGCGTACATCAAATGCTACAAATGACTTCATTTGGGTTCTGAAGATGGGTTTGGAACGACACGAGAATTTCTAACCCTTGAAACGTGAAATGACAAGATGCTTTGTGGCTGAAACAAGATTTGGTAACACATTACAATACGGTTCCATTTGTTGATTTCTAAGATCAATCAATCAACAGCTGTATTTGTATTAACATTAACAAAGATTAATGTAACAAATGTATTTCTAATTGTACCTTTGACACGATTTCGTCTGTGTTTTGTGTTTACAGACTTTTATTTTGAAGTATATTTTCTGTCCCTATTGTCCTGCTGTTTCACTCCCTTTGTTTAGTTCCAGTTTTTCTTTGTTTCCATAGATGCCTTCTTCGTTTCCATAGTGATTGATTACTCACACCTGTTTCTTGTTAGTCTCTTGTTACACCTGTTTTTCCGTTTTCCTTCCTCATTAAACACACATGTTGTTGCTGTGAAGCTGTTGTGTTTATGTTCTTATCTTTGGATTGTCATCTTCCTTCCCTGTTTGGATTAGATCCAGGTCTCTCTTTGTGCCTGCCTAACTGTAACAAACTACTGTAATGTGTTACCAACATTTTGAATGGGACTTTTTTCCATCATAAATCTGGATATTTCAAGTCTGAATGGAGTCAGAACTGATTGTGAGTTTGGAATGGTCCTCGTCCAGCATTTCGACTTCTTCATGACGTCAACCAATGTGGCTCTGTTTTATAAACTCACGTATGTTCGCTGAATCATGTAAACCCAAACTTTTGAAGAAGTAGGCCAGTGTTTGGTGTGATTTAGGATCAGAACGTTTAGTTGAGGACATCAGAAATGAGAGCAGTGATTATGAGAAATCAGTGATTATGTGGCGGCAGGGATTAAATCTGTCTCATCAGTTGACTGCAGACTCGGATCATTGTGACGTACCTCGATAACCTCCTCCCAGGAATCCCGTAAGTCCACCTCCGTATTTGGCTGCTTTGGCTGTGAAAAAAAAGTACAAGGTCATTTTATGTTGTGTTCCCCCACAAACTATAGCATCAAGACAGTAATTTAGCGGTAACATTACAATTTTACAAAAGCTCCTTTTTCACACATGATCTCTAATCTCTAATAGATTTAATTCTAATAACAAAAAAGCCCATATTGTCATTTTCTTGTAAAATACACTAACATCAAAGCTAGCGTGATAAGCTTATAAACTGAATGTGTAAAAAGCTGTTGTATGAGTTCAGAAGGCTTGGAATATAGTGCATGAGTTGTATGGACCACTTGTTTTACTTTCAATGTATGGGAATTGACAGCTTGAAGATGCTTATGTTTTGTATTTATATAGTTTAGAACAGGGTGTCCAGTCCTGCTCCTGGAGGGCCACTGTCCAGCATAGTTCAGCTCCAGCCCAATTAAGCACACCTGAACACATAATCAAGGTCTTACTAGAAACTGCAGGAAGGTGTGTTGAGGCAAGCCGGAGCAGAACTCTGCAGGAGCAGGATTGGAAACCCCTGGTTTTGAGATACGGTCCAATAACTAGAGCTCATACAACTGTAACCTCTGGTGCATGTTTTTGGGGTTTGGAAGAGCTTGTACCTTGTTGTGGTGACAGTCCTGCTCCATATCCTCCTAGAACACAAGAAATCCTTACATTATTATGAGGCGTTCCGTGAGGGATTGAGTGTCATTGTCTCTAAATGAAGAATAACAGTGTGAAATAGATGCATACAGGAACGGTGAGTCAGCCATTAGAAGAATGTCAGGATTACTGTTTGTTCCAGTTGGAGATTTATGACCAGCTGTGACTAAGAGCATCTGGATGCAAATCATAATAAACCCACGAGCATCTCCACGTTGTGATTATACAATGACTAACATGTAATAGTGTGTCGTATGACAGCAGCTTGAGCGTGAGAGTTAGCAGGCACATTATGGTCAAAATGCAAATATGCTTTGCATGATATTTGCACTTCAACCCACACTTTTCATAGCAAGCAGATTTCAGTGGGTCAATGGTTACATGTCCTTCCGTAATGAACAATGGCTCTTTTTAGCTTCTTATCTGTCAAGGTATATTGTTTAAGGTTGCACTTTAATATACAGTACTTTCAATTACCCAAGAAAATACTGGGTAATATAAGGTAACATGGGTTGGGTTAAGGGCTAGTAAAGTTATTACCCAGTTATTGTAATTACTAAGTACATAGTATGTACATGGGGAACAGGACTGTAAAATAAAGTGCTTCCTTGTTTAATTTATGGTATCAAGTATTAGGTACTGACAAGCATACTTATAAGTACTGGGACATAAAGATATACTTAAACATTTCTAAATGTTAAAATATTACAGCAAGCGTTTGTTTCTGCACTGTTCTTCTCACAGAACGAACTTCACTTTTCTTCATCATTTTTGTTTTGTGTGCTTGAATCATCTGTGTTTTGGTGATTTTAGTAGATGTGTTATTATTACCAAAATAATTATTACCAAAAGAGTCTTAAAATGATTATGGTTATCATGAAAAGAGCTATGATTGTACAGGTTATAATAAACCTCATTCAAGGACCGAACCACTGTAGGTTCTGTTCCTGTCCTGCCCGTCTCTGATCTGTGATCTGTGTTAAATACAGCACACTATTTGATCGAATGGCGCTAAAGACAGCCGAGTACTTTATGTGCACATTTCCATCGAGATGGCCCTCGAAATGAAGATAATACATGTACTTGTACATAGTACTCAATAACAGAGGAGTTGAATTCCATATTGAGATTCAGAATGAATTTAGCCAGGGATTATTTCTATAAAAAGCTACCTGGATATGCTTGTGGATATCCTCCATATCCTCCTGGAACTGCACCACCTGTAGGAAGGAAAGTTTCAAAGATTTTGTTCTGCAACTCAGTTTATCTAAAACAGTATTTATCAAAAGGGTGGGATAAATATAGATTAAGATTATAATTTGTAATCTTGTATAAAGTCTTTTGTATCTTGGGAAATGTAAACTAAGATTGAGATTGTTGAGATCTCTTCTGAAAGTGTGAGAGTATTTCAGTCTTTTTCTCAGGAGAAACATCAGAGAAGTTTTGTTGTGACTCTTCTCTACAGCAAGTATTCTGACAGATGGCTCTTGCCGGGTTTGCTCAATGCTGTGTCTTTGCATAATCAGGGAAGCAAATTTGGAAATATGTTTTGAAAGTATGATGCTACATGGAACACAGTGACACCAAATCACACACGTGTGTGTGTATGTGTCCGTGTGTGTGTGTGTGTGTGTGTGTGTGTGTGTGTGTGTGTGTAATGGGGAGGACGAGAGGATTCTGGTGTCAAAAGAGAACCGACATGTCATAAGGTCATAATACCAGCTGGTACTGGAAAATCCTTGCTGGTATTGTTAATAGAATAGCATATAATTGGGAGTGTGGTGCGTACAGGTCTTCATGCTCTGTTTTTTGTTGATTGAAAATATAACTATTCTCCTCAATCATTTTTTGTACCTTTAATGCTGGGCCTTACCTGGCTGTGCATATCCTGTACCCAAAGAGCCGTAGCCTGTTAATAGAATAAGATGGTAAATATACTCAACACAATATCAAAAAAATGAACTTGGCAATGCTTTTGAAATACACTGTGTTATTATGGTGTGGAGCCATGTTGTGGAACATGGATATGTTTGAGTATAGTTGATTTTGCTACCTGGTTTAGGTGGTTTAGCTCCAGTTCCAACACCGCCAGCTCCCAATCCAACACCTGCTGGATACCCTCCACCTGCAACAAGATGATCTCAATGTCTTTAACAACAGTCCAATAACACAAGGAAAGCTATTTCAAGTGTGTGTTCACTATTTTGAAAGAAATTGGCATTGGCAGTGCTTGTCACATTACAGAATCAAGGCTGTATGTGTGGAGGACATTTACATTTAGTAATTTAGCAGATGCTTTTATCCAAAGCGACTTACAACTGAGGACTAAAGCAAGTGAGTCACTGTGAAGAGGCAAGAACAACGCAAGAAGTGCTCAAAATACAAAGTTCAGGCATTGCTAAGAGTAGCAAAAAAAAAAAAAAACAGACAAGGGAGGATTTAAAGGAGAAGGAAAGTTTTTTTTTTTTTTTTTTACACAAATGGATTTTTATTTGTGGGAGACATCACAACTGATGTCATTTCCTACATTATTCTTACACTTTCTGTCTGGTGTTCAGATTACTAGGAAACAAATATACCATTGGTTTGCTACCAAAGCAGTCACTGCACTGTTGTACAAGATATTTTGGTACTGTGTGGTTTGCTGAATCTTAATGTAAAATGTCACATTTGCAATATCAAATTACTATGGTGAAAATTTTTAATCTTGACAAAAAAAAAAACAGGACAATCCTATCTATCCCCTCGATACTCTGCATCACAGGAGTTACACTCCTCTGCTTTGAGTCCTGCCCTTTAAGTAGATCCTTTGTGGTATCTTGAAGGGAAGTCCAAACTACATTGACTATCCATTGGGACTGGGATACTTCAGGGTTCGATGCTTGACCCCCTCCTATTCCTGATATACACAACATCCCGAGACCTATTTTCCCCATGGAAGGATTCCTACAGCGAGGACATGCAGCTCATCTTATCATCCCAGTCTGACAATCCTAGTGTGGACTGCACAGATCTAGGCTTACCTAGTAGACATTTTAGCCTGGTTGAAAGATCACCATCTAGCAAAAACAGCTCCTTGTCTTCCAAGCCAGCCCATCACTTTTACACTGCATGAATGAAAATGCCATCCAGGCCAGCCACAGAACTTGGGGATCGTGCTTGATGACAGACCACATCTCAATAACTGCTCAGTCATAGAGATGTGTGCACTACAACAGGGTCCTGTCTTCTCTCTAATGCTCCTCATTAATTGATCCAGGATATGGTGACATACTCTTCACTCTGACACCTTTGTGTAAGACATCATGTCCAACCCACATAGCAACATTGTGATGCCCCAGATCCGGCCCACATCTGGCACATGTGGAATGATGATCTGGCCCACATGCAGCGTGGAATGACGGCCCATGGGTTGCTCACTCCTGTTTGCCAGAAACTTTGTAAATACAGACTGTCATATCAGTCAAAAAAGACTAAAGTTATAATAAGAGTTAAGAGCCCAACTAAAGTAAACACTAATCACTGTTATGGTGACTTCAAATGAAACACATGAGAGTTAAACCCTGTTAATTCTTAATAACTTCTGTAGACGTCTAACAGAAATAAAGTCAGTCTGGTTGGTAATAAGTGAAGCTGGTAATGCTGTTTGTCTGCTGAGATCTTCAGAGATGTATGTCTTCTTTTATCTTCAGTCGATTTCATCTAAGGCTGTGGCTGAAGTCAGTTGTAGTTCTTGTGTTTCTGCTTGTCTTTCCTTCAGTGATTCTGTTTGTTAACAGGCTTATTAAGGCTGAGATGACTCCATATTTAATATATACAGATTGTGTGGCTCAGATAAGGTCCAGTTGTGGTTTATTTCTTTGCTCTTAGCTGACATGTGGCATTGCTATGGCCTGCTTGTGGCCCAGATCTGGCAAACAGGAGTGGGCCGCCCAAGAGCCGTCATTCCACGCTGCATGTGGGCCAGATCATCATTCCACAAGTGCCAGATGTGGGACGTCACAATGTTGTTATGTGGGAAGGCATTGATGGCTTAGATCTGTTTCCTACCATCACTAACTAACTGCACATCTTCTGTACAGAAGTCTACGGAGGGACATACCATAAACAAACAAAAAAGTGTCAAAAAACTCAGACCCTTCCAAAACCATTTGATTCACAGCTGTTAATGCGTTTAGCATACTTTTTTTTATCCAAAGTGACTTACACTACATTGAAAACATGCATTTTATAGGTTTACATATTCCCTGGGAACCCATGACCTTAGTATTATTAGTACCATGCAACAGTGATCAGGTATCAAGCAATGTGGATTTGCATGACAGCTCACCTGCTCCAGGAACACCTCCTGCCCCTCCAACACCTGGACCAAAACACACAGTGTCACTCGGAGTCGGCATAGTGGCATACAGTGAAATTAATTTACATTTATACTTTTATCCAAAGTGACTTAGATTACATTTCAAGGTACACATTTACATTCTTATCAGTTCTTGCTTTCTCTGGGAATGGAACCCATGACCTTAGCGTTGCAAGCACCAACACTCTACTGTTTGAGCTACAGGAAAGCAAAGATTCAGATGGGAGAACTCTTCTATACTTGCATGGACATCATTTTCCAAATAAGGCTGTGGTCAAGATATTATTCCAAAATATAATATATTTACATGTGCAGCAGATATTCCTCTATATATGGTGATTAGCATTTTCTGATTAAATTAATACATGCACACGTTTACATTCACATTCCAATACTATGGATCTTATGAATTCTTAAAGTCCCCTTGTGAAGAAAATCCAGCTTTTAAGGTTGTTTATGTGTCAATGTGGTGTTTTTAATATGCTTTAAGACAAAACATGTGTAAATTCATAAGTCGACAGCATTGCTGAGTATTTTCTCCTTAAAACTGCAGTGAACCAAAGACAGTCTCAAAAACACGGTTTAAAATCGCTGGTGTTTCTGACGTCACAAACTACATTGTAACCAATCAGATCAACGTGTGATCGTCAACGAGTGGATCTCTGAGCTGAGTGAGTGAGTGGAGGCGGGGCTCATTTACATATTCATAGAACCGCGTATACTAAATCAGGCAAGGGTAACATTCAATCTATTATAAGGCATGAAGCTTTTTCTCAAGAAAAAAACACTTAAATATGTCAAAGATAAGTTAAGGGATAAAATGATTGACCACTTAAGGGTGTTTATATTAACCAAGAATTCCAATTAACACAGGCATATACAGCTTATGGCAGTCAGGTAAACATGTTGACCAAATAATTCCAATAGCTGAATATCTTTGTGGATGTAAATTTGGTTATTGTTCCCTGCGTAATCTGCTGCAAAGAAACTTCAAAAACTTCAATCTTACCAGGGGCTTTGAGAGGTTTGGCTCCAGGTAACACACCAGTTCCGATTCCAGATGCTCCAGTGCTTCCATAATATGGGCCTAAAACACCGTCGGTGTATGAATGAGTGAGTGAATGGGTGAATGTGAGGCAATATGTAAAGCGCTTTGGTGGCCATGGGTCTGTTAAAGCGCTATATAAATGCATTCCATTTACCATTTACCATTTAAAACACCTGGAGGAAGAAACATTCAGCATGACTTTGACTTTGGTAAGTCTTTAATTTGTTTTATTATAATAAATAATATAATATTTACCATAGCCATAGGGGTAAACCCCACCAGGACCTGTAAACACAAAAGTGTACTTTAGACTGAAGTCAAATATAGTTGCCTATGACATAGCTTTTAAGTGTATTGGTAATATTTCAGCATATGTACCACAAAAGTTCACATGTTTATTTGTTTGTTGTTTGTGTGTAAACTGTACTTGAGATGCATGTGTGTCCCACGGGTTTTTCCATTCCCCTTTTCATCTCGCAAAACTTTCCCTTCCCGGGTTTTACTTAGTGTGGGATTGAATATGTTTCTTTTCTGCAACAGGTGTTGCTACAGTAAAACTATGTTTGCTGAGTTTGTACATCAGGACTTTTTTTACACTTACACCGAAAGTATTGTGGGAGACTATACCTAATATCAGAAGGTAATATCATGGTTCTGTACTAGAGTATAGTACAGATGAATTACCATGGTGCGTGTCCCAAAAAACAAAACAAAACAAAAAAAATTTGTTGCCAGTTGTTTAGTCTTGGGTTGGGCATTAACTGTTTGATCTCAGGGTTAAAACCTCAGCCTCATCAACACTCATCAGGGGTTTTTTCTTGAAATCACACGGATGAGGATAGTGATATGTCAGGTCACAAGTGATTTTACACTGCCCTCTAGTGATACATCCAAGAAATACATGTATTTGTCAGGACTGTTTGCTCTCTTCTTTATTTTTGTTTTCGTCCACTCGATAGCCACTCATTATCTCTCACCTCTGCTCTCACTTTTCTCTTGATTCCTCTACTTTCCATTCTCCTCCCTTTGCTCAGTTTCTTTGAAAGTGTTTTTTGTGCCTTCCGCACTTCACACATGTCTTTCTTTCTTCCAGAAAACCTGACATGATTGTCCTGTGGATTATGTTTTCTGAACATTTTGTATTTTCCCTGACTGTAGAGACGGTACACGACTACACAACTTTAGGCTGTGATTTTTTTCTTCAATTCCTGAATATTTTTCATAGGGTGATTCTAAGAAAACTTGGCAACTATCTAGTTAAACATGGAGTCTCTGGGGTTTGATAGGGAATGATTCAATCTTTAAAGGGCTCCATCCCAACTGTTATCACGGCTCAGGGTGACTAATGTAACTGAAGCCCAGGACATATATTTCTAGACAAGCTACTCCTGAGTGTCTAACGCTGTATATTGAGGAAACTGCATGTACTCACCAGCACCACTAGGCCCTTTTTGCGCACCACCTGAGTAACAGAACAGGCCATGATTATTAGCTTATATATACAGTCAGAGTGCAGACAGAACCACGGGCAACATTAAAACAATCAACCCATAGTGTGTCCAACTGGGTCATTCTCAGGAAACAGTGCCTTTTGAAAGGCCTGACTGAATGATATCATTAACAGGAAAAATAACTATGCAGATGCTAAAGTTTTTATAAACGTAAGCCCATTCATAACCACAACATTTTATCGGGTTTTATATTTAAATTCCAAAACATTTATAATCTAAATTCCACCTACATTTTGCTTTTATTCAAATGAAAAATATCACTGTCTGTGTGTTTATATGCTGCAATATTTCAAAATATGTCTTTTTAAAAAGTCTTTAACAACATGGTTCATCTTAAGTTTCTCTTACAGTTTTCGTCAGCATTTCATTATGGTTACACTTACGTATATCGGCATGATCAGTCTTAACAGTGATCAGATTTAAAGTTGATTTTATCACAAAGCACACGAATGTAAAGCACTAAATGTAAATATAAAGGTGTGGTGCAAATATAGTTGTTAGCTCAGGTCATTATTAACCACTTCCACACTGATATTTAACCACACGATATTTTGGTAGCAACAGGGTTGGCACAAAACATGTTTTAAAAGAGAAATGTCTCAGATTATTGTTGTCTTCTATTATAATATGGGATTAAAAAGCACATTGTCAAATGGCACAGCATCCTGAGAATGACCCATAAAGAGTTGAACAACAACAGATTCTGAATGAGTCTCAATATCAAACAAGTTTCTGAAGTTTAATTTAGTGCACAGAAGACTTTGAACCAGGGTCCAAAATTAACATTTTGCCTGCCCTGCCAATGGAGGGTGAATTGAGAAGAATGATTGCCCATAACAATGTCTTAATGAAACTGCACTTTGCATTCAAATTGTCAGAATGACAACGGGATCATTTAGCTGAATCTCCCTTGTATATTTGTGTCACTTGCAGTGTCATATTCAAGTTGATGCAGTCTCTAACTCAGATATGATTTTGTGTCACAAGTGTCACCACATGGAGTTCTGGAGAAAAAGAAAACTGATCCCAGAAAAATGTACAATGGTTATTTTCCCACTGGGGTCGCTCATGACAGATAGTTTTGTCTCCGATTTGAATTAGATTTAAACCATATATAATGTTGCAGCTGTAATAAACTCACTCTTCAACTGCAGAAGCCAATTTTTTGCTTGCATTTGCTGCTTGGTGAGAGTTAATTTTGGTCCCTGCTCGGAACTGATCGTGTTCTTCTTCAATACTTAGTGTGTATGTTGTGTTTTGAAGACACAAAACATCACTGGACCATATCCTGCTACAGGTACGGATTGAGAGTAACACATCCGAGAAAACGCAGATCTGCAAACTCAAGCGCAGGATAGCAGCGAGGTTAGATGGAACGCGAAAGAGAATTAAAGCCAGAGTTAAACGGTAATGGAGTTCCGCAACATTTAGACAAGACATTTGCACATGCAACACAGTAGATCTTACTGAGCTCAGGGGTCTTGCCAGTTGCTACAATAGCTGTCGGTCCTGCCAAGAAACAACATGTTCCTTCAACCCTTGCGGTTCAAAGACAGGCAGCATAGAGGTGACTAGCTTAGAGGCCGTAACAGGGTGCAGTTGTGGAGGAGATGAAAGAAACCAGCTATCAATTATTATGGTTATCGTTATTTGTAGGGCTCAGTTTGATAGATAGGGGGGAAAAGAAAATACCAGCAAGCTGACAGATGTTCAGTTAACAGATACAGTAATAGTCACCATTGTTTGTGGATATACTATCTCACTATCTCTAGTCTTACAAAAATATCAGAAGTAACAAAACCTAAACATGTTATGGTGTTATATCTAGTCTACAATATTAATATATTGTTTTATAATGTCATTACTAGTAGTGTAAATACTTTGTAATAGTGATATATTTCTGTCCTAAAGTTGAGATTCTCCCAAAACGCAAACTTATGAAAATAGGTTTCAAAGTGCAAGTTTTTGAAAACGGTCTCCGTGTAAACAACAACAACAACAACAAAACCCTGCAAACCTCTGAAGACGATGATGTCATGCCTATGCCTATGTGTATGTGGGTATGTATATGGATATATGTATATGTATGCTATGTTATAGTTGATATGGTAGTATGCAATTGGGTATTGTGCAATACAGAAGCTATTGACTACAGTATGAGTTAACGGGAAATGTGCAATTGTCAGGAGGGGGTGTGATGCGGGTTTTCTTCTGTTTTACGTGAATGTGAGGAAAGTAGTGGGGGGTATTGAGTGTGGTTGTGGGATGTTAAATGAAGTACTGAATGGGATAATGTAAGAGCATGTTCTGTGTTGTGTGTTATGCGTAATGTGACGCCATTGTTCTTTCGAATGCCCAAAATGAATTTCTACCCTTAGAGGCACATATTGTCAAGTAAAGGGGATGTTTTTGGCAAAAAGTGTGTACTTTATTTTATTTAAGATTATGTCCATGAAATTATATATAGATATTTTTTAAAGGACTACAATTCTGACCCCAAATCAATTACTATCATTTGTCTGTACAACTGTAGAGAACCGCTGCACCATTATTTGAATGAGATGCTTGCTTTTTCGCCATTATTGTGGCATATTCAGAGCTAGCGGTGTCAGTACTTGGTTTAGTTGTGTTGCTTTTTCAGCCTCTAAAGGTCCTCATTGCACCCTCATGTGTTGTACCCACGAATTGCAATTAGTGTTATTGTCTTTACCTGTGTCTAAATCACCTGTGTGTATTTGAGTGGCTCTTGCTGAATTCAGACCTGCATACTACTCTTACCATACAAAGATATCGTAAAAGTAGTATGTGTAATATAGGTTTTAAATTCAGCATCTGTCTCCTACAATGAAGAACAGTATGTGAGCCGAGTAGTATGTCTGAATGCATAGTATTCATAAATCAGTAGGCGAAAAGTGTGCATATACTGGACACTTCATTATCCTAATAGGCCAGAGGAGAGGATTTGTAATTGGAAGTGAGGCGATGCAACTGACACCAAAGGTCACATGACAACATGGCAGATATAGTACTACCCATATGCTATATAGAACTTTTTTAACGGTCACGAAGTTCATTTCAGACCAAATGTTGTACCTTCTCGACAGTATGCGATTTCGGACGGAACTGTAGTTTCTTTGTTTGGTGTTTAGTTGTCCTGAAGACATCTGCCTGTGTCTTCTCTAGTGCTTCACAATCTCCACAGTAGCTCACATTGTGAGACTCTCACGCTGTCGACCTAAGTTCAAGTCTCTGCTCTGACAAGTTGCCTCTCAAATGTCTCTCTTCTCTATCTCTCTCTCACACACACAAACAAAAAACTGACTGGTCAAATGCCAGTCTGACTGTCTCTTCCTTCCACTGTCTGACTTCTCTTCCAAAGAAGGGCAGACTTTATGCTATTATCTTTGACATTAGTGTACTATAATTTACACTGGCTGATTAATGACAACAGATGAAACAATTTAACTGAGAGTACATAGAGTTCACCCATTTTGTATTTACCTGGTACATCAGTCCCTGAGGGGATCAGGGTTGGAAGCTTTGCTGGGGAATGAACACATTTTTATTGCAACTCAAGCATTATATACTTTGTGCTTCATGGCAATTGTTTGAGTAAGGCTATTTTTCGTACCTGGTTTTCCACTTGGTGCAATGGGCACCCCAGTGCCACCCGGTACGACCACCAGGTCACCACCAGGTGTTGCACCAGGAGCTGCTATATCAGTTCCAGTGATCCCAGCACCTAGCACACATTGGGAAGAAACCAACAGGTGCTATATGTTATGCTCCATTTCCTTATTAAAAGGCATGACAAAAGACAGGTACAGGTTTAGATGGAGCAGTATGTGAAGCTATAATGTATATGAACTACCGTACCACTTTTAGGAGGTTTGACCCCACTAGGATATCCTGCAAAAAATTAAACAAGTCTCATTGATTGATAACCAGCTGATTATCATCTCACAATGACAGTGACCTCTTCATGGGTCAGTTGAATTGTTACCTCCTGGTGTCAGTCCTGTCCCAGGCAGTGGTGCTCCTGCACCAGGTCCCGTTCCTGCACCTCCCGCAACTCCTGCAGGCAAACCGTTTCACCATTCAAATCAGTGCCAACTAGTTTACTAACATCTCTTTTCCTCTGTAGCCAACTTTTACTTTTAGTTAAATATCAATGTGGTTCTTATTTAAAATTAAGAGTTAGTTTGCCTATATAATCTTTACGCTATCGGGAAAACGTTTTTGACTTGATGTCCGTAGGGAAGGGCTAGAGGAAACAGCTTTAACTCGAGCTTAGAAATGATTTTAAACATATTTCAAATGTGGTATTTATTTGTTTTTGTGTAAACATGTATTAAGCTAAACAAATCACTATGAATACCTTTAAAATGTGTTTAGATAAAGGTAAAAAATGTTAATGTCTCTCACCGTATTTTGGAGGTTTAACTCCTGCTGGGTACCCTGTAATGGCATAAATTCAATTTATAGAACTAATATTTTAGATCACAATTTATGATTTATAATGCTTGCCTAATTATGTTGAGAACTCAGTTTAATTTAAACCTTTAAAGACTTTAGAGTTTAAAGGACAATTCCGGCAAAAAATTAACCTAAGGGGTAAATAACACATTGGTACCGAGTCGACCGTTCTCTGGGATGCGTTTTCATGATAATTGAATGTACCCAGTTTTAACGTTAGTTTTAGTTTAACCACAGATTAGCTTATAACGCTAGTGTATGGGGCATTGAATAAGTAAAAATGAAAATCGCTAGTTAATACCACTAACAGGGCTCAAAATAACCCCACACTAACACGGTAGCATAATGAGGGTCTCTACCTGCAAACCGAAGCATTGAGAACTTTGTAAGTGTACAGACAGTTTAATAAGAAGATACTTGTATACAAGCAGGAACCATATTTGGAAAACAGCTACGTCCTGGATGATAGTCACAGTTCAGCTCACGTAGCACGGCGTTCGTGGTTCGACTGGTCGAGCCTGTTTTCCAAAGTTCTCAATCCTTCGGTTTGCAGGTAGAGACCCTCATTATGCTACCGTGTTAGTGTGCGGCTATTGTGAGCCTTGTTAGTTGTGTTAACTAGCGATTTTTATTTTTACTTATTCGATGCCCCATATACTAGCATTATAAGCTAATCTGTGGTTAAACTAAAACTAACGTTAAAACTGGGTACATTTGATTATCATGAAAAAGCATCCTAGAGAACGGTCGACTCGGTACCCATGTGTTATTTAGCCCCAGGTTCATTTTTTGCCGGAATTGTCCTTCAAGCAAAAGTGAGCAGTAATCTTTAATCAACAAATGTCTTGATTAAATGGTGCAGCTGTCAGTGAAAAAAAATGAATAGAGACCTCCAGGTACACCACCAGGTACACCACCAGGTAGACCACCAGGTAAACCACCCGGAACACCACCAGGTACACCACCAGGTACACCGCCAGGTACACCGCCAGGTACACCACCTGGAACACCTACAAATTAAATTTGTCATTAAAATTGTGATGAAACTGAAGTAGCTACAGATCTTTTCCTCCATATTGTGATGTATATCTGAATGTAACGTATTATCAAAGGAGAATTTTTTTTTTGTAGGATGGGAACTTGCTTTTTATGCAACATTGTTGATTGGATGTGAGCATGGAACATAAAACTGAAGGCAGATTAGCGTGAGCGAGTTTTAATAGAACCAAATGTTCTGCGTACGTCACCAGAGAGACGTTTTCACTGGAAGATCCAGTTATGACTGTGGTTTTTAATTCTGGTCCTGGGAACCCACCGCTCTGCACATTTTGTCACATCTCTTATCTGACACACTTCACTTAATGAGCTGATGATCTGAATCAAGTGTGTTAAATCAGGAAGACATACAAAATATGCAGAACAGTGGGTCCTCGGGACCGGTTTTGAGTTATTAAAATCTGATTAAAAAGGTATTTCAAAGAAAAAATATATAAACCAACAAACCATTCACAATAATATCTATAACATGCATTTAACAAACAGAGAATATTCATTTCATGCTGACTTTATTAAACATTTATTTCAGTTTAGGAGGGATAATTCCCCTTGAGGGATAACATCTTGCAGAGTTTAGCTCCAACCCAATCAAACACCTGAACTAGCTAATTAAGGTCGATTACTAGAAACAATCAGCAGGTGAGTTGGAGCAGGGTTGGGACCAAATTCTGCAAGAAGGTAGCCCTCCAGGAACTGGAAAGGGCAACCCTGGTCTAGAGATTATCTAATTCAGGGGTCTCCAAACTCAGTCCTGGAGGGCCACTGTCGTGCAGAGTTTAGCTCCAACCCCAATTAAACACACCTGAACCAGTTAATCAGTGTCTTACTAGGCCCAGTAAGACATGGGCTGAATCTGAAATCGCCACCTAAACCCTTATTCACTATACCCTTAGTTAGTGCCCTGATACCGTTCACTTGAATGAGTGAATGAAAAGGAGTGAGCAAATTCGGACAGCCGTTGAGCGTACATCGATTGTACACTCGTTATTGCAGTGCAATGTGGGATTGAATAAGTGCATTCAATAAGGTCCACTGTGGTTTCGGACACCACTACAAATGGCTGTCCACTCAAATAATGGCCTATTTGAGGGTATGGGGGGCGATTTCGGATTCAGCCACTGATTAGCTGGTTCAGGTGTGTTCAATTGGGGTTGGAGCTAAACTTTGCATGACTGTGGCCTTCCATTAACGAGTTTGGAGACCCCTGATCTAATGTTTTGAAATTCCTGTTTGTTTTAAAAAAATAAAACCATTTACCGTATTTAGGTGGTTTTGCCCCGGTTCCATATCCTGAGAAAGTATTAAATATTTGTTTACATTGCTGCACAATTGAGAAAATGTTTCATTATGTTGTAGCATAATGGGTAATGACTTAACCTATGTAGTATTTCTCAGATAAGGTTATAGTCATTAGCAATCAATTCTCAGCATAAAAAATTCATAACCACCTAGTATACTACACAAATGCAACTATGGCTCTCCTCTTTTCTCTCCTGTCACCGAGGCTTCTAAATACCTCTCCTACGACCTGCCCCTTGACCGTATTCTCCCCATCTTCAACAATTATTTATATGATGTTCCTCTAGTAGAATATCTCTTGAATATCTAGTAGAATAGCTCATTAACGATATAAGATCAGACCCTTTCTGTCTGAACTCCTTGTCTAAACTATTGTCATATCTAGACTAAAGGATGTTTTTTTTTAAGTGGCCTTACTGCTTGCTCAATAAATCCACTGTAAACAATACTGTCATGGGTGTGGTGAAGGTAGAGGAAGACGAGGAGTCCAGAATTCCAATACAAGAACTTTTACTAATAATATAAACTTACAAGGATGCAAACAGGCAGACGGACAGAGGATACACGCACCAAAATACAATGTAGAACCGACAAAGACTAATGCCGAGTTCAGACTGCACGATTTTCAAAATAATCGTGTCACTGTTGTTTTCACACTGCGTGACTATCTGGGGTAACATTCAATTGCTGCTGTGTTCACACTGCACGTTGGATCGGCGACAGGAGGTTTCACACTGCATGACTTTACAAAAGAAAGAATCGCCGACAACTTCTCCCTGGTCCGCAAACTAAGTCACAACCAAACGAACGCGAGAAGTGATAAGGAAATAACGGAAGATCACGCGTGTGTGAGACCGGAGTTCTCGCGCGACACTGAATTTGTTATTAAAAATGATAGCCTACAAGAACATTGCGATCCAAATTGTCTCTGCGCTGATTTGCAGCGAAAATGAGAAAAATAAACAGTTTATGCAGGAGGAAATGGTTGGGAAGACGAGGGGAGCAAGGACTGTTTTGAGAAGAGAGTTGGGGGTAAATAAATAATTTTGCAAATGTCCTGCTGTTGCTGCTGGTCATGCAAATGTTTGTGCTTTTTTTCTGTTTGATATAATTGTAAATATAGGCCTATCTATTAAAATACTGATATTCTGGTCTATAACTCCTCCCTGAACATCCTGCTGTCCTGTATCTTGCTCTCTCATTGGCTGTCGGTCATCGCCGATGTAGTTTTTAGTCAGAACACTTTTCACACAGCAGGATTGTGAATCGCCGACAGGTCCAGATATTTAGCATGCCAAATATCTCACGGGCGTCGGTGACTCGTCGGCGATTCTCTCAGATCGCGTCTTTGCTCATTCACACCGCGTGATTGTCACTCGCGTGAACGAGCACCGATTTGCCTGTGATTTCGGGCATTTGTCTGCGATTTCTCAAAGCCTGTCGGCGAGCCAAAATCGGGGCTAAAATCGTGCAGTCTGAACTCGGCATAACTGAACAGAAAGAAACTAAATACAGACACAAATGAACAATAATGAGGTGAGCACAGGTGACACGGATGATGATGATGACAGGCAGGTGCGGGTAAATGAGGGAGTGAGTGCAGGTGTGAAGACAAGAGGGATGCTGGGAAGTGTAGTGCAGACGACGACATTGTAGTGCAGACGATAACTGTGACAAATACAGATTGCAGCGTCACGTTTGGTTTTCAATGAACCCAAGAGTCAGACTGCATGTTACACCTCTTTTGTCTCACTCCAGAAGGTGTCAGTCTCTGCTTACATGAAGTTTAAGACCATCTATGATGGTTAGCAACTAGTTTAGAACTCGGCATGTATTGCGGCACATCATGTTGTTATCTCACTGGGATGAAAGTTGTAGTCAGTGTTGTAATGTAACGAAGTAAAAATACTTTGTTACTGTCATTAAGTAGAAATTACACGTATCTGTACTTTACTTTGCTATTTAAATTTGTCAACTTTCACTTTTACTCACTACATTTCCTAGATAAAATGTATACTTTTACTCCGATATATTTCCACTAAGCATCTTCGTTACTCGTTACTGCAAAATAAAATCAGAAGAAATGTGTGCGGCTGCAATAAGGGAGGTTTGGCGGATCACTGCTCCTAGATTGCATTACGCACGCTCCGCACGCTCTATTTCAGCGTAATGCTTATTTGTTGCCAAAGGAGGAGGAACTGAAACCGCCATGGAAGCACCTGCTGGAGGACCGCGGGGAAATTCCTTTTCCTCGATTTACTGAAGCCTATGTGTAAAACGCATTTGCAGCTGCACAGCTAGCACATTGAGCGTCTGGCTCGCTCATCGGCTGTGCTGCAGCAACTGCACATTCAATGGCGCGGGCGCCTCTGACGTGCGACCAATGAGCTATACCTACGTCATTACATGTCAGAGCCCACCAAGGGGGCGTGGCCTAAGCCTATAATAGTCCCCTGAATTCGCTATTATAGCAGGTTTAACGACTGAAGCGACAACTCGCCAGGTTACTATAGTGCGGCCGGCTCCGCAATACTCGTTCCCTCTCTCAGGGAACTGAGGTTAAGATAGTAACCGAGTAGTTCCCTTTCGAACGGCCACAATAAAGTTCCCAATCAAAGTTCTAACCGCTTGCTTTAAAAAAATAAATAATAATAATAATTTTTTATAATTTTTTTTTTTTAAACACTTAAGTACATTAAATATCAGAAAATTACTTTTGATACTTAAGTACAGTATATATAAGATACTTTAAGACTTTTACTTAAGTAATATTCTAAAAGGTAACTTTCACTTCTACCAAAGTCTTTTTCTAGGACGATACTTGTACTTTTACTCAAGTATTGCTTTCTAGTACTTTATACAACACTGGTTGTAGTGTACTTTATTGGTTGAATATTTGAAAATGTTATAATTTCAAATCCAATGGGATATCTAGTTTCTGTTCGAATTCGACCTGGGACTCCGTCAACTCCGCCCGAACCTAATGACAGCACAAATGCCATTAGACTTAAGGAAGGTCACGAGAGCCGTGGAAACGGAGCAATGCCGGTGCCGGTCTTGAGTAACACGAATGAGCTTCGGAAGGATAAAAGGAGGAGGGATGACAGTGGAAGGTGAGAGAGGACCAAGCCTGGACTTTATGTGTTGTTTTGATTTAGTTTATGTGGCAGTCATCTGTGAGGGGCTGCCACTTAACTTTAGTTTTGTTTTATATTAATTTGTGATTATGTTATTTTGATGTATGTTATGTATGTTAGTTATGTTGAACATATGCGGGTTCCATCCGAGTCTGCCTTCATGGACACTCGATGGGATGGAGTGACTTGCCAGGCCGATGGCAGCGACTTCATCCCTCCCACCCCAGCAAGTCACTCCAGCAAGTCACTCCAGCCTATCGCCTCAAGCGTCCTTGGCAGGAGACACTGCTACAAAAAGGTTCACAATTTACTACGCCTGAGTATAATATCCATGGGCTGTTGTTACCTTACTTTGGGGTCTTACTTAAAACAAAAGTGGTGCCAAATACTTCCACAACAGCAAGCATAATTTGCGGGGAGCCATGTAGTATTAATGAGACAAACATGCTCAGTCAACTGTTTCAAGGAACATGGTTACAGTAAAAAATTGAATTTATGCTTTTAAGCCTAAGGTAATTTAACAAGCTATTTAATTTGGTGTAGAAACAGATACTTCTGATGTGAAATAGAAAAACAAATTGTATATGAATAGGCAAAGTTGAATACAATGTAAACCAGAACAAGTAAAATTACTGAATAAATCATATATAATCTCTCTAAATGAAAACTTTGTTGTTCACCTCAATTCAAACTCAGTAATGTCGTTTGTCAACTGTTTTGATATCCTTCTTTACTCACATTGTAAACAGCTGTTATATTAATATTGCCTATAATTACCTGGTCTCTGGAACCCAGGCACAAATCCAGTCCCTCCTGGTAAACTACCACCACCCAAACCTAGATAAAGAAATTTGATTTAGAGCAGACAATTCAATGTTCCTAATCTCTGGTTTATATATAAATACTCAGCTAATATAAATACCATATTTAAGAGCTTTGGCACCAGCAGGGTATCCTTTAACACACAAATATAAACAGATGAGCATTACAATACAATGCTGAAGTCCATGCACTTTCATCCAAAATTTCAAAAAAATAATTATGTCTAACATGTCAGCTAATTCAGTTTTTCCATCATACTTTCCAGAATAAAGTAGTGATACCTCCAGCTCCAGTTATTGGTACTCCTCCTGGTACTCCTCCTGGTACTCCTCCTGGGACTCCTCCTGGGACTCCTCCTGGGACTCCTCCAGGGACTCCGAAACCTGTTCCTCCAGGTACTCCTAAGGCCACAACAGCATAGTCTTTGACCAAGCAATACTCTACTGACAGTACTGTATGTATGTGCAGGGTAGTAATTTTAAATAGTTCATATTATAATATCACCACAATAATTGTCTATTACAAACACCATTCCAGCACAAATATATGGCACAATAAAAAGTGCAAACTATTTATCTTACAGAGCATTGCCAATGCACTCTAGACAGTGTCTAAGAAAAGAGTCAAACCCATACCATATTTAGGAGGTTTGATGCCAGCTCCTACCCCTGAAAACATTGATCACTGTTACGAAATATTTACCAAAAATAAATTACATCGTGAATCAAAATGAGCTTAACTGACAAACAACAGTTGTGAGAAATTGAGACAAATCAACATATACAGTACTGCACCTCCAGCCCCAGGCACACCTCCAGGAAGTCCACCGATCCCAGCAACAGAGCCGTAGCCTGGGAAAACACCAGCCCCTCCTGCTCCTCCTACAAACAAGTCATGGGCAGCCAATCAGTGTCAATTTATTTCTGAAGTCTTTATTATAGTACACATAATGTCTGGTAAAAGGGCTGAGAAAGTGCTAATTCAGCACAGCACTTTTTTTGAAAATGATAATTTGTTTATCATACTCTCTAAAATATCAAGGCAAACCATGATACTCTGATGTACAGTGAAACATACAATGGTACTTAATGATTACTATCTTAGTGTACCAGGGTATTTACATGACACTTAAAGGCTCTTCATAGAACACTGGCAATATCTAGGTACTAGCAATTTCAAGATTACTAGCAGCCCATTGCGCCAAGTTCTTGCTGTTATCCTTGTAGTTTTTTTTTTTAATCAAAATTCAAGATAGTGGCCAAACTAACTGCAGCACAAATTTTAATTGAACTGATAAAAGGAGAAAAACTTAGCAGCTAATATTGAAGCCAATAACTGCCATCTGAGATTTGACGAGAATAAAGAATTTACAGTTGTGCTCATGGATATTTTGTTTACCAAGTGCCTCAAAAAGCTAGTTAGTTTTGATTGTTTTGATTTCCCTCACCTCCTGCTCCAGGGTACAGTCCTCCAAAACCAGGCCCAGCACCAGCTCCACCTGCCCCACCCAAACCTGAGAGATCAGAGAATACATTATAAGATGCTGTGGATATCTAGTCTTAGACTGAATCATTCAAATCTATCTTACCGTATTTAGCTGCTTTGGCTTGAGCGGGTGTCAGACCTTGTAAAGAAAGCAGAAATAAATGTATTGAGACTCTATGATCACTGTATGGGATTTCGTGAAAAATTTAATAGATATGGACATTATGGACATAATTGGCCATGTCCCAAATTACATGGACTAGAGATACCAATCGTCCAACCTCGAGGGTTCAGGACACGGTGCAGGATTCCACTTGAGCCCAACCCTCTTGGCGGACCGGCCAAGCATAACCATCAACTCTGGATCAGGATCCGGCAACGCAACTCTCCCAGAAGGAGGAAGTGCAGCCAAGTCCTCATCTCCAGACTCAAGCTCACCCTCTGATGCTACGATTGACATATGTTCGGCAGGGGGAACCCCGAATTAAACGACTGACCGGTCATGAGAGGGGCCAGCGCTCAACCGGAAGCTTCAAGGCTTGCGGTGTTTGAGAGAAGTGAGGGCCCCACAGGGATTGGGTACTGGGCGGAGAAGCCCTCACTCTGATCCTCAAGTCACCCTGGCTATTCGTCGAAGTAGCCCTCTTTTGGGGTTGGCCAAAAGAAGCACTAGATCGAGGCATAAGTAAGGGGACACCACCTCGTTTGATGTATAGGAGTCTCCAACTTAACACTGCGATGTCATATTCCCGAAATAGGAACATGAGTCATCCACAAATCCTGCTTCAGATCTCGGGCAGCTAGTCTGTCCTTGTCATTTGCAGGAGTAGTTTATTTTTTTATTTTTTTTATTTTTATCAAAATCCAAGATAGTGGCCAAACTAACTGTGGCACAAATTTTAATTGAACTGATGAAAGGAGAAAAAACTTAGCAGCTAATATTGGAGCCAATAACTGCCATCCGAGATTTGACGAGAAGGAAGAATTTACAGTTGTGCTCATGGATATTTTGTTTTACCAAGTGCCTCAAAAAGCTAGTTAATTTTAAATGTTTGTTTCCACTCACCTCCTGTTCCAGGGTACAGTCCTCCAAAACCAGGCCCAGCACCAGCTCCACCTGCCCCACCCAAACCTGTGAGATCAGAGAAGAATACATTATAAGATGCTTTGGATATCTGGTCTTAGACTGAATCTTTCAAGTCTATCTTACCGTATTTAGCTGCTTTGGCTTGAGCGGGTGTCAGACCTTGTAAAGAAATCAGAAATAAATGTGTTGAGACTCTCATTGTAATGCAAGATATGGGAAATATGTTATAGATATGGAGATTATGGACATAATTGGCCATGTCCCAAATTAAATGGACTAGAGATACCAATCGTCCAACCTAGAGGGTTCGGGACACGGTGCAGGATTCCACTCGAGCCCAGCCCTCTCGGTGGCCCGGGCAAGCATAACCATCAACTCTGGATCAGTCTCAGGCAATACAACTCTCCTAGAAGGGGGAAGCGCAGCTGAGTCCTCATCTCCAGATTCAAGCCCACCCTCTGATGCTACGATTGACATCTGGTCAGCAGGGGTAGCTCCGAATAAAACGACTGGCTGGTCATGAAAGGGCCATGCTCAGCCGGAAGCACCACGGCTTGGGGTGTTTGAGAGGAGTGAGGAGCCCACAGGGATTGGGTACGGGGCGGGAAAGCCCTCACTGTGATCCTCAAGTCATTCAGGCTATTCGTCGAAATAACCCTCTTTTGGGGTTGGCCAAAAGAAACACTAGATCGAGGCATAGGTAAGGGGACCCCACCTCGTTTGATGTATAGGAGTCTTGAACATAACACCGCAATGGTCATAATCCAGAAATGGGAACATGAGTCATCCTCAAATGCTGCTTCAGCGTGCTGAATGCCCCGAGACTTGTTGCAGTTTTCATGGCCGTCAGTCTGCGCCAGGGAACGACCGCACCCAGAAACACACAGGTGATATGACATCTTGAAAAATACGCAGTCAGACTTGTGTTACTCTTTCAGGAAATAGCTTTCTAAGGTGCCGAAGCACACAGGAGAAATGGCCGCGGCAAACACTGGCAAGGGATGGTGCAGCCCGCACAGTAAAGCACTCACTCTGAATGCCCTCTAACCAACCAACAATCAAATAAAAAAAATGCTGTTAAAAAAGCAGTTGAGAGCGCTAGAAGCTCGGGACCTGCAATGTCTCACACTGTCACACCGACACCAGATGAGAGGCTTCTTCCAGAAGAGCTCAACATACTCGCTCGTTGCAAACCAACACTTTTCAGAGACATACAGAACTGTTTGACTCCGAAGCGAAATGCAAATGGTACGTACATCCGCTTCCTATTTATACACGCGCTGTGGGGCGGAGCGCAAGATGCAAATCTCGCATCCCAATGTGCATTGGCTTGTTCTGTTAACACTCGAAGATGATAGGCTCCCTGACGTGATCCCATTATGTCGGTGACGTCGACCTAACGTTGAACGTGACCGACTGAAAGGGAACGTCTCAGGTTACGTATGTAACCTTGGTTCCCTGAGAGGGAACGAGACGCTGCGTTGAGACGCGGTGGGAACGCTCTGCGTGATTGCGTCGTGAAGCACGTGTATAATCAGTCCAATGGAAGAGCGAGACGTCATAGGCGGTGACGTCATAGACCAGGAAGCTATAAAGCACACCAGAAAACAGACCGCGACAGCTTCTGAAAAAGCCTGAAGCAAGTCGATCAGGGCATGCAGGAAGTATGGCGGGAGAACGCAGCGTCTCGTTCCCTCTCAGGGAACCAGGGTTACATACGTAACCTGAGACGTTCCCTTTCAAGGGAACTCGAGCTGCGTTGAGACGCGGTGGGAACCCCATACCCACTACGCCATAAGACAAATGCCCGTTCTGTGTGAAGTCCTTGCGCACACTAGAAGCAAGCAACCTAGCCCCGGGAGTGGAGAGGTGTAGGTCTGTAAAATCTGACAAATGTATGAGGTGAGGACCAGCCTGCCGCATTACAAATATCCTGAAGGGAAACACCCGAAATTAAAGCCTAGAGGCAGCCATACTCCTAGTAGAATGGGCCTGAACAGCCACAGGTGAACGCTGTCCGGCCGCTTCATAAGCAAGTGAGATAGCCTCAACTACCCACTTGCTCATTATCTGTTTAGATGCAGGGCAACCTATCTTAGGTTACCCGAAGCAGACAAATAATTGTTCTGATAAACGCCACTGAGCAGCTCTGTGGACCTAAGCATCCAAAGCCCGGACAGGGCATAACAGATTTAAGATTTTCCTGATCTGGGGTATTAAAGGTGGAGGACAGAAGGCCTGGAGCACAAATGACCCGCACATTTAGTAGGGACCTAGAAATACAACCCGATCTGGGGTGAAGAAATACTACCACCAACCAGGTGCAAATCCAAGTACGTGCAGGCCTCAGCCTCATGTACCACGGAGAAGACAAAATTAAGGATCTCTCCTCAGAGATAGCCCAGCAAAGAAACATTCATTACAGAAATCAAGTACTGTACCAAAAGGGCAGAAACGAGATTCAGAAGGCGTTCTCTGCACCAGGCAGAGAACAGCATATTAGACTTCTCGTGGAGGTGGCTCTAGACTGGAGTATGGTCTCCACGACCTCGGTCGAGAAACCTGAATCTATGAGCTGGGCCCCCTCAGAGGCCGAGCCCACAGTATCCACAACTCCAGAGCTCCCAGGAGCAAAGATATCGGGAAAAGCGTATAGGTGTAGTGGCAACCACACCTATTACATTACATCCAGTCCAAGCGGAGCTGGATGCGTGAGGGAGAAACACAAGGGCAATGCATTGTACAAGCGATGCGAAAGGTCGACTTGTAGTTTGACCGAAGTTCTCCCTAAGAAGCTCCACCACCTCGGGGTGAAGTCTCCATTCCCCGGGCCACAGCCCCTGCCTCAACAGGATATCTGCTCTGATATACGAGACCATCAGTGTGTTGTCCGGACCCTTCGCCGACCAACCACTCATGATTTCCCCTGACTTGTGAGGGAAACATCCGTCGATAGCATTATGCGTCGACAAGAAGCCCCCAACACTGGGCCTGGGCGAGGAACCAAGGTTCTTCCACATGACCGAGGCACGAAGGCATAGCCGCGTGACCTTGATCATGCGAAAACGGATTTCCCCTCGGAGAAAACCCCTTGGTCCCGAGCCACCACTGCAGGGGTCTCATGTACAGAAGGCCAAAAGTAACTACGTTGGACGCAACTGCCATGAGCCCCAGCCAAAGACCGTTCACCGAGCGGCCACTCATGACCGCCCCCCATCCTGTGAGGGAAGCATCCGTCGATAGCGTGACGCGTCGACAAGAAGCACCCAGCACTGGGCCCTGGGCGAGAAACCAAGGCTTCTTCCACATGACCGAGGCACGAAGGCATAGCCGCGTGACCTTGATCATGCGAAAACGGATTTCCCCTCGGAGAAAACCCCTTGGTCCCGAGCCACCACTGCAGGGGTCTCATGTACAGAAGGCCAAAAGTGACTACGTTAGACGCAACTACCATGAGCCCCAACAGTCTCAGAGACTGTTTGCAGTGAGTGACTGACCTAGTTTTACATTCTTTACGGCTGTGAGAATCGCAGAAATACGTGCAGGAGACAGACGTGCTTGCATTGTTGTCGAATCCCATAATACACCTAGAAAGTGGTCCTCTGAGCTGGGAGGAGTACACTCTTTTTGGTGTTGAGCCGCAACCCCAACCTCCTTATGTGGGACAGAACGACATCTCGATGTTGAACTGCCAAAAGCTCGGACTGAGCTAAAAATCAACCAATCGTCGATATAATTTAATACGCGAATGCCCTGGAATCTCAGAGGAGCCAGAGCTGCATCCACGCATATTGTAAAAGGTGTGGGGTGATAACCTAGGCCGAATGGAAGAACCCGATACTGGTATGCTTCGCCCCTGAAAGCAAACCTCAGGAACCTCCTGTGATGAGGATGGATAGATAAGTAAGCGTCCTTTAAGTCTATTGTGACAAACCAGTCCTCGGACTGGATCTGTGACACAATCATATTTAGCGTAAGCATAATATGCTGTTTAATTGACGCAGGTCTAGAGTAGGACGCAACCCCTCATCCTCTTTCGGAACAATGAAGTAATTGCAGTAAAACCCTGACTGTCTGCCGGGAGGAGGAACCCCTTCTACAGCTCCTTTTGCAGAAGTGTCAGTACTTCCTGCTCCATAACCAAAGCCTGCTCGGGGTCCACCACAGTGGGGAGGACCCCTAGAAATCTGGGCGGACAAGAACCGAATTCTGAACCCTTTTCTATAGTGTGCAGGACCCACCGAGAAATATGTGGCAGTAGTTTCCACGCTGCCAGAAATTCTACTAGGGGAACCAGTCTCTCAAGACTGGCCTCTGGATTTGGTTGAACAGTCAGTACGGTGCCCTGAAGCGGCGAACCGGCAGGGAACAACCGAACTGACCATTCTACAACCCTCCTCGGAGGATCGTATGGGGACGCTGACACCTCGGTGCCCTGAACGGCGAACCGGCAGGGAACAACCGAACTGGCAGCGCTGCGACCCCCTCAGAGAGTCGCACCCCAGAGGGCGCCGAGGAGAAATGATTTCTCAAAACCGTCCCTGCCCCGGAGGAGCCCTCAGAAGCTTTATTAGAGAGGACAGTCCTCAGATCTTGCCTCCCTTTAAATAAGTTAGTTCCAATGACCCTCCTCGGAGGATCATTGGAAAAAGCAGGCACCTCGGCACCCTGAAACGGCGAACCAGCAGGGAAACCGAACTGACTGCTCTACGACCCCCCTCGGAGGATCGTTTGGGGACACTGACACCTTGGTGTCCTGAACGGCAAACCGGCAGGAAAACCGAACTGGCAGCGCTGCGACCCTCCTCAGAGAGTCGCACCCCAGAGGGCGCCGAGGAGAAACGATTTTCTCAAAAACCATCCCTACCCCGGAGGGGACCACCCTTTAGAAGCCTGATAGCCTCGGCATCAGGGCTTCCTATTGTCCAAGCTTTTTTAGAGATAAAATAGTCCTCAGATCTTGCATATCTCTAACTGGCTAGACTGCTACCGCCACCCAAGTCCCCTTTGATTGTGGAGGAGCCCAAATGGCGATGCTCGCTGTGCTGCGAGGAGCTTAGTAGACTGAGACTGCTCCGCCCAGCAGTCTCAGGAACATAGATTGGTGAGGAAGCAACCTCTGGAACGCCGCTGAACGGTTTATTCTTAATTTTTTGAAAGCGGAGCATCCAGAAGAACAGATATAATTTTATCTTATTTTTCTTTACTTTTAAATCAGAAAAACGTATATATATATATATATATATATATATATCAGTCCGTGGCCACCAGCAGGAAAACAACCGAACTGGCCGTGTGCGACCCTCCTCAGAGAGTCGCCACCCAGAGGACGCAGAGGAGAAACGATTTCTCGAAACCGTCCCTCCCCAGTATAGTTTATCTGTTTTTGCACGACGCAATTCTCGAATAGCGTCAGTGCTGACAACCTCACATTCATCCATGTCTTTATAATTTACCCACCAGCGTTGCCTAATAAAAAATTTTATTTAGATGGCTGGTGGGTAACGTCGGGGTTAAAAATTATGACGCCGACTCGGGAGAGAGAAAGCTAGCAAGCGTCTCTTTAACCCGAGGCACTGTCATACCATGATACTTAATACCCATAGCATTACTATAGTTAGACGTAGGGCATTAAACACATAAAATAGAAACCGACTTATTCCACGATCTTGACACCTCAGTGTGGTGTGGAGATAGGGAAAAACGGCAGTCCCCGACGAGGAGGCTGAGATACAGAGTTTTCCTGTTTTTAGATTTATTTCATCTAATAAACTCCTTATTTTTACTCTCATAAAGTTCAGCTGGCCAGAAAATATTTAACTAGCAACAGCACTAGATAAACCTCCTTTTAAAGCTCCTCTTTATTCAACAGAGTTATGAGCTGACTTATTTATTCATTTATTGAAAACTCAAACATCTTCCTTTTCTTAATATCTTTATTTGTTTTGTTCTCTTTTTCTAAACAAAACACTAACGATACCAATTCCTCGGAACTGGAAATCGCCAGCACTGGATCTGGCAGGTGAAAGCTGAGATAGGGCGGAGCCCGTCCCAAACCCCGCTGTCAGATCCGTTTGCGAACCCAAAAATGCGAGTCGCCGCCGTGCATCGGCAACAGCGGGACCCGCGCGGGGAGCGCGAACCGAACCGTCCTCCTCGAAGAACGCCCGGCGGGAGCGGAGCGTCCTCACGGACAGTTTCTCGCAATGCTCACAGTCAGCCCCCTCGAGAACTAACTGTGGCATGCTCCACTCCCAAATAGTAACAAAAAGCTGATGTGTGTGTCCCCACCCGTGATATAACGTGGGCAGGGAACAACACAAAAGCTGCTTGCTCTCTTTTGCCATAATATATATATATATATATATATATTGCAACTTGACAGACAACAATAAATATGACAAGGACAGAATACACAGATCGCTTGCTGAAGGCAACAGAAGCTGTCGCGGTCTGTTTTCTGGTGTGCTTTATAGCTTCCTGGTCTATGACGTCACCGCCTATGACGTCTCGCTCTTCCATTGGACTGATTATACACGTGCTTCACGACGCAATCACGCAGAGCGTTCCCACCGCGTCTCAACGCAGCTCGAGTTCCCTTGAAAGGGAACTATAGTTTTTTGTAATACTTCTCTCACCATATTTAGGAGGCTTCACTCCACCTGGATACACTAAAATAAAATTAATTGGTAAAGTAATTTCTACAACTATTAATATAGTTTACCTTCATTTCTATAGACTAACACATTTTTACCTCACAACACGAATTTTAGGTTTCATCAGATGCAATATTAGTGTGATGTAAAACTCACCTCCAGCCCCTGGTGCTGTTCCAGGAATTGCTCCAGCTCCTCCCGCTACTCCACCAACTGGTACACCACCTGCACCTACGAAAAAAGACACAAGATGTTTTGAGATCATCTTTTTTTAAAAGTCTTAATATATTTTTATATTGTAATATATTTTAATAAAAAAAGCAGTGAACCACTTTAAAAAATGCCCCTGAGACTCTAAAATCCATCCAGTAACTTTTGAGTGGCTTTATCTCAGGCGCTAGTCTGTCCTTGTCATTTGCAGGAGTAGTTTATTATTATTATTATTATAAAATCAAAATCAAAGATTGTGGCCAGGCTAACTGTGGCACACATTTTTATTGAACTGATGAAAGGCCAATAACTGCCATCTGAGATTTGACAACAAAGCAGAATTTACAGTTGTGCTCATGGATATTTAGTTTACCAAGTGCCTCAAAAAGCTAATTAGTTTTGATTGTTTGTTTCCCCTCACCTCCTGCTCCAGGGTACAGTCCCCCAAAACCAGGCCCAGCACCAGCTCCACCTGCCCCACCCAAACCTGAGAGATCAGAGAAGAACTCATTATAAGATGCTGTGGATATCTGGTCTTAGACTAAATCATTTAAATCTATCTTACCGTATTTAGCTGCTTTGGCTTGAGCGGGTGTCAGACCTTGTAAAGAAAGCAGAAATAAATGTATTGAGACTCTATTATCATTGCAATGGAAGATATGTGAAAAATTTTATAGATATGGACATTATGGTCAAAATTGGCCATGTCCCAAATTAAATGGACTAGTATATTCAGTAGAGTGTTCATTTTGTCATTCAAAAGTGTGCTACCTAGTTTTGTGCTTTGTGCCGTCAAAGCATCTTTTAGCTGAACCTACACTTGATTGTACAGCGCACTACTACCAACAGCAACATTAATGAGGCATTATGTCACTGAAAGCAGAACATGATTTTGCCTTTTAGGACATCCTTTTTTCTGGTGAGGTTAGGAATAGGATTAAGATTAGGATTAGGACAATGTTTATTTGACAGGAAAGTTGTTCTAGGACCGATAAAAATGTGAACTTGGAGGCAGACTGCAAAGATTGAGAATGTAATTTGGGAAAGGGCCGTAACTGACAACAACTACATCCACAAGGCCCTGAACTTCACTTATTTTATTATCTTATATATATATATATATATATATATATATATATATATATATATATATATAAATATTGTACAGACAGACTTTTACCTCCTGTTCCAGGGTAGACCCCTCCGGCACCTGGCACAATCCCAGCACCACCAGGAACTGCTCCTGCACCTGGAGCAAGGCAGAACCATGATCACTCAGTTTGACATTGCCAATGCTATATTCCAATCCTCCTGCAGGAGGACCGCTGTCCTGCAGAGTTTAGTTCTAACCCTGAACTTTTGTTTGTACTTTCCTGGTAACCATAAAGACATTGAGTGGCTTGTTTGAGTGTGTTTGATTTGGGTTGGAATCAAAGAACCCTGGTATATCTAAAAAAAAAAAACTGGGGTCGGTGGTCGCGCTGGCCACCTGTTCATTACCTCTAATGTGAACACACCCACGCGCGCACAATGATTCACATGCAAATCGTCCACGTGAAAGAACGAGCATCTGTATGTACTCCCATTACCTCAAAACAAAGAATGAAACTTCATCATTTCTCTGCTTTCAGTGGCGGAGCCAGAGGGGGGTCCGGGGTGGCACTGGACACCCCTGACATGCGATTGGCCACCCCGGGTGCCACCCCAAAATTGTATTTGCTACTGGCAGTTGCTGATGCTGATTTTTTTTTTAAATTACGTTCGCCGGAAGCGCGGCGCGCGCAGTTTTCAAACGGACGAGCAGAGGACGAGAGATGGTTGCAAGATACCGAACTTCACCGAATAAGAAAACATCATATTTGAAGTAAGCTTTTAAGGTTTAGCATCAGGGTGGTTTGCTCCCAATAGCCTACATTAGGCCTAATACACGCATATACAGTACCTTGCCGTGTGTACGTTACAGTATACAAATGTTCTAGCTAATGTGAGGATAGGAGATCAAAACGCAGGCAAAGAAGAGCAGCAACAAGCGATATCATAATGCGATCACTATAGGACTATGAAGCTTTATGGGTGTAGGTTGTTGATGGACTCGATCTACTGTGTTTTGATCATCATTATGAATCTTATCTAGATTTAGTCTTTGATAAAAATGCGATTTTCTCAGCTTTTTGCTCATGTTGCTTTTTATGAAACTTGCCAACATTCAAGTGAAGCTAGAATAACATTATTTTTTTGTTTTTGTTTTAAAAGCACAGGGTTTGTTCTTTCTTTTGGTATGTTCAGATATTCATACAACAAAATATTCTGGGGTGCCATGAAATTTTGAAAATTACCAAAACCACTTTTTTTTTTATACTGGCGAGAAAGAGTTAAATGTTGGTAATTGGATGATTATTAGAATATGAATATGATTGGAATCATATTTTAAATTTGTCATATTTTTGAACAGGGTCAATTAAACATGAAAAGAAAGGGAGAGATATCAGAGTTATTTTAAAATAAGCACAAACATAGTCCAGTCATTTTATGAAAAAAAGGATGAACAAATTGCAACAGAAGCAAACTCAAATAATTTTGTATCCTCATTATGTCCTGAGTAAGGAAACAAAGTCCCTAAGAATCCCATTAGGGGAAAGTTTCGAAATCTGTTTCTGGGGATTCACTTTTTATTTTACTTACCTTTTGTCTTCTGCATTCTCCGTACCCGTGTCTCCTGTTCTTCCCTTAGACTCGTCCCCCAGAAACAGTCGCACAGACCCAGCCCCAAACCCCATCTCTTAATAATTAAAAAAGGCTGGTTTCTAAAGTTCTTCTTCCTGCCTCTATGTATTAATGCTCATGGGCAGCCTAAATGGGTTCCATTCAGACCTTAACATTAAGTATTTTACTGTTATGTGTCAACAAGATTCAACAAGACATTTTCACCTGGCTAGACCCAATGTTTAGATCTGTTGTGGTATTTATGCAAATTAGCACATACGTAATTAGATTATGCACCGTTTGTCCATCTTAACAAACAATTAAAAAAAAACTTGGAATACATTTTTTGTTTGTCTTGATGTAAGTAATCAACTCAGTAATTTTCATGGTGATAAGGTTAATCTTTTTACCCTATTCTCGTAACAAAAAGAATGAATAGGCGTATGAATAGGCTATATTTGTTTTTTTTTCTAAACTTTCCCTAATGGGATTCTTTGGGACTTTTTTTTTCCTTATTCAGGACATATTGAGGATACAAAATCAGTTGAGTTTGCTTGTTGCAATTTGTTCAAGGTTGACCCCGATTTTGGTTTAAAATGACTGGACTAACAGGCAGATCAGGTGCAAACAGACCCCCCCCCCCCCCCCCCCCCCCCCCAACCCTTGCATCACCATTGGCTAGTCAGAGTCAGTGTGGTCAGACTTCAGAACCAGCAACAGGTCAGAGCATCTACCAGACACAGGCAGTCAATCACATACACAATTCAGGAATTTAAGTTGAGATGATTTTGCCAGATTAAAAGGATTGTTCACCCAAAAATGAACACAAAAAAATAATTATAAATTAAATAATTAGAATTATTATAAATTATTATAAAGAAAGAATTATGTTGTATTTAATCTTCCCAGGATAAGATTTTATATTGATGGGCAATAAAATTGTTTAACTTGTTCAAGGAAATGTCTGCTTGATGCCTGCTATATCTAATAAAAGATAAAATAAAATAAAAAAATGTCAATGTGAGTTTTTTTGTAAATAAATGCAGCAGTTCATAACAGACACATGCGGTATCTTATCTACTTGGTGGTTCAGCTTTGTTTTCTGCAAATATGTTGGATGTTCAACACTTATAGACACAAACAGAGTGACCCAATTCCTTCCACAAGCTTTTCCACTGTGTGTGTGTGTGTGTGTGTGTGTACTGTGTACCCCCGAAAGTAGCAGTGGCCACCCCATGTATAAAACTCTAGTTCCGCCACTGTCTGCTTTTCATCGAGTTTGGGAGACACGCTGTGAGTTTACCTTGGATTTACCTCAGAAAAAGAAGAGCGTGATTTATAGAAAGATTTTTAAGGTAAGAAATGTATTCCCACTTATAATAGTTAGCGTGTTATTGTTGCATAAACCTCACATTGTTCTAGTTGAACTGGTGCCAGACTAAAATGTATGAAATCGACGGAAACATGTTGAAATATGAACTATAGACAGGGAAGCGACCTTTCAAAGCTAAATGTACGACACAAGGATGTTTTTATGTTCAATGATATAAAACACAGCATTATATAAAAGTAGGTCTAAAAATCTAATAATATTTAGACCAGTGTTTACTGTTAAATACTGTGTTGGTGGATATCTGCTCAAACGGGTTTATAATGTGGTAACAATAATGTTTCATATGAGGAGCGGCTCGATCGCTTCAGTAAATGTTCTCTGCAAGCGCTTTGAGTTTGAGTCACTCGCGCTGTGCATTTGAAAAGCAAAATGTGCTAAACATTAGGCTACGTTTTTACTCCAATCTCATTTCATAACGTCGTAACAAATGAAACATTTGAAGTAACATATGATAATCCATATATGTTTCTCTAGTGTAGTGTACTTAAGTGTTCCTTTTTTATGATGTATCGTTATAGGCCGCCTGCATTTCTGTAAAGTAAAATTATTATTGTTGTTATTACTTTATGCAGCCCTACAAGTATATGCCTACAAGGCACAACAAACCTGCTGTTCATTAGATTTTATTAATTTTATTTGTTGTGAATTTTAAATCACAGTTTTAACCAGATTTTTTTTTTCTGGGGATTCCCGGGCATCCCCCAAAATCATACAGCCCTTCTCCTGTTATTAGCATGTTCACAGTTGTTTTGTTGTTGTTTTAACAGGGACCAGATGCCAGTGGTGAGTCCTGCTGACTTCAACATTCACACGGGTCTCTGTACACGAACTTGGTCAAATGAAAATGCAAACATCTTGGAAATGGCAGGAATGTTGAACAGGAACTGTTTCAGAAATGGCACAAGGGTGTGTGACTGTTCTCTCTGTTTAGATCAGTGTGCTCAATAATGTGCCTTTTTGTCCCTCTTGTATCTTTGGATTATGTTGAGTTTTATGTTATGTTGAGTAACATAATTGAGATTATGTTATGTTGAGTAAATAAATCCAAACAATCAAAAAGCCATTGTGTTAAACTCTCCACATTATTTGTTCAAGTTCCCTCACAGTCCCACCTGTAGGGCCATTAAGGGAGGGAATTTGTCTTCCCAGGAGTGAAACACCCTCCTCACATACAGCTTTCTTACACAAAACATGTCTTACAAATTTTAAACCAATATATATTTTTATGTGAATGAATGGGCAGGATAATTTTCACATCATTTTGAAGAAAAAAATTGGAAGCTTAAATATGGATACATGCTTACCATATTTAGCAGCTTTAGCCTGAGCAGGGGAGAGTCCAGTACCTTGACACATGGGAAAACAAACAAAGAAAGTTTATCAATATTGTATCCTTCTACTAAACCGTCTGTCATTTAAGGCTAATGCACACATCTGTATCTCACCTCCTACCCCAGGAAACAGTCTGCCTGTGCCTGTTACACCACCAATACCAGTAACACCAGGACTAACACCTAGTCAAACCGCAAAAACACATTTTCAAGCCAACCATGCTATTGGTTTATCAGTTGATAATGAGGTAGGGAAACTTGCCAAATAACCACTTATGGGCCTCATAATATAGCAGGATAATTATTCAGTGCACTCACCATATTTAGCAGCTTTAGCTTGAGCTGGTGTAAGAACACCTGTGCCTGCTCAGAGGGAACAGTTTATTTGGTAACACTTCATTTTGATGGTCCACTTTAGACATTCTATTAACTATAAGTAACTTTTGTAACTACATGTCAACTAGCAGTCATTAGAGTAGATTGTCTACTTAATATCTGCCAACACTATATTTCGATACTCCCACAACAGACTAATCTACTGACTATAAGTTATTTTTACAGCTACATGTCAGCTTACTAACCTGAACCCCAACAGCTAACACCTAACCTAACAGTCTACTACAGTCTACTAATAATCTATTACATGTAGTTGCAAAGTTACTTATAGTTAGTCGTGTCTAAAGTGGAGCATCAGAATAGAGCAACTGTTTATTCTGATATAAGTGCCCAGTCTGCACAAATACATACATGCAAACATGTTAAAGTGGGATTTATAATTTGAAACTACACTGTAAAAAGTGAACATGTGCAGTTACAGTAGGTAGAACAAGTAGGTATTTCTACCTGATTCTGCCAACAATTTCTAATTTTGTTTTTGTAACCTACTTCAATCAGTTTGATGTAACATAAAACAAGTTATATTATATTAGTATAATATATATATAATTATATTGACACAACATACAACTTCCATTAAAGCTCAGGATGGACACCTCAATTATGCTTAAACGAGAAATTGTGATTTGGTGTTTTTAAAATGATTGCATCAAAGTGAAAATCACAATTGACAGCACTCTTCACCACAATGGTAACCTCAAAATTCAATAACAGAAACTCCTTTAAATGTCCAGCTAAACGCAGCTGATTGTACATTCTATTCTGGGGCTTCTTTTTTCTGTTCCACAACTTTACTCACGAGTGAGTAAATGATTTCCATTTTGGGGTGTTCTATTTCTTTACAGTGACAATGGCTGATTGCAGCTCTTAAATCATTTTTTAGCTTAATGATTTCTCACCTCCTGCCCCCGGGGAAAGTCCACCAGCACCACCTGGCAGACCTCCAACTCCACCTGAGGAAATATGTAAACACTGAAGTAGCTGCTTGAGTAAATGACTTCCATTTCTGAATGGACTATTCCTTTAATATGAAAATGTTGATTGCTGTTTTGGGGGTTTACAAAAGAAAAGGTATCTTCACCTCCTGCCCCTGGGTAAAGTCCACCTGCACCACCAGGAAAAGCTCCAGCCCCACCTAAACCAGCTCCGGCACCTTAAGAAATTTGCAGAGTGAAATTTTCATACTACATTCATATTACACAAATATGCACAACATCTTAATATCTTTGTTCTGTGCATAGAGCTTAGGCCATGTGACTAATAAAATAATTTAATAATGATTATTACCATATTTAGCAGCTTTGGCCTGTGCAGCAGAGACCCCTAAAGATCCCACACCTGCATGCAGACACAGCAGATCAGCCACTGATCATGCATTTGACATGCCTTGACTTCCATTTCTGAATGGACTATTCCTTTAATATGAAAGTGTTGATTGCAGTTTTGTGGGATTACAAAAGAAAATGCATCTTCACCTCCTGCCCCTGGGTAAAGTCCACCTGCACCACCAGGAAAAGCTCCAGCCCCACCTAAACCAGCTCCGGCACCTTAAGAAATTTGCAAAGAGTGAACGTTTAATATTACATTCATGTTACACAAATATGCAAAAACAATCTGAAGCAATTCTTAATATCTTTGTTCTGTGGATAGACCTTAGGCCATGTGGCATTTAAAATAATTTAATAAATGATTATTACCATATTTAGCAGCTTTGGCTTGTGCAGCAGAGACCCCTAAAGATCCCACACCTGCATACAGACACAGCAGATCAGCCACTGATCATGCATTTGTGTGTGTATGTGTGTGTATGTGTGCGCGCATGCTTTGTTTGGAGCCATGTAAAGTAAAATAGTGATTTCAGTATCTTTGCAACACTTCTAGGGAGAATATCATGAAGTCAATAGCATGTGTGTGTGTTATATTTCACACACAATTTGAATAAGAAATTATTTTTTATATTAAAAGAAAGGTAGACAATATTTTTTTATATACATTTTTGTTATAGTGTTTGAAACTCTCTTTACATCCTGATAGCAATCAATAACAGAAGTAGTCTAAATATTAAAACATGTACATATAGCTTCTGTGGAAGTCTAAGGACTAAAAAAATATTCAGCCAATCATTGCGTTCGGTCCGAATACGACGTCATACACAGCAAAATCCCCAGTGTTAAATTAACACTGCTCATTGTTTATATGAGTCCAAACTCTCAGAGTGTTATAGTAACACTGAACCAGTGTTGAAGTTAATGAGATAATTAAGTGCTTAATTGAGTGATGATTGAGCATTATTGAAGACACTTGATGTTTACTAGTAGAGTCACTGAAGGAAAAAAATGGTAATTGGTATGTTACCAATATGGTGATCAGTGTTTGCTTTAGTTGGGCTCTTGACCCTTAAGTCATTAAGTTTAGATTTTGTTTGACTGCTGTACCTGAGTTATAACAGTCAGATAGAGAAAAGGTGATGTGACGGTGTTTTAACATAATCATTTGACCTGAATCACTGAACTCATATAAAGCCCAATTTCTGAGTAAGATTTACTTTATTAATTGTATCAGCCCTGTCTCTGTACAGCATAATATTTTTAACTTTTATAACACAATCCGAAGAATTTATTCATGTTGTTCACATATACATTTTTTTTTGACACAGACATCAAGAATCAGCCTGTGAATCTCAACAATGGTGGCAATTATAAAGCATGTTGCAGTGCCTTCTGGGTGCCACCAATCAAAACTCATTTATGGCTCCCATCATGCATTGCTGCATGAATAAATAATGAGCTTATGTTCAGAGGTAATATCTGTTTGTCACCATTGCTGAGATTCATACGCTAATTATTCATGTTTGTGTGTGCCTACCTGAAATACTTCTTAAGAAGTTTTTTTTTTTTTTTTTTGTAATTGATTTGATCCTTTGGATGTCATTGAAAAAGCTATAAATGGTTCGCTCAACAACGACAATGCTGCTATAATCCATAAGGTAAACTTAACTCAGAAATTATGCTCTCAATGAGTTCAGTGATTCAGGTCAAATAATGATTATGATAAAACACAACCAACACCATCAGAACACCTTTTTTTTGTTCATCTGGCTGTTATATAATTACAGCAGCCAAACAAAATCTAAAGTTAATAATGTAAGGGTCAAGAGGCCAACTAAACTAAACACCAATCACCATAATCGTGACCATTTCACATTTATTTTCTCCTTCAGTGATTCTGCTTGTTAACATCAAGTGTCTTCAATAATACTCAACCATCAGTCAATTAAGCACTTAATTATCTCATTCACTTCAACACTGGTTCAGTGTTACTATAACACTCTGAGAGTGTGGACTCATATAAACACTGAGCAGTGTTAATTTAACACTGGGGATTTTGCTGTGTACCTGCCTGTCAGCATATGTATTTCCATACCTCTGCGCACCTGCTTGCACTGACATCCAGGGCTTGACATTGACTTTTTTGCCCAGCAGCCGCTATGGCTAGTGCTTGTCTAAAGTTACTAGCCACTATTTTTTCACTGGCCACAATTTTGACATCGATACCTTAGGGAAAAACTGCCATATAGATTTTTTTTTTATATTATCTCACAATTTGGCAGCCATTATATTAGATTGCTGTCACTTTAGGAACTGATTCACGGACCCATTATACCGTTTTATATAGCCAATATACGTGCCTTTATGCCCTTTGGGTGCGAGCACAAAATCTACGGGAACGAATACAATTACGCGCAATAAGCACAGTCCCTCGCTGAAATTCAAGCCCTGTAAAACCAACAATATTCATCCAGAGCAAATTAAACGAGTGAGGGAGGGAAGGCGGGTTTTTGTGTCACTCGCTGTCGAAAAGAAATGAGAGAGAGAGAACGCGCAGCTGGTATTGTTAATCTATTCTGCGGAAGAGTTTCAGATATTTCAGTATTGATATGTATCGAAAAAGCATTAGTATAAGAGAACACTAGATTGCACTTAGTTTATTATTTCTGATGCCTTTTTAAAAGACTACAATTGAAAAATATATAGTATATAAAATTCAACCCGCCAAAGTGGCTAGTAGGAGTGGCTGTTCCTGTGACCCGTGACGTTCTACCTGGAGCTGTTCATGTCTTCAGACTCGGATATATGTGTTTCTCTGGCAAAACTTTCAATGATGAAATTAATCTGCAGCAGTCAAGAGGCACAAGTAGAGCTCTGTAAGTTGTTTATATTTATTATTAATGTAATGTTATGTGCCTTGAGACATGGTAATTTAACGCCATCTCTCGAGAATCTGCTCTGGATGTGTGCGTTCATGTCTTTGGAGACGCTCTGAAGGGAGGGTGGGATCTAATGCTTTCAAAGCTAGCTTGCTACTACTAGCCACTCTGAAATTGCCTACCCTACCTTTAAGATAATTATAAGTTAGATTCACCAAAGTACTGTAAAACAGTGATTCAAATATGATAGCTCTGACATAACACACCAGTCCCTGTTGGATAACCCGGCCTGGAGCCAGCTCCTGCTTTCCCACCGGGGAGTCCAGCACCTCCACCAAAGCCACCATAACCTTTGGTATACCAGGTGAGAATCAGCACACAAGCTAATACACATCATACACCAGGTATTTTGCACATGCATGTTCTCAAGGTTGCTACTGTGTCCTACCGTATGGAAGTTTACCACCAGTGTAGGGCAAACCAGCACCTGTTGAGACAGGCAATGTACTTTCATATTTATCAAAATATACTAGAGATATACCAAAAATGATTTGTGTTATCAAATATGTTGTATATGTATAAAGCTTGCTGTGAAATAACACATGGCCAGTGTTTGAACAAAAAGTGCATTTAGATTAAATAATACATATAAAACTGCAACAAGGAAGATGATTAAAAAAGCATCCAAATAATTTCTGTTGATGTATGAGCTCACTTTTATACAACATATGAAGCGTTTAACCGTTCAAGTTGACCATACATTTTTATCAACACTGTATCCTGTTTTAATCAGAACAAATATGCAAGTTTGGAAAAAGCTATGTTCCACTAGAGGCTCACATATTAATACCGCAATCAATTTCTCCTAATTTTACTGGATGTATTCCTAATCCTTGATTAAGGCTGATAGCTCACTGATAAGAGAGACGTGAAAATATGTATTTCATTTCAAGACTTAAACGGAAACATTTACGAAAATATATTTTAGATATGACTATGAAAACTATGCCTATGAACTTTGTCAAGGCATTTTCCCAAGTGAGGAGTCACTTCCCAGAGAGCGCATCGTCAATCTTAGGTTAGTGCTCGAAACAAATTAATTGAGCTCTTCAACTGTTGAACCTCCATGTAGGAGAAATCACGCAACGTTTCTGTGCACCGGAGAGCAATCTACTACATAAATGGATGACTAGCAATGCAAGTCTAAGCAGTGGTCCAAAGCTGGGTTTCATCTAGAGCGTTTGATGAAAGACCTGCTTGCTTATTTCTAGCAACCTCATATTGCATTGCTTAATAGCTGTTAAACCACAAATGCAATCAGTCAGCAAAAGCTTCTTTCCGGGGGGTGGTAAAGCTGGGCTGAGCTGACTAGTGCAGTCTGATTAAAAGATTCAGAAATTTCACCTGGGGATTTGGGAGATTTCAGAGGGTATCCGTGAAAAACTCCTTGTTGCAGTGGTCCACCATATCCACGCCCACCTATGACAGACAAAATAAACTTCTAGTGTAGATCCTGTCAGATTTGCAAACACTTTTTTTACAAAGTACTTCCACACTTTCCAGATATCATTATTCTAATTATAGTGATTGCTGTATGCTCATGTACTAACCAGCACCTGGTACCAGACCCTGCCCAGCACCACCAGCAGCTATGGGAAAGATTTAGGCAGTCATATAGATATCATATAGTTTATTTTTTAGAAGTATCACACTGCAATGACAGATGTCATTTTCATTTAGACTTTACCTGATTTAGGCTTGAGTCCATTTCCTGTAGCTACACCAGGAAGAACACCCCGTCCATTAAAGCCTGTAGTCATGTAAATCCAAGTGATCAAGAACAAACTAAGGCCATGTGTGCAATATTAATTTGGTGTTTTTTCCACAGAAAGCTCCACAGATATTTGCAGAAATTGTTCAAGTTCGACACGCTTGATTTGTTTATGAGATGTCTTGCTAATTTGATAATTGACCAAATTTCCTCAATGCAAGTATGTGAATGTAATGCTTCTTACCGCACAATATGCATTTCATGCACCATTCTATGTGGGCATTAGAATTAACTGTCTTCTGTGGTCTGTTTTCTCCGTTAGGTCAACTGCTGTCATGGAGGATCAACTGAGGTCTGAGGTCAATCTTTCTGAGCAAGTCAAGTTAAATCGAACTGTATTTAGCTAGCAACCTGAAAAATCCATTACACACTTTAAATGTAACTATATCACCCTCTTAAGTGAGCCAAGAATTTCCAGGTTCGTATACTTGCATATAATATGTTTCTGGCCTAGAAGTGTAGTTTCTGCAGCTCTGTTGAACATATTTTGCCATGTGTAGATCCATTTCACAGAATTCAGTATATGTTCCCCACAATCAGCACAGAAAATGTGAAAAACGTTTGCAGATTCCTTGTGGGCCTGGTGGTAAAATTACAGTACATAAGCAGAGGAAAAGAACAAACCTTGTCCAGGAACAAGTCCTCCTTGATATGGACCAGGCACTCCCACTCCTGCAAAAAAATAAGAATAAAAAAAATATCAAGATTGAAAAGCTGATCTATAATTGTGCATATTTACATTTATATATGCAACTTCACACTCCCACGCTTACCTGGCACAGGAGCTTTTCCAGGTTTTGCTGCTTTCCCTCCAGGTCCAACCCCACCAGGGCCCAGTCCTTGTACACCAGTCTGAGGAATGCCAAGGCCTAACAATCAATACAAAGACAAGACCATCATAGACTGAAATATCACTGCTAGCTATAATCATTCAAATGTATTCATACAAAGGAGGATGCCAGTAATAGCTAAATATACATTCACTGCACCTGGGAGACCAGTACCAGTTCCTCCTACACCTGGCCCTGAACAAACATAAACACACACATTTAGTCACATCATTATACACATTGAGTGCAAAGCTAGACTGCAGATATTCCATGTGATTCCTCAGTGATTTAATTTGCCTCACTTGCTACGTCCCTCTGACATGAAACAAGTAATCTTATCTGATTTCTGTGCCTGGAAGCTGATGTTTCAGGCTGTTAATTTATTTGTTTAACCCTTTTCCAACCTATATCAAACATAGAGGAACAGACATTGCATGCTGCTTTTAGATTGTGCCAAGGACAAGCTGAAGTAATGTGCTGGCCTTCGCTACACGAACAACACCAGAGGGGTCCCAGAGGGGACACGTTTGTTGATTTGGCTCATGATCTAAGGCTCCTTCATTCAAGTTTGAGCCAACTGGAGTATCATGAAAAGAGTCTTAGCCGTGTTATATGTAGTTATATGTAAGATGTGTTAAAAAGGGACCTGTACTGTACTGTATGAATGGTTCTTCTGAGAATGAGGTCAGTTCTCCACCTACTTTTTCCATTTTAGTTCTTCTCTAAAGATACTTGCCTGAAAGAAGTTTAATTTACAATGTGTTTGTACAACGAAAACGATGGAAGCTCAAAGACATATATTACCGCCTTTAGGGGGCTTTACACCAGCACCTGAAACAAGAAAATCAGACTTAGAAGAGAGTTGTGAAGTTTGTGTTACTCAGCCACTCAGAAAATCAAATCAATCAATAGACTTGTTGAACGAATAGCACCTCCAGGTAGACCTCCTCCAGGTAGACCTCCTCCTGGTAGACCTCCTCCTGGAAGACCACCTGGTAGCCCAGTGCCCAAAGAGAAAGCCTAATGGTTATATGTAATTACTTGACTACACATGTGATGACTGACTATTCACTGGAAGAGCACCTGATTTAGCCGGTTTCAGACCTCCAGCCATTGGGTAGAATCTTCCAGCACCACCATATGCGCCATAAGCCCCATAACCACCTACAGGAGGAAGGACATATAGCAACAAAATTAGAAAACTCATTTGCAAGTCATGGCCATTTATAGTCAATTAGTTTGTAGTGTGAGTAATAATAAATAATAAATAAATAAATCAGTTCTGGCAGGCCATTTCAGTCAAGTTTGCATCAGCTGACTGTCAGCTGATCCATATCTGCCTATAGGAATACAACGCCTACCATAGCATCCCAATTTAAGGTCCATTCAGAATAATAAGCAAATTACTCTCCTCCAACTTTAATACGTCAACTAACCCTTATTATTTTTCAACTACATATCAACTAACTCTATAGACTGTTAGGTTTGGGTTAGTAGAATAAGTTGACATGTATTTGCAAAGTTACTTATAGTGAGTAGAATGTCTGTTTGGGAGCATCACAATAAAGTGTTGGCAGATATCAAGACAGTCTACTAATACTCCAATGACTGCTAGTTGACATGTAGTTAATGTCGACTACATGAAGCTTCTTGTAGATAGTACAATGTCTAAAGTGGACAATCAAAATAAAGTGTAACTGAAGTAATATCTAATAGGAAGAATATGACATATGAATGATTATGAATTATGATGAACTGCTCCAAACCCCAAATAGCCTGGGCTATTGGGTGATTTGGTAACTGGGAGGGGCTGGATGGGAAAGAATGAAGAGAGAGAGAGAGAGAGAGAGAGAGAGAGAGAGAGAGAGAGAGAGAGAGAGAGAGAGAGAGAGAGAGAGAGAGAGAGAGAGAGAGAGAGAATAAATTAAAAGAAAGTTGAGATGTAAAGTGAGGTCTCAGAGGCTACAGTGGATCTTAAGTAAATGAGGAGTTAAGCTTCATCTAAAGTTATTGCTACATTGTCCTCCTTTAACACGGAATCCTTAAACAAATGAGGTCACAAAGTTTGCATTCTTATAATATGAGGGAGGAATACAGGAATGGAAAGGATGTGCAGCAAAATCCTTTGCTTGTCAGTCTTTATTTTGCCTTGTTGCCATTATAAATCTGTGAGTAGCTTTAAAATGCCCCTAAATCCTGGTATTCCAACTTCTGACACAAGAGAAAAAAAATGAAATTGATCACAGCACTAATGGAAAACAGAGGTCACATACTCTTGCTCTCTCTTGCTAATTCGTTTGCTGAGGGTCACAACAGATCATTAATTTGGGAAAAAGCCACATCTCTCCTCAGAACATTGCCACAGTTTTAGAGAGCTGGAGATGTAACCATATTTTGGCTTGTAACTGCTTGTCTACGTTTGTCTCCAACCTTTTGCAATTCTTTTGGAACAGTTAAAATGTCTAGCATCCACAGTCTGTTCACAGATGGTTACAAAAATGTCAAGAAGTTACTGCATCCACTGGTTCCAATGTGATTTACTGAATCTGTGCATTTTTAGTTTACTGTGCATTATTTTACTACACTGAATTATCAATACTGGCAGCTCTACATTTCCAGTAACTGTCTTGGTCCTGCACATCCACTTCAGAGACTTTGACCTTGTCATTCTGAAACATTACATTTCTTCTGCTTTAACCTTTCAGTGACAGACCTACTTGAGTGTTCATGGTCTTTATCTTGTTGCAGGTTTGACTTTCTGTTTATGGACATCCTGAAGACATCCTGAAGATGCCAATGCTCCAAACCATTATACTACCCGTACTGTGCTTCACAGTCGGGATGAGTAAGTGCAGAGTTTCAATCTACCTACTCATCGGTTCACAAAACATTCTTGTTCATCCACACAGTTTTAGGCAAATTTGAGGTTGGTAGAAATGTTGTTCTTGGAGAGCTGTGGCTTTCTCTGTGCTGTCCTGCCAGATGGTGGACTAATAAACTTTAGCCGATGCAAGAGAGGCCTTTAAAACCCTTAGATGCTACTCTAGGTTTTGTGACCTCCTAAAATGTCATGTTTTGCTCTTTGAGTTATTCTTGTTTGGACAACCACTCCTAGACAGAGAAACAGTGGTGTTGAAATTTTGAATTACTTTTATTTATACAGTATCTGTCTGATTGGTGGCCCTAAAAACTATTTATTTATTTTTACATTGAAAAGCATCAAAAACATTTTTTTTTTCTTCTGAAAATCTACAGAGTGATGACTGGTTTCTGTGATTACGTCAACTCGACAATTGTCAGAGACATTCAGTCTTTTGTTTGTTAAGTTTCACTATCATGGACTTATGGTTAGAAACTTTTTGTCTCATTTGTTATGGTAGGGTGACCAAACGTCCTCTTTTGCCCAGACATGTCCACTTTTACGTACTGTCCGGGGCGTCCGGTTATAAATTCATGAAAAAGACCTGTTTTCACTGTTTTTCATGGGACCATTAAGCGTGTACTTTAAATTGATTGGCGCTTGCCTTTGCACACAATACGGTACTTTGTTGCATGACGTAATTCCCGAGAGGCTGCCTTGTGGCCGGCTCTGAGATGCGCACATACACAGGGAGCAGAGCAGACAGTGGAGCAGCATTGCACAAAAAATGCCGAAACGTAAGTGCAGCTTCACAGTTGAAGTGCAAAAAAAAAATTCCCATGGACCGACCGTCCCGGTAATTGGTAATTCATTTAATCATTGCGCCTGCTATTAATTTTAGTTAATTATGTGTGTATATTTAGGGACTGTTTACACAACACCATTTTAAACTAAAAACATAAAACTTTGTATGCGTTTCGGCCGTTCATTTACACAACAATACAGTTTTGGGTGTCTGAAAATGCAAAGTTTTGAAAACGAGCTTCAAAGTGTACGTTATTGAAAACGGTCTCTATGTAAACAGCAAAAACGCGAATCTCTGAAGACGATGACATCATGCACATGCACATTACGTGTTCAGTCTATAGTGTTTCATCGCCAGCTAGTGGCCTGGCAGCAGAATACAGCGTTTTTAGTCTTTTTCGCGAATCCTTGTAAATGGTGATTGTTTTTTCAATGCTGTTGCCTGTACGTGGAAAACTCCAAGGAAAAACTTATCTGTTTTAAGCGTATCGTTGTTGTGTAAACGAACCCTAAATTCCCTCATTTCTCTGCCGGAGCTGTTGGTAATTATTTTGGAATTCATCTTCATCTGAACTTCTTCTGTGGACTTTATTCACTGAGATCGTGACAACCATGCTGTTCAGGCATAAAATAAGATTCCCCCAAGAAATAGACAAGAAAACCTGGTCTCATTGATTCTTATTCTTTCTGACAACAAAGGACTTGAACACAACAAATTTGCCAAAATTAAAACATGTGTGTATTGGTTGTTTAGATACTTTATCTAGACAAAAATCCCAAGAATAGTGATGTAAAGTCCGATTAATTTCCGCGAACTGGTTCTTTCAGACAGTTCGCTTCAATAAACCGGTTCAAAAACCGATTCATAGGTTCCTTATGTCATCAAGCAATGTTGACACTATGCATTTATTTTCTAACAACTCAGTGCCATGTTATATCAATGAAACAATCAAATACAGTAATTTGTGTGAATGCATATTGAAAAGTTATTTGTGTGAATGCATATTGCTGATCACAGTTTCATTTGCGGATCCTTTATGTCGATATGACTGATCAATATTCAGTAGCCTAACCCTGCATAAACGTGGTATGTTCTACATGTCTAAAGTATATAGAAAGAATAAACCAGTCTTTTAAACTCCTTGGTTTCGCTTAAAGGTTGTATCAGTGATTTCTGGCCCAAAAATAAATGTCTAATCTTTCCTAACGGTCCGCTAGCTGCCCGCCCCATAAGCATGCCGTCCAAAAAAACGCGTCACTGTAGGCAGCCTAGGCTCTGAGATTTGCACACAAAAACAAATGGGTCAACCACCACTCAAAACCAAAATAAACAGTGTTCCAACCAATCACTGACAGGGGCGGGTGTTGCTCCGATTTCGCGTCCAGCCGTGCACGAGCGCAAAACCTCACAACACCAACCGGCTCAACCTGTTACTTCCTATGAACAAGCTCAAAAGAAAGATTCCTTCAAGAACCGAACATTGCTACGCAAGAATGCAGAAAACTGTTAAAGGTTCACACATTTTCTTTCACAATTATACTTATTAAAAATTCTACACCCAGTTCTTCCATTAGTTGCAGAATGGAATCAATGAACAATCAACTGAAAAACTGACACTGTTATGCAAGTATTTGAATGAGTGCTTTCCCAGACAGTCTAATATTGTGGTGTCAATTATTTCCAACACAGGCTCATTGGAAAAATTTGCTTCTACCTACATTTTGCAGAGCTCGAAAATATACCTATACATGGAATCCAGTGTGGTTTCCAGTGCAGTTTCCAAATTCTATTTCTTTTCGTACAATTTTTTGACAAAATTTGGACTATGACTATGTCCTACTAGCAGATCTAAATTCACAGATGTTTATATGGTTGTCAATTAATATGGTTGTCAAAACATTGTTTTGTTCTAATTATTGGATACTGACAGAATATCCTAAATACATTTTAGCTTTGATAATATTTCCCCAAGGTATAAGCAAAAATGGTGTCCTCCATGATTCATATTCTTTCCGACAACAAAACATTTGCATGTGACAAATTTTATTAATTGTAATTATTAATATGTAAATAATAAGTAAAATACCCAATAGCACCGTAATTTCATTTTGAAGAGATGACAACACATGCATGAAAAAATATGACTAGTCAATGGTCGGTCAGCTGGACATAAATAAGTGGACAGTTCTAGGCCAGAATAAGCTGTAAAATGGGCCAAAAGCTAGGCCATGTGACACTACAGTAAATCCTACTAGCAAATCAAAACTCAGAGCCGAAAAAATTTGTTGATTACTCTTGGACTAACTGTGGCTAATGTCTGTTTGTTAGTTATTATCTCAAATATTTTGCTGAATCTGTTGATCCATTAGTTTCTTAGTGCATATAATCTTCACTAATGTATCAGTCAGAGCAACTCTCAGACGCGTGGATCAGACACCCAGACAGGTGCGTCTGCCATTAGTTAATAATACACTCCTCTGGTTTCCCGGTGTCAGACAGCAAACCTCCCTCAAGCACTATGAGTACTGCTTAGGCAAGGCAATTATTCCTGATGAATGTGAAGACTGTCCAAGTGCAGCTGGAATATATAACTGTTAGCTTACTCTCCATATTTCCAAAATGTCCAGAGTGCATGAGGTTATCGAAACATAACTCTGCCCACTCAAAAACTTAAAGAGGAGGACAGAAGCAGCATATACTTTTTTTGAACGGATAGTAGAGCAAACCACCACTAAATGTTTAAGCTGGATGCTATTTGTCAAAAAAAAAAAAAAACCCATATAGGTGAAAATGTTATATAGAAGGGACTTATGATAAATCAAGTTTCAGTTATTGTGACGTATTGTCCAGGATTAAGGTTTAGGATGAGCCTACACCAAAAATGTGATTGCTATGGGGCATCCGAGTTTTGGTACTTTTTTTGGAAGTGACAACTCATTATTGGTGTCAGAAACATAAACTCAATGTTAAAGTGTTAATAACTATCTGATTCACTAATTAATCATGCACCATACATGATTAAGCATTATGCTTATTTGCCAATTGACCACTAACTACGCAGACGTGCAAAAAACCCACACAAATGTTCACATGCCACAGAAATAGCTATTATGCTGATCTAAAAAAGCAGAGCTGGATACATTACAGCTAGCCTGCAACTATATATGTCTATGAAAACCATTTTATAAAACCTGAAAGTATATTTTTCTTGTTGAAGAAAATCAATTAACTTAAATTCTATTTTTGATCTAAACAGAAAGATATAGATTTAATCAAAACAAAAATTCTCATTTAAGAAATAATATGTAGTATAAATGATTTATTTTCTCCAATCAATTAGATATAGATTTCATTAAACAATTGTTTCTAATTTTTTTAAATACAAGTTAATAGAAATTATTTGTTTTGAACAAACAAAAATATATGAATTTAATAAAACATAATTCCCATTAAGATATTTAATATTACCAGAATCTAATAAAATAAGACATCAATAATTTTATCACAAAAAACGTATTATAAAGTGTCAGATTTTTTACGTTTAAGAGCTGGCAAACATTGACATTAGACCCAGATAGCAAGCCACCATTAAAACAATGTTTAATCAATGTTAACGCGTCGACGTTAATTGCATTGAATCAACATCAAAAAAAACTTTTTATTTCATCCAAAAATCAATGGTATGTTCAATCAAAATTTAATGTTACAATGTGATGTTGGGTCAACATCATGCTTGCACTCTCAGAACATGAAACACAACAACTACAACTTAAAACCACACAGCCTGAAATCAACTGCAAATAAAAGAAGACAATAAATCTCTCTAGATCTCAGCAGAAGTTTTGAGAATTAACAGATGTTTAGATGTTGATGTTTTACTGAAAATGATTGGTAACCATTATGGTTATCAGCATTTCATTTAGTTGGGCAGTTTGACTCTTGACGTTTTATGTCAGTTTGTGGTCTTTGTAACAGTGTTTTCTAAAACACATAATTTGTTGCAAAGAGAGCCAGAAAATGATCAGGTGAATTTTTTTAACACAATAAAATAGAAAAAAACAGTAATCTTATCCCTGATCAAAAGTTTTAATTAATAGATTATGTTCACCAACAGTACGTTTTTGCCGCAGATCAGACAAGAGTTATGAAGTTGAAAATAAACTATGTGAAGTTTTCTTTAGACACACAAACAGACATCAAGTATCAGTGTATGAATCTCAACAATGGTGACATGTTTCATGCTGCAATGCATGATGGGAGCCATAGTATAAAACTCATGGCTCCCACCATGCATTGCGACATGAAGCATGTCACCATTGTTGAGGTTCCTATGCTTATTTTTGATGTCTGTGTATTCCCTGCAAGTTATTTAAAAATCTAAATTTGTAATTTTTGATTTGTGGCAAGAAAACTGAAAACAATGTATTGATTATAATTAACCACTTTTGGCCAGGAATAAGATTATTGAACTACTCTACTTTATAATGATGAAAACAATCACCTGATCATCTTTGTCTCTGGTTAGCTTTGCAACAAAGTATGTGTTTAGGTAAACACTGTCACAAAGGCAACTCACATAAAAAGTCAAATGTCAAATTGACCAACTAAATGAAACACTGATCACCATAATGGTGACCAAACATTATCATGAAATAGTTTTTATAGACAGAAAATATTGTTTAGGGAACTATATATATATATATATATATATATATATTCATTGGCTCAAGTTATAAAATATAGATGTGAAATATTATCCTACTTTTTTTAATTGGATGAATGAAAACGTTTTTTCAGTGTACGCACAATAAAAGGAATTGCAGAACTTTGAATGTAAATTAATAATGTATGTGAATTAATTTCCATTGGTTTCTGAGAAAACCATCATAAAAGATGGAAAATGTAATCCAGTACTCTCTCCTTTGATATCTGAATGATTTCTTTCAAGCAAGACTTGAATACTTCAGCATGCCTTCAGTTTTCAAAGTATGTGGCCATCCAACCTGTCTACACAGCAAAATCCCCAGTGTTAAATTAACACTGCTCAGTTTTTATATGAGCCCACAATCAGAGTGTTATAAGTAACACTGAAAGTTAATGAGATAATTAATTGATTAATTGAGTGATGACAAGCTGAATCACTGAAGGAGAAAATCACAAATTTAAGTCACCAATATGGAGATCTTTGTTTGCTTTAGTTGGGTTCTTGACCCATACATTTTTAACTACAGATTTAGTTTTGGCTGCTGTTATTCAGTTATAACAACCAGATGAAGAAAGGGAAAAAGTGATCTGATGATGTTGGTTATGTTTTAACACAACTTGTTTTGAGCCTAATCTCTGAGTTAGGTTTGCTTTATTGACTATAACAGCACTGGTCTCTGTTTACATTTCCAATGTAATCCAATGAATTTCATAAAATTGGTCTGAAACCAAAGATTTTTGTTTTATTTAGACACATAGACATAAAGAATTAGCCTGTGAATCTCAAAAATGGTGACAATTAAAAAGCATGTTGCAGTGCATTCTGGTTACCACAAAAACTCATTGATGGCTCCCATCATGCATTTCTGCATGAATAAATAATGAGGTAAATAATCTTGTAAATATCCTTTAATCTTACTATTTTAATTTAATTTTGCTGGTTTTATGTGACTTTTAGTTGCTTGTTTTCTAATGTTCAGAGTTGATCTGTGTAACTGAATATGCTGTTTGTCACCATTGCTGAGATTCGTACGCTGATTATTGATGTCTGTGTGTGCCTAGATGAAACGATTTTTTATTTTATTATATGTATATATAAATATCATCAGAATAACAAGAAATGTTTAGGATTACATTGAAAATGCTAGAGTTATTATGCTGTATAAGGCCAGTGCTGCTATAATCAATAAAGTAAATCTAACCGAAAACTATTTCTAAAAGAAAACCCACCACTCATTCAGAAGCCACTTGATGTGGACAGGTGTAAATAGGGCTGGGCGATATATCGCACGATATTGTTATGCGCATCTCGTCAATAAAGCCGGTTCCTTGATTAGTAGTAAATCGCCTTCACCTGCTTTCAGATGGAGCGGCATTTTCTCTACAGCACATACTCCAGTGTTATATTAACACTCAAGAGTGTTGAAGTTAATGAGATAATTAAGTGATTAATTTAGTGATGTTTGAGCATTATTGAAGACACCTGATGTTAACAAGCAGAATCACTGAAGGAGAAAATCACAAAATGTAAGCCACCGTTATGGCGATCATTGTTTGCTTTAGTTGGTCTCTTAACGTTTATACATTCACTTTAAATTTGTTTTTCTGCTGTTATTTAATTATAACAGTCAAATGAACAAAGAAAAGTGTGATCTGATAGTGTTGGTTATGTTCTGGCATAATCATGCTCTTATCTGAAAATGAATCTTATTGAGATAGTTTGGTTTAACTTATTGGCAACAACTTTGTGATTTTAGAATATGAGTATAGGTATGTTTCTTATAATTCAAAATATTTAATAAACATTGTTCTGATCAAAATACTTTCAAATAAATTTATTTAGAAACACAGACATCAATAATCAGCCTGTGAATCTCAACAATGGTGACAATAATAAAGCATGTTGCAGTGGCTGCCACCAATCACAACTCATTAATGGCTCCCATCATGCATTGCGATATGAATAAATTATGATCTGAATTTTCTATGTAATTTACTTTTCCTAATTGAATATTCTGCTCGTCACCATTGTTGAGAGGCATAGACTGAATCTTGAAGTCTGTGTGTGCCTAAAAGAAAGATTTTTTTTTTTTTTTAGAAAACAACTTTTAAGAAATCCTTTATATTGTAGCTAAAATTCTGGATATTTATGCAGAATCACAGTTATGCTGTAACAAACAACATAAATCAAAAACATAAAGTTCAAACAATGATTGTCATAATATAACCAACACCATCAGATCACTTTTTTTTCTTTGTTCATCTGGCAGTTATAACTCAGATAAAGCAGACAAACATAAAGTAAATAATATAAGGGTCAAGAGCCCAACTAAAGCAAACACTTATCGCCATAACGGTGGCTTACAATTTGAGATTTTTAGTGATTCTTCAGGTGTCTTCAATAATGCTCAATCATCACTAAATTAATCACTTAATTATCTCATTAACTTTAACACTCTTGAGTGTGGACTCATATACACTCCCAGGAGTGTTAATTTAACACTGGAGTTTTTGCTGTGTACAAAGAGCCGTAGTTAACTGACAAGCTGAGCCATATCGCATTAATTATCGCTGGCGATACGTCCGCGATATTGATGCGATATGGCTCAGCTTGTCAGTTAACTACGGCTCTTTGTAATAAATGCCGCTCCATCTGAAAGCAGGTGATGGCTATTTACTACTAATCAAGGAACCGACTTTACTGACGAGATGCGCATAACAATATCATGCGATATATCGCCCAACCCTAGGTGTAAACGCAGTGTGTCCTGATTGGCTTATGATCCGATCTGATTGATCGGATCACGGTGATCACATGTTAATGCCAAGTGTAAACGCAGCCTCTGAGTGTGGACTCATATAAACACTAATCAGTGTTGATTTTGCTGTGTAGGTTTGTAGTGCTGGGTGCCAATATGTGAATGACAGGTATAAAGACATTTCATATGAAAAAGAACTATTCATCAATTATTTATTTTTAATACAAAACACCATTTGGGCAGAGTCCACGTGAGAGTCGGATTGTTAAAAGCAGCAGATAGATAGATTTAGGAGAAAGGAGCAGAAGCAAAGTTTAATCTACACCCACAAACCCCCTCCTACCCTCTACCCGTTCTCGCTGGAGCAGCTGGACAAGCCTGAAGATTTAATTTAAGAGAGCAGAGAATTCCGTGGCCCTCATCCATGTAACTGATGGCAAATGCAGTGAACCGACTACAGCATCCTGGAATTCAAATGGCATGGAATTCTTGTGAGATTATTGGAAGGATCTCAGACCCAGTCATTTACACGGACCTGTGAGCCTGGGATGACTCGTGAACCCTACAGCAAGTAAATGGCCAGTTACCAAACTAAAGGAAGAAAAAATAAAGGCTTGCATAGTCCTTTCCTTTTCACATGACAAAAAAAATAAATAAAGTAAAAACAGAAAGTTCTTCTGTTAGAGGGTCCAAGGATGACATCAACAACCGCATGCTGGCTCATTCACATTCATTGGTGATTGTCAGACAGCCTCTAGATATTCTTGTTCAGAACCATGAAAACTTGCATTCTATGGGTATTCCTATATTGCTAAAATAAGTAAAAATATTGCTACTTCCCTTCAGCAAGGAGCTGTTTCAATTTCTGAACAGATTCTTTAACTCCACTTAATGTTCTGTAGATATGAAATGTTATGATAAAGCTGTGATTGGGTCTGGTTCATAGACCATTCGAGGTGAAACCCTGGAAGGTCAGATCAACTAAAGAGAGCTATTCTCAACCAGTATTTTAATACACACTTGTAGAAGCAAGATGTGATGTGTTAACATACAATCACTCATTTAGTGTCAGCCCAATATGACTCTAGGCATTGTTCCAAGACTGAGTGATATTAATTGAGATCCCACAACTATTTCCAGCCTTTGGAATACAATGTAAAATTGACATCATAAGGACATCAACATTATTAGCATCATACAGAACTATAAAACAGTCACCCCATGTGTTTTGATACCAGAAGTGTTTCATTTCAAACCTATATGTTGGTATTCCCCTGTGAGTGAAGACTTCTAAACATCGATCATTGACTCTTTACACATCTTTTCTTTTCTTTTTTTCTCATTGTGCATAATTCCTGCAATTAATTCAACTTAATCAACTGACACTAATCTAAAGTTGTTTTGTAGGAAATTTCAGTGTACTATATACTTTACACTATAAGAATGTATGAAAACCTCTGATTGATGTTAACTCTTTGAATGGCTGTGATTCAATATCTAACCAAAAGCAAAAACGTCATTATTATATATGCATACATAATACTACGACTGCTGTTTCATTGAGTTTGCATACTATGTTTTGATGTTTTCATTTTTGCATCTGTCGAACCTGCTATAGCCAATGTCACATAGTGTATTGATTGTCATGCACAATCGAGTGAGAATGAGACATGTCAAGACAACAGCAAAATAGCAATCAAAAGAAACAATCAATTGCAACAATACCAGCCATATCTGCTAATGAACTTTTTTTTCTTTTTGTTTACTGCCTTGTTTACTGTCATTCATTTTAAAGTGTAACTGCATGTCTCATAAACTTTGACTGTATGGTGAATGTGATTTCACTAGTACAACATATTCCTGGATCAACATCTTAGCTGATCCTGGAACAACATTCCAATCAACCAATCAGATTTGAGGGAAAAGTTTACAGTTTATGTTTAGGTTTACAATTAGAGTTAGGTGCTTCTACATCAGTGTTATTCACTGTAAACCCCAACAAGTTAAGCTAACTAATTTCATTTCAGGAAACCGATTACCTCAATTCAATTAGGTTTATAAAAAACAATAGTTATGAGTACTCTGAACTTATTTTAATCGAGTCCACTAAAACAATTATATTTCTTAATACACAATTCAACTTTACACTGTATTTAAATACTTTATATAGCTGATGCTTCACTATATTGAGTAAAAACAGTGAAATGACAAACTAAATTAACTCAGAGCACTTGCAGTTACTGCTAGCTCACAATATCACACACAAAGTCAAATACAATAAGTTAAGATAAGTCATTACATTTGAGGACACCATTTACCTTAATTCTTTTGATTTTAGAAAACAATAGTTATGAGTACTCTGAAATTATTTCAGTTGAGCTCACTAAAAGTAGATATACATGGCAGTCAAGAATAAAGTGATTAATTGAGTGATTATTGAGCATTAGTGATTAACACCTGCTGTCAACAAGCAGAATCACAGAAGGAAAGAGAAACGCAATAACTACAACTGTCTTCAGCCACAGCCTTTGATGAAATCAAATGAAGATAAAAGACGACATTAAATCTCTCAAGATCTCAGCAGAGGAGGATTAAACAACTCCACAAACAGCATTACCAGCTTCACTTATTACTAAGCAGATTTACTTTATTTCTGTCAGACGTCGGTTTCACTTTATTTTGATGGCCCCTTTAACACATTCTGTTGTCTATAAGTAACATTGCACCTTAATGTCTACTAACTCTCATTAGAGTATTAGTAGAGTATTAGTAGACTGGTAGGGTTAGGGTTAGAATAAGTTGACATGTAGTTGCAAAGTTACTTATAGTCAGTAGTGTCTGTTGGAGGACCATCACAATAAAGAGTTTGCAGATATGAAGCAGACAGTCTACTAATACTCTAATGAGAGTTAGTTGATATGTAGTTGCAAAGTTACTTATAGTTAAAAGAATGTTCAAAAGGGACCATCAAAATAAAGTGTTACCAGACGTCTACAAAGTTGTTATTGAGAATGAACAGAGGCTTAGATGATAATGATTATTGTTTCATTTAAAGACACGATGCTAGTGGTCAGTGTTTGCTTTAGTTGAGCTCTTGACCCTTGACTTTATAACACCAGATTTTCTCAGGCTGCTGAAACCAAGTGTTTATAAAAAAATATTTATTATAGCACAAAAGCAAAAAGGAAATATGATCATGTGACAATGGTTGTGTTTTGATGATGGAAGTCATAATTTAGTGACTTGATTCACTGATCTGTTCAAAGCCTAATCTCTGATTAAACACATATCTAACTGTGATTCTACTGTAAGGTCCATTGTTGTGACAATCAGATTGTATCTGGGGTATCATGCTAACTTACGCAGACATCACGAATCAGCATATGAATCTCAACAATGGTGACCATTAAAAAATGATTCATACTGCAATGCAAGTTGACAGCTATGGATGTGGATAGCTGTGGATTTGTTTTGTATAATGCTTGTACCCAGTATGCATTGCAGCATAAATAGTTTTTTATTGGTCACCATTGTTGAGATTCATATGCTGAATCTTGATGTCTGTGTGAGTCTTGATAATTCAATATACTTTCTGTGAAACTTTTCTGACACAAACTTTTAGTAAAATATTTCATAATATCTGAAAGGCACAACATTGCTGGTGCTTACTTGTAGAATTACAGTTATGAATAAAACAAATAACATGTTGCCCTTTTAATCAGAGATTAGACTCTGCTGAGATCTTGATTGCTTTAATGTATTTTATCTTCAGTTGATTTCATCTTAGACTGTGGCAGGAAGTCAGCTGTAGTTCTTGTGTTTCTCTTTCATTTGAAAGTCAAATGTCTAGTATCTGTAAAACTGCATTTTTTCATCTTAAAAATATATCTAAATTATGTCATATGAAAGTGAAAGTGACACGTGATGGCCAAGTATGGTAACCCATTCTTGGAATTAGACCTCTGCATTTAACCCACCCAAGTGCGTGCACTCACATTAGGAGCAGAGTAGTGAGTAGTGAACACACACACACACACACACACACACTGCAAACGTGGATACACACGCCCGGAGCAGCGGGCAGCCTTGAGGGGCACCCAGGGAGCGATTGGGGGTTAGGTGCCTTGCTCAAGGACACCTCAGTCAGATTCCTGCCGGTACTGGAATCAAACCAGCAACCTTTGGGTCACCAGTCCAACTCTGTTACCATTAGGCCATGATATGCTCTCAATGAAAAATGCAGAACAATTGGTTAATGCGTTCATGACATCAAGGCTAGATTATTGTAATGCTCTTATGGGTGGTTGCCCTGCACGTTTAATACATAAACTACAGCTGGTCAAAATTGCAGCCACTAGAGTTCTTACCAGAACCAGGAAATATGACTATATTATGCCAGTTCTGTCAACACTGCATTGGCCCCCTATTAAACATTGTATACATTTTAAAATATTGCTGATTACTTACAAAGCACTAAATGGTTTAGCTCCCCATGTATTTGAGCGAGCTCTTTACACATTATACTCCACGTCTATTGCGATCTCAAAATTCTGGCCAGTTGATAATACCTAGAATATCAAAATCGACTGCTGGCGGTGAAAGTGAAAGTGACACGTGATGGCCAAGTATGGTAACCCATTCTTGGAATTAGACCTCTGCATTTAACCCACCCAAGTGCGTGCACTCACATTAGGAGCAGAGTAGTGAGGAGTGAACACACACACACTGCAAACGTGGATACACACGCCCGGAGCAGCGGGCAGCCTTGAGTGGCACCCAGGGAGCGATTGGGGGTTAGATGCCTTGCTCAAGGACACCTCAGTCAGATTCCTGCCGGTACTGTAATCAAACCAGCAACCTTTGGGTCACCAGTCCAACTCTGTTACCATTAGGCCATGATATGCTCTCAATGAAAAATGCAGAACAATTGGTTAATGCGTTCATGACATCAAGGCTAGATTATTGTAATGCTCTTATGGGTGGTTGCCCTGCACGTTTAATACATAAACTACAGCTGGTCAAAATTGCAGCCACTAGAGTTCTTACCAGAACCAGGAAGTATGACCATATTAGGCCAGTTCTGTCATATCATTTGACAGATCATATCAATGACAGCCGGAGCCAGGAACACTTCCCATAAATCCTGATGTACTTTGTACATCATAAGAAGGATGGCGTCTACGCTAATATTAGTCTCTCTGTTTATCCCGAGGTTTACCGCCGTCCGCCGGATCCAGGCCGTATCCAGATCTGAGGAAGGACCTGTGCCTGGACACGACGACAACGCAGTCCTGAAGTGTCAACTAGCCTCTCCCTTGTGAAGGCCTCCTTCCCTTTACCTCTGTACTGGTAAAACGTTGTCGGGATAATTCAGATTCACGTGGCTACGCGGAAGGGATACAAAATTCTCAGAGCCACCAGGCACTGTTTTATGCAAATTAAATTACGCTTTGAAACAATCCATATTGTTAAAAGCGCTATATAAATGAAGGTGACTTGAGTTTCCTTTAGTGATTCTGCTTGTTAACAGCAGCTGTTCATCACTAATGCTCCATCATCACTTGATTAATCACTTAATTAGCCAGTTATTATTCAATTATCTTTCTGGGATCTAGAAATGTTCTATAACTCATTCAGTTTGAGTTCTGTTTCAGTCATTCAAGTTTCGGTAACTCAATTTTATTTAGTACATATTACTGTTAGGTTTTAAAGTGTATAATTTTCCTCTGATTTAAGGGATAAGTTATGTGTGTAGGGTTAGGCTTAGGGGTAGGATTAGGATTTCAATTTTCAGACAGGAATGTTGTTCCAGGATCAACAAAATATGTTGAACCAGGAACATGTCTTATTTGGCAAAATCATGGAGACCATGGGGGTATGGTAGCTACCCTAATTTGTTGTTTGGTGGATGTATGTGACTTAATCTTCAGCTGTATAGTTTAAATTATGGTGACAGCCAAACACTGACATTGTGGCTTAATTTTTAAGACATAATTTGTCACAAACAGATAGACATGCTTATGAAATGTTTACGTTTTATGACAGAGTGCACTGGGGTGAAACGCCATCTGCTTCTGTCATAATTTTTCATGCAATTCCAGAAATATGCCATAAACACACTCAGTCCATATCACCCCGATAGGGAGAACATGAACATATCACCCCCGGATGGGTTTACAGTGCAGTCTGAGCTGGCACAGACCTACTGATCATTTATTTCCATTATTTATCACAAAGGACGGTATTGTGCAAATCAAAGTCGAAAATATTAATGCAAGAGCCAACTGTGGCGGTCTGATCAGTTGGCAATGCGTGAAACATGTCCCAGATGGCTCACATTATGCATGAGGTTCGTGCATGTTGAATACTTTCCTGATAAGTCAGGGCTGAGATATGATATGGCCAATAAACAGAGACCACATGAGCTCTCCACTCTAGCACCTCACAAGAACCATGGTTGTCATGTAACAAGAAAGTTTATTATGTGATTAATTATTTTCTTTTTAACGTGTTAATAAATTGAACACAGTCAGTGTTGGGGAGTAAGTAATTAGATGTAACTGAGTTGCGTAATTGCGTAATAATTGGCCATCATTGAAGACACCTGATGTTAACAAGCAGAATCACTGAAGGAGAAAAATCACAATTGTAAGTCACCATTATGGAGATCGCTGTTTGCTTTAGTTGTGCAGTTGCCCCTTAAGGTAAATATTCAATTAGCAAATTGAATACTCAATCGAGAAAAGGAAAAGGAAATTACTAAACCAATTCAGATCATGATTTATTCATACCGCAATGCATGATGCGAGCCATGAATGAGTTCTGATGGTGGCACCCAAAATGCACTGTAACATGCTTTATTATTGTCACTATTGTTGAGATTCACAGGCTGATTATTGATGTCAGTGTGTCTAAATAAAACAATATCTCTAGTCTTTTGATCAGAACAACTTTTAAGAAATATTTTGGATTATATTGAAAATGCTGAAAATCGTTTGCTATAGAATCACAGGGCTGCTGTAATCAACAAGATCAATAATGTAGAAGATTTTATTATTTAGAAAACAAGTAATTTTGCTATATATTTGGACACAATTAGTTCTTCTGTCTGTGACTTTGGGTTTCCTCTGTGTATGTGAAAGACCTTGAATGGAATGTTGTTTGCTGCAGAAAATTCTATTCTGAGAAGTCACATGGTAAAATACCTTTACCCAAAACTATCTATAGGGTGTGTTACCTTCTATGGGAGAAGATGTATGTATATAACTCTGAACCAAAATGTACTCGGGAGCGCACTGGAAGGCCAGAGGGCCAGAGAGCGTTAGAGCGCCGTTCTATGGAACGGGACGGCGTTCGAAAATAAAGTCTAATTATTTCTGGCATCAAAGATCTCTGCAAAGTTATTTTTCAGAAAGATTGAAAACCACAACATTTGGCGACCCCGGCAGGACTTGGGTTGAGGCTGAAGGAACCACGAAAGGCAACACTGGTGACCGACACAGACAACAGTGGCCACTGTACTTTGAGGTGAGCAATTTTTGCTTTTGAAAAAGTATGTGTTGTCACCAGTGAGCCAGAGTGGTAAGACCCTTTAAAATGCTTCTCCAAGTTTAAAGAACTAAAAAATTGAAAAGAGGATCTTTGATTCTAGAAATAAGTATCTATTGTTGTTGATGATGTCAAGTACTGTGTTATAGCGTGGCGGAGCTCCCGTTAGTGTTTGCCTGTGTTTAAATAACCTGGTGCAGATTGTATGAATATTGGTACTGCTGATGTGCCGCTAAAGGTTTTGTCATACGTATGTAAGGATTTGAGATGTTTGCTTGTTAAGTTTAACAAGTGTACTGGTTAAGGTTAATCAGTTTTTTTTTATATATTTACTGTTAAGGATAATGGTAAATGTTAATGATTAAGGTTAATCATTTTCTGCTCGTTAAGGATAATGAGTATACTGGTAAGGTTATCAGTTTTATCTGTGTTTCTTATTAAGGTTAATAAGATAGCATGCGCACAGATAAGTTTAGCTTCTGGTTACCGCATTGTTATAGGTATAACGATGGCCTGCTCAGGGAAGCTAAAGTGAATCGCAGAGGACTGTGATAATTTTCTGCTCGTTAAGGATAACGATACTCATAAGGTTATGAGGTATTTTATCTGTGTTTCTTATTAAGGATAATAGGATAGCATGCGCACAGATAAGTTTAGCTTAGCTTATGGTTACCGCATTGTTATAGGAATGACAATGGACTGCTCGGGTAGGCTAAGCTAAATTGAATCGCAGAGGTCTGTGATAGTTTAAAGTTATTCAGTGAAGTATTGTTTGTAAAAACAGTGAGAAACACTGTGAGTAGAATATAGCTCTGTGTGTGTATGTAGGATCCTGTCCTGTGTGTCTGCTTGACTGTGACTGTTGTTAAAAATAGGTGACAAGGAATGTGTGAATGTGCTTGAGAGACAAGTAATGTATAAATGAGTATTAAAAGTAAAGGAAATAGTAAAAGAAAACAATTGTTTCAAGATATTAGTCTTGCAGATTATTGTAGTATAAATAAGTTAAAGTATAAAATATATATTAATAAATGGACTGATATATATATTAATGGATAAATAAATAAGAATGCACGTGCTTAATATATTATATTTTATATCTGAAGACGTCTAAAATTTGTATCTCATTATCCCTGAAGACAAAGTGAGAAAAATGATTCTATTGTAGATAATTAAGGTTGTGCTAAGGAAGAAAAAATAACTTGTGCAGTGTGCTAAAAGTGAACAAGATTGGGTGACCAAGTTTCAACAGTCATAAATAATTTACAGCAATCTTAGAATTGTAGTAAATGGGAATTGTTGGGAATGGGTGAGGAAAAGTTTATTCACCATGTTAGATTATTTTGAGCACAGCATGCAAATATAGGAGAAAGATTGAAGGCTGATTTTATGATAGGGAAAATTATTTAATTGTATTATACTCAGAAAATCAAAAGTTAGATTATTGCTCATATTGCAATGAAGAAATAGCTTGCTTTTTCCTGCAATGAAGAACTTGCTTTACTAAAAACAGAATGGGAGAACTGCTGTTGTCAACCAGTGATTATTATATAATATAAAAGAACTAGGAAAAAGATGGCTAAAAGTGGAATTTAGATAAAGAGCTAATAGCTCAGGAACAAATATTTATAAAGACTAATTTGATCTATGCAGCTCTCTGAGTGTTCAAGTTTCAGATGGCTTCAGTGTCGAATGGAAGAGGTGAAAGGTCAAAGACACAACTGCAGAGAGAAGAAGAAGAGTGGGTGAGGGGCGTTCAGCTCCCCTTCTGAAGATGACCACTTTCTGGAAAACTCAGCATGGAGAAAGACTGATTTAATGCTGGAAAAGGTGAAACTTTCACTATTTCACTGGAGACTTTTTCCTGAGGACAAGAGGAAAATCCTGAGATGCAAAGCTGTGGCAAAATCTATCAAAGCCCAAACTGAGAAGGGGCAGAGAAACAACAGAGCCTATATTCCTGTTTACACCAAGCCTTGAGTGACAGCCAGGCTGACGACACATGCAGAGCGACAGCCAAGAAGCTTTAACAGACTGATAATCTAAAAACAGAAGAACTGACCGAAACCCTTCCCTTACGGGCAACACAGGTGTGGCAACTTCAATGATCACTCTAGAGACTGCTTCAAATTTAGTTATTATATTAACTTTATTCATTCTGATTATTCACTGGTCTCATAAGCAATTCTTTATATTCTCTGATAAACTAACCCTCTCTGCTTTTCCAGTAGGTTCAAGTCCAGCCCTATAAAAAAGAAAGAATACACTGAAAGAGACAAGTGGGTGCTCAACTCACCAAATAGTTCAAACTGAGGCTGGATTTGTTATAGTGAGGGCTATTACATTAAACAATTATAGGGCTTAAAAGCATGAGAAAAATTAATCTGAGTAAGATAAGGAAATTAAAAATTAAAATGAATATAAAATTATAGGCATTTTAAATTAAAAGGCATTTTTGCAAAGTTTTGTGAAATTTGTGGCAAAAACAAAGTTAAGAAAAGAACAGCGACAAAAATAGGCCATATATCAGTATACCATGTGGACATGATATAGATGGGTAAAAGCAATGAAACCAGCAGAGGAGGGACAGGAACAGAAATTAAATTTCTAACAGAGAAGTAATCCTTAGATTGAAAAACTATCAGAAATAAGGTCAGATTATATGTCAACTAAACAGAAGTATTGAAAATTAAAAATAAGTTGCATACGAACACAAGGAAGTTTTAATAATGATGAAGTTATAATGCTAATGGTTTAAAAGGATGATAGAAAAACTTTTAGATTGTTAGATATAAAGAAAAAGAAATGTACATATAAGGAATATGTAAGAGTGCAAAAAGTTGTTCTCTAGAGTTATTTTTCTAATTGTCTAATGAGTTTATTGAATGACTTTTATGAGATAAATGTAACATTGCTCTGAAGCTTTCTTAGTTAGAGTGATTACATGAGACATAATTAGTTTATTCATGATAGTTTATTTAGAAATTAGTAGAAAAGAAGAAAATGTATTCAGTTTAGTCTTGAACTGAGGAGCTACAGTGAGAATAGGAAGCAACACGCGAGATTAAAAAGGTCAAATTGGAATTTATTGTTTAAATTTGGTAATAAAATAGACAGTAAGTGAAATGTATTGCAATTTATTAGATGGGTGTAAAGTGTTCTGTTCACTAAAATTGACTGACTAAAAGATGGATTCTTCGAATTTAAGAAATGATATTCTCTCATAAGAAGTGATAAAAACGAGAGTTATGTTTACCTAGCCATATTCTGAATTAATTGTCATATGGATCAAGTAGAACAAAAATGCATAATAAATCAATTAGACTACTATAATAAGCAGATATTTATTATAATGCTTTGTCTGCATTAGGAGAAAAACAATTATGTGAAAAAAGTAGAATGACTTATGTTTGGTGATCAGTGTTGCACTTTTACTAAATAATATTGTGCAGGGAGGAAAATTTAGCGATTGAGTCAAGAAAAACTTAAGAGCAAAAGTTAAGGAAAACTTAATGAAAAGTTTGGAAAATGAAGGTTTTCTCAATTAGAGATGTTTTTGGAGATGCAATATTAAAAGTGGGTTATTATTCTGTTGTATACTTTGTATATTAAGATCACTAGTTGGAAAACCACGGTTAAGCGAATGGAAATGCGGAAAAAAGATAATGAAAACTAATTTGAAAGGGCAACCAAATTGATATCTACAAACCCTGGATGTTGATTCCAGTAAATGAGGAATTGAGGACGAAGAAGATGATTGATGAGCCAGACCCTAGAGGATATCTACACCGCAAGAAAACTTTCAATAGTATAAGAGACTTTTATGTTTGATATACTCTACATAACTGTGACAATAACATGCAATGCAAGAACAAATGTATACACACACTTATAACAATGTTTAAGTTTGTCTGACTAGGGAGAACTCGATTCTTTTACTTTTTCCATTAAACAAAAAAAGAAAGAACAACTAAAATAAATAAAAATGTATGGAAGAAGATGTTTGGCTCGAGTGCTCCTCCGGAGTGTGGTGGCTTAATCCAGTAATTGGAAAGGAGAATGAGTGACTCAGTTGGGTCACTAGGTAGCATAACTGAGGGAGCTGGATTTTGAAACTACACTCTGGAAAAAAGATAGTGAATGTGAGGCTTAATAAGCCTCAGAGGAGTGAATGTAGAAGATTTTATTATTTAGAAAACAAGTAATTTTGCTATATATTTGGACACAATTATTTCTTCTGTCTGTGACTTTGGATTTCCTCTGTGTATGTGAAAGACCTTGAATGGAATGTTGTTTGCTGCAGAAAATTCTATTCTGAGAAGTCACATGGTAAAAGACCTTTACCCAAAACTATCTATAGGGTGTGTTACCTTCTATGGGAGAAGATGTATGTATATAACTCTGAACCAAAATGTACTCGGGAGCGCACTGGAAGGCCAGAGGGCCAGAGAGCGTTAGAGCGCCGTTCTATGGAACGGGACGGCGTTCGAAAATAAAGTCTAATTATTTCTGGCATCAAAGATCTCTGCAAAGTTATTTTTCAGAAAGATTGAAAACCACAACAATCTGACTCTCTAAGTGAGTTCAGTGATTCAGGTCAAATGATGATAATGTCAGAACATACCCAACACCACCTGATCACCTTTTGTCTTTGTTCATTTGGCAGATATAACTCAGTTACAGCAGCCAAACTAAATCTAATGTTAATAGTTTAAGGGTCAAGAGCCCGACTAATGCTTTCTGTACACCTAAAGACTTTGAAAAGATTTAGAAAATACTTTATAAGATTATCAGCTCACATCTAAAGACTTGGGTTCACAGTTTTTAGTCTCAGTCTAAAGACTTGCGATAATATCAAACATGTTTGATATGAAAGACTAGAGAAAGGCTGGCATAAATCGGGTCGCCGACTGCAGATTATCACCTCACATTTAACAATCGAGACGACGGGAGCGCGCCGAGACTCCAGTAAGATTCCTAAAGACTGCCGGTCTTTAGTCTGGGACCGTGAAAATCCTTTGGTGTACGCCCGGCATAAAGCAAACACTGATCATCAAAAGGGGGCTTAAAAAAATTGATTTTCTCCTTTGGTGATTCTGCTTGTTAAATTCAGGTGTCTTCAATAATGGTCAATCATCACTCAATAAATCACTTAATTAGCTCATTAACTTTAACATTCTTGAGTGTTAATTTAACACTCATATTTTAACACTTTAAGGGGGCTTTCACACTGGCAGTTTAGTTCGGAACGGGGCACGGTTCGCATGAAAAATCGCTAATGTGAACCCTGTCATGGGACCCGGGTGCGCACTGGGGTACCGAACCCGAGACTACCTGGAGGAGGTGGTCTGAGTTCGGTTGCTCCCGAACCGTGCTGCGATTCGCGTGTATGTGAAAACTACACGGACTCGGGTGCGCACTTGTTCAGGAAATAAAGTATCCTGCGCATGCGTTTTAGTCGATTATGATGTATTTAGTTAAATAAAACACACGTAAGGGATGAAGATTTACCCTGGATACGAGCAAGAGTGAGTCTGCAGTGTATTCGCGCATAGTGCGTGCAATCAGGGCAACAAATTAATGGAAATCCACTGTCTCCTCAAAAGAGTCCATTTGCAAGCAGCGGAAAAACAGCTTATACGAAACACACACACACACACACACACACACACACAGTTAACCTGGGTTGTTTACTCAGCTATGAATAATGGCACCAAATTAATAAAAAACAGAATATATTGACCGCGTCGTGTTTTCTGTCATGCGCCGTGCACGTTTGCAATGACGTAAGATGCACGCAAACGCACCAGAGTTCGATAGAATCAAGTTGAGTGTGAAACCAGACCAACGCTGCGGGGGGCGCCGGGAACAAACGCGCTCGGGCTCGGACCGCAGCAAACGAGCCCAGTGGAAAAGCCCCCTAACACTCTTGAGTCTGCAGCTAAGTAAACTCGCAGGAGAGTTAATTTAACACTGGAGTTTTTGCTGTGCACATCTTCCAATTACATTAATCCACATTGCCGCCGAAAGCTTTAGGCTAACCTGTCTGAAAGTTGCCACCATGGTGAGGGATAAACATGCGTTCCAGTGCTGGAAATAGCTATGCAAAGATTTGATTTTAAAAACAGTGAATTAAACTATTTCTTATTATGATTTTAAATCTGTATTTAACCTCAGAATGATCTCAAAGTAAAAAGAAGTGCTGATTTTGTGGTAGCTGTGGTCTAAAATTCAATTATTATAATCTTAATTCAAGTGATGAAGGATTTTGAAATTCTGACAGTAATCAGTGTTAAGTAGTACTTTAAGGTTAACCCTGCCTGGTTTAAATGTTTGAAAATGATTAACCGTCAAAAAAAAAATGTGTTAGAAATTTAAAAATGTCATAAAATGAAATCAGTTACATTAATAAAGTAATTGAAATGTCACACTACTTATCACATTTTAAACAAGGTAACTTGTTTCCAAAGTAACTTTCCCAACACTGAACACAATTAACTCCAATAAGCTCCGCGAAGCGAGAGAGAGTGGCTGACCAAGGATGGTCCACATGCAAGCCAATCCTATGATCAGCCAATCATTCGTTCAAGTGCTTTTAAACCATTCCAGCGTGATAAGACGCTAAAGATAACTTAATTCATACAGGCATGAAATGGTTTCTGGAACAAGAAAACATTTATGGTTGTGGTTTCCTATTGGTGAATCTCATGTGAGTGACAAATTGCCCCTCGCTTGCAGCAGTAAACACATCATCAAAGAAGAGAAGAGATGTGACTGCAAGATTGAGGGAATGTTCATTTGATTCAAGATTATGATGGCGCATGAATTTAAAATAATAATAATGCACACAGATAAATAATTTAGAAAAAACACAGCAACATTCCATTAAGAAAATATGAGTTTTTATTTCATGGTGACTTTAATGTTAATCATAGAGCCAAGGAAAAAAAGAAAATCACTCACTGCTCTTGACTGAATGAATTTTGTAGCTTTAATAAGGTTTCATCCAAAGTTAATTTATACAGAGAAAATTATGCTGTGTTGTTTTACATTTGATTTAGTATCAGTTTCTGTAACAACTTTTTTTAGTACTTCTTACCTGAAAGAAATACTTTGTTCTTTGTTGTATTGTGTTTATTTTTGCAATTGCTTGTAATTTGTTTATTTTATTTTATTACTGCTGGTATTTTATTACTGCTGGCAGTGGTTCAGTGGTTCATGTAGGTTGTCTACAAACCGAAAGGTTGGTGGTTCGATCCCCGGTTCCACCTGACCAAGTGTCGAGGTGTCCATGAGCAAGACACCTAAGCCCGGCTGCTCCCGACGAGCTGGATGGCGCCTTGCATGGCTGACACCGCCGTCGGTTTATGAATGAGTGCGTGAATGGGTGAATGTGAGGCAATTTGTAAAGCGCTTTGGTGGCCATTGGGTCTGTGAAAGCGCTATATAAATGCAGTCCATTTACCATTTAACATCAATATGACATCAAACAATATGTCAAAATGACGTCACGAAATAGGTCAAAAATGAAAGTCATATTGATGTCAAAGTGTCGATGTCAAGATTTTGACCTCTGCTGATGTGATTAATTGAGTGATGATTGGCCACTATTGAAGCCACCTGATGTTAACAAGCAGAATCACTGAAGGAGAAAATAAAATTTTTAAGCCACCATTTTGGGGATCAGTGTTTGCTTTATTTGGGGTCTTGACTCCTAAACTATTAATACTTCAATTTTGTTTGGCTGAATGTCACTGCCAGATGAACATTGAGAAAAGGTGATCAGGTGGTGTTGGTTGTGTTTTAACATAATCATCACCTGACCTAAATCACTAAAATCATTTAGAGTGTCTTTATCTTGTTAATTACAGCAACATTGTGATTCTATAGCAAACAACTATCAGCATTTTCAATATAATTCAAAATATTTCTCAAAAGCTGTTCTGATCAGAAGACTTTGAAAAATTATTTTAATTAGACACACTGACATCAATAATCAGCCTGTGAATCTCAACAATGGTGACAGTATTAAGTTGCAGTGAATTCTGGGCGCCACCAATCAAAACTCATTCATGGCTCCCATCATGCATTGCGGTATGAATAAATTATGATCTGATTTATTTTAGTAATTTCCTTTTCCTAATTGAATATTCTGTTTGTCACCATTGTTGAGATTCATAAACTGATTCTAGATGTCTGTGTGTGCCTAAAATACATAACTGTTTTATCACAACAACTTTTAGGAAATCCTTTGGATTAAATTGTTGGATTAAATTCAGGATCATATGTCATAGAATACAATGATGCTGTTATCAATATAAATCTAAGTCAGAAGTTAGGCTGTAAATGAGTTCAGTGATTCAGGTTAAATGATGATTATGTTAAATCATAACCAACACCATTGGATAACCATTACTCTTTGTTCATCTGTTCACCACTCAGTTTCAGCAGCCAAACAAACTTTAAAGTCAGAATCTTTAGGGTCAAGAGCCCAACTAAAGACAACATTGATCACCAAAATGGTAACTAAAAATTGTGATTTTCTTCTTCAGTGATTCTGCTTGTTAATATCAGGTGGCTTCAATATTGGCCAATCATCACTCAATTAATCACATCAGCAGAGGTCAAAATCTTGACATCAAATTGACATTGACACTTTGACGTCAATATGACTTTCATTTTTGACATATTTCGTGACGTCATTTTGACATAATGTTTGATGTCATATTGATGCTAAATTGACATCATATGCCCACTGGGAAATGTCCTGGCTTAATCTAAGCCCTGTCTGTGAAACCATGGCCAGATTAGTTAGGCTAATAGTTTAAGTTGTGGTGTAAAAACTGAAATCGAGAACTGTGGTATTTAAAATGTTGATGTCATGACCTTATTTATTGAAAAAAACTTTACGAAGGTTACATGGGTCAAAAACATTTTTTTTTTTTTGTAGGGCCTGTAAAAAAAAAAAATCATATACGTTGAGCCCTGCTATATTAAAAGCACAGCTTCTAAATGTAACATTTATTATGTACATTTAAATATTGCTATTATTATGTGAATATTTATTAAATGAGTTTATATGAAGATTGTTTTCAGTTCACTTGAATTGAAAGTCGTTCTATTTTGTAAAGCTTATTAAATGTTAAAAATTATTTCAATTGTACTGAAATGTTGAATGGCTATAATTACTTAATTCATTCCCAGAAATTAAAAAAAAAATATATATATATATATATATATATATATATATATATATATATATATCTTGAAATTATTAAATATAATATTCATGTCATAGGACAACATCTACATGGCACTCATCCAAAAGTATCCATGCGTGAACAGTTCATGTTTTAAGAAATGGGAAAAGCATTGTCAACAAGTCTTTGAAAATGTATTTGGGGAATAACTTTGTCTCATGAAAACATGCTGTCCCCATTACCTCCCCCCCCCCGGACCCAATAAGATCTGTTGCCTTTTTCCCTCCTTTTACTTATTGGTTATTTATTTCCATCGTCCACACTTTACACACATCTCTTCTTCTATTAATGATGCATGCATATGTTTTATGGCTGTGTGTCACTATTCAGGAAGGGAACTAAGAAGGAAAGACCTCTTGTTTTATGCTAAATCATACTCTAATAGTAGAACACTGTTAAGATGAGGAGCACATTGTTGTGAAAAGCTGTTTTGTTTTTTGGAACTGTGTTCTTCCAAAGCGGTTGCGCAAGACTGATGTAACGAAAAGTGATCTTCAGCATCTTGAAACCGTTCGACTGTGACATGGCTCAACGTTAACATACAACCGTATCATCAGGAGTGAGAATGAACTCTAAGGACTTGTTTGCAAATTTCACTTTAGGAGCATATTGTCTGCACCTGGGGACAAGCACAGGAAGTGATGCGTGGCTCCTGCGGGAGTTGGAGGATGTCAGTGTGGACTCTGCAACATGAGGATCAGCCATTATTCACAATCAGAGGCCAGAAGCGAGCAGTTTGAGGACAGGTCTGAGCCAGCTAATGAAAAGCACATGTGCTTCACAAGACTGGCTGGCTCTTCCCAGCTCATCTGCTTGGCCCACACCCTTCATTCTCTCTGCATTTACCCCTCGCTCCCTTTCAAGTCGGAAACAAACTGGCTCCTCTCACTGATACGATAGAAAAGCATGTGGAAAGCAAAACCTGACATACTTTTTCAGGGTTATGCTGTTCTGGTTTATGTACAGATCAAAACGATGTCTGGTTTTGAGATCAGGTGACTAAATAAAATGCAGCTGCCTGTTTAGCCATGGCAAAATCAATCGAATAAATTCAATGCAAAAAGTGTTGCGAGCCAAATCTTTCCTCGTCAACATCTAAGCATGATGTTTATAAGATCAAACTCACACACATGTGCAATGAAGAAAACCGCCCACAGTTTCAGGTCATGCAAGCTATGTGACAAGAAGTTGCTATTCACCCAAAATGAGCCATTTTGTCACCCATTTTGTACAGCGTTGGCAGTGGGAAGTAACAAAGAATCCTCCTTTGCTTTAGGCACTGGGACTATCTGATGGTTTCCAAAAGTTACCCTCTCCAATTTCAACAGTTCATCACAACAATGATGACAGGCTTCACAATTAGCTCGGTTTTTCAAGGCCTTGCATGAGTCAAGCTCATGACTCATATCACTCGTCTCAGCCATCATATTGCTTTAATTAAACACCAGGTATCTTTTTTCGCTGTATGTGTTCACAGGAGTCGCCGTGCATAGAGTAGATGTTTTTCAATACAGTCTCTGAAGGCTTATAAGTAATCCCAAGATTTACTATAGGTACACTGGAAATTATAAACCATGATGTCGTACTATCAGGCACTTGAATCATACACATTCTTTGCTGATGACCTTTTGATTATAGTTGCTACCCCATTATAAAACTTCTTATAGTAGAGCAGATGGCTAGGGGAAGCAAACGATCTTTCATTTACTGTATAATTTATGCTATCAACTGAAATAAATCGGTATTATAGAAGAACTATAAGTCAAATAACAAATATACAGTTGTGAACCATAAAGAACCCATTTACAGCTTTTTAATTGCCAGATGTTTTAGCCAAAGTGGGCCTAAATGCTAGAAAAGTTTTCATAGTAAATAAATGGTCAGTAAAAACAAATTGCTTTGAGAAAATTTTGATTGTCCTCTCCAGGATAAAGTAAATATTATAGGATCTTAAAGAATTGTGTGAATCGGGTCAGACAGGGGACCCATTCCACTGATGTAGAAAAGTTAGCCATGGGGTCCAGAAATCCCAGCGGCACCCCTGCATCCATCAATACTCCAAACGGCTTGTCCTATGTATGGTCTCAGGTTTAATGAACTTGTCTTTTTAAATGTACATGCACTTACATTTTTACAACTCTCTCTTTTTTTGATTATCCAATGCTCAGAGGACCAGGGATGTATGGGACATTTGAAAAACATGCATGCAATGTTCTGGCAACCTCTACCTTTAGACTGGTTAGCTGGTGAAGCTATGCATGGTTGAGCCCCTTAGTACCAACTGACCATCATTAAAGTGCCACATGCACATGAGTTCATGGGTGGAATAATCATATGGCAGGTCTTTTACTCTTTGGTCCCTGGATTACCCACCTCTGCAACTGGGAAAAGCGCAAGTTCTCCCCTGTGCAGAACAAGGAGTGCCCTTAGAACAAGTGTCCAGGCATGTTGTTGTCACAACGGATGCCTCTTGAGCTGGGGTGCTGTATGCAATGGGCACACAGCCTCTGGCTCCTGGACAGGACCTTGACTGCAGTGACATATCAATTGCCTGGAGTTGTTGGCAGTGCTGCTCACTCTGTGCCAGTTTCTGTTTCAGGGCAAGCACAGGTCCGGATGGACAACACTGCGACGGTTGTGTACATCAACCGCCAAGGCAGCGTGCGCTCACGATGCATGTCACAACTCGCCCGCCATCTCTTCCTCTGGTCAGGTCGCTCTGTGCTATTCACATTCTGGATGAGCTCTATCGTGTGACTAATGCACTCTCACGACAGCTACTGAGAGATGGAGACTCTATCGCCAGGTGGTCCAGCTGATTTAGGGTCGATTCTGGGACGTCCAAGTAGATTTTTTTTGTCATTTTTTCCACACACACCTGTGCTAAAGCGGATCTGGCGAGTATAAACCAGGCTTAACACTCTATAATGTTTTAACCCTTAAAGTTAGAGTAACATTCCTACTCCAGGGGTGGGGGGTGGAATAGAGAGTTGTCAGAGTGGAGCAAGGTTGGTGGAGTGAATGTTAATGAGCGACAGCTATCATGACACACTGGTCTCTAGTCCCACGGAGGAGCTCCGTAATGATAAAATGAGGAGGGACGACAGTGGAAGCCGAGAGTGGACCAGGCCTTGACTTTATGTTGTTGTTTTGTTTTAGTTGATGCAACAGTCATCTGTAAGAGGCCGCCACTCTACTTTGATTTTATTTTTTATTTTTTATTTTGTCTGATTAAAGTTACATTCAATGTTTGCCATTTCAATGTTACATTCAATGTTTTCCCTAATTCTTTCCTAGATTATTAACTTTGTTAAAAGTAGCACTTAATTATACAGTGCCCTTGTATGTTACATATAGTTACTATAATATTAACTTTAAATTGTGCATAATTACATGCAACTAACCCTAAACCAAACCCTTATCCTAACACTATGTAGATAATTATTATTAATCAGCACTTAAATATATAATTACACAAACCGATTTTGACAGCTCCAGGGCTTGAAAACTACAGATTATACTTCCACATTTTTGTATTCCTACCCACGGACAGTCGGATCGAGAAAGGGTTATTAACAAAACAGTTATTGTAAGACCAGGTTTATTACTGAAAATTGTATCATGCTTTGTCTACATTTTAAGAGAGCGTTATGGTAAAAATGGAAGTCTATGACAACAGCTTTCTTTCCTGTACGCGAAGGCATTTTGCATCGGGGGTTAGGCAAAACTGACAGAATGGTAGTTTCATTTAGGTTTCCCCTCCGTTTACCCTAAAACACTATGTTCATAGTCATCCAGTTTGAAATGTTGAATACAAACATGGAGGTTTTTCGGATTTTCCGTTGCGATGTTCTCTACGTATTTACAATTCGTTGCCTACAATGCACTGGACCCTTCAGTGAAAACCGAAAGCAATTCACTCCAAATAAATGTTTACTCTTTTTTACTCGAGTAAATTATTGCACTCAAGAACAATACAAGTTGACACCATTATGATTAAAAGTTTGATTATAAAGAAGTTTGAAAATTAAGAATTATTATCTACTCAAAAAAGTTTTTTGACAGTTTACCCATATCCATAGCAGACTGGTGGGAGGGGCCTTGGAAGGAAACATGCCCAGTGCATTATGGGTGTTGAAGTTTTTATACCTATTTGGCAAAAGGAGAGATAACTACATTTTTATCTGGTCAGGTAGACCCATTTAAACAAAAAATGTTTGCCTTTGTACTGTATAGACCTTGTGTAGCCCCGCCCCTTTTCAGCACTGCACTTGTTGTTTTCTGTCTTCTGGTTTATATTTCCACAGCATTAAGGTAAAATCTTACAGATTTATTTAATAAATGAACATACAAGGGTCAGGGAACATGCACAACTGGTGGTCAATAAATTAATGGGGGTTCAAATTCTGTGAAAATCTGTGTAGCTTTCTGCAGAGTTCTGCTGGCACAGGATAGGTGTACTCCTACACTGTAAAAAAATCCTAATTTTGCAGAAAATAACTGATTTTTTGGACGATAATTTTCTTTAATTTTAAATTATACTCAAACCTCTGTAAAATTACAAATAATATCTGTAAATTGAAAATTCAGATGTCATTTTAGGTATTGTGACATTAATGACAAATTCCATGGAGTAATTCACATTTTTTATACAGAAAATGTACTGTATTTTTCATACAGACCCTTTATAGTATTATATAGTATTATAACAATACGATATTCAGAAATTTTAAAAAATACATTAAACAGAAATGTTTTGATCTGGTTTATTTATTTAAGAGTATAGAGACATAAAGAATCAACATATGAATCTCAACAATCGTGACAATCAACAAAGCTTTTTTGTGATGAGTTCAGAGTTGATTTTTTTTCATTGTCACCATTGTTGCGATTCATACGCTGATTCTTGATGAGTGTGATCCTGTCAAAACATTTTAAAATGTTACATTAGACTAATACATTTTTTTAGAGTATCAGCACTACAATATTTCCTACAGCAGTATTAGCATGCAAAATTAACAACTAAGATTTAATCAGATATTAGACTTCAGGTGGTATCAATAAACTAGGCCACTACATGATGACCATCATCTGATTTGAGTTTCTATTCCTTGATTTCTACAATAACAAATATGTATCAGAGACACACAGTTAAAGCAACCAGAGAAAAAACGAAGGGTCAAGAGCCCAACTAAAGCAAACACTGATTACCAAAATGGTGACATCAAACTTAATTATTTTTAATAAAACATCAACTTCTAAACCTCTGTTAATTCCTAATAAGAATGTTAGTATGAAAGAAATAAAGTCTGGATTGTAAAAAGGGAACATGCTGAGATCTTGAGAGATGTTGGGATGTAAAGTGTTTCTGAATGGGCTGTTTTGTGTGTCAGCATTGTGCTGGAGAGTAGAGCCTGTGTTTCAGTCCAGGATGAGCAGAGAAACACTGATGATTTGCTGCATGTTGCTTTATTAAACTGATAGTAACTGTGTAGTTGCAGTATAGTCTCAATAAATCATGCATGTAGTTAACTGCAAGAGATTCAGTTTTTACAGCGAATGTGTTTGTCAGTAAAAATTCTGGAAATATATGTGAACTGTGTTTCTGTTAAAAAGTTTAATGAAGATTTCTGTAAAAAGTCTTTTGCATCTATTTAAATTAGGATATTTTACAATAATTATTTGTTTTTTGTATGGCAGCCATTTCTGACAGTCATTGGACTATTTTTATGCGGTTTCTTTACAGTGAAGGTGTTTGATCGTGATAATTCAGGAAATAGCTGTAAAATACAAATGTAAATAACATTGTTTTTCTGTAAAACATTTAAGGAAATTTTCTGTAAAAGTTTTTTGCACTTTATTGAAATCAGGATATTTTACTTTATTTGTATGGTTTTTGTTTGACAGCCATAACTGTTTTTTTTTTTTTTAAGATTTTTTTTTTTGTGTTCCCATTATCTACCATTTGAGTGAAATACAGGAACACACAGCAATGATTGATTTTGAATTGAACTGCGGGCACTGAGCACATTCAGATACTACTTTACATCCAATTTAATCTCAAATACAGTGTTTTCTGAGGATTCTGGTCATGCTAGGTCATGTGCTCCACATCAGCTATATGTGAGGCCTGGGGTCCGAATGCCGTCTGCTTTTCCTCAGATCTGTTAAGTATTTTTACCTCAAAGATGAAAAGCGAAAGATTAGACAATTTATCTCCTTCTTCACTCCAACAATCAAAGCCAAAGACAACTTCCACTGCAAAATCTGATATCGGGGAGTTTATAAGCTCTTTCAGAGTGAAAAGGTCTTTCTCATAGGAGCCAGTGAGCTGCTCCAAAGTTTATCGAGCCTGGTTACATTTGTTTAATTCCTTATCTCTCCAAACATGTCGCTGGAATCGGCGCTGCTTTAGGAAATTCAATTATACCCGAATGGGGCTAATGCACCAATAGTGCTTGGTTTGACAGAGAAAGCAACAATATTTACATTTCAGTATCAGAATGGGTCCAGTTGCACTTGGTAGGCGCCAAGATTTCCACATATTGTATTGCCTGTGTTCCAATAACATAATCAGCGCTGATGCCCCATTGTTTGAGTAGCACTGATGTAAGTTTACAACCATTTTGTCAGCTGGGCTGAAAACAATCAGGTCGCCCACTCATTTCATCAACAAAAAGAAAAAGAAAAAAAAAGATATTCTGATCATAGGTAAAAGCCAGTAGTCTATATATAAAAGTGTACTGAAGAAACGTGGCAATAGTCTTACTTATTTGAAAACATAGAATCAAGAATACTCTGATCAACTCTAGGCACTGGGACCTCGGACTAATGTTCTGTTGAGATATATTGTTTAAATTTTTGCCAATAATATGTTATATTAGGAGCTGGTGGAAACCCTCCTAAACCAGATAAGTCCACTGAGAATTACATCTCGGTGAACTGGAAAATCTTCATTTAAAGTCATTAAACAAAAAACCACCAGTTTATATATATATATATATATATATATATATATATATATATATATATATATATATATATATATATATATATATGCGGTCTGTTATCAAGAAATAACAGACCGCATACTACATTCAAATTCAACCAAGCCATGTAATAAATATATATACACTGGTGCTTGAATCAATCAATATAATTTTGGAAATATTTTGGAAATATTAATAGCAGATCTGTTAGGTTTTATTGTCACTTCCAAGTATTAATGCTTAAATATAATAAGGTACCAACATTTATTTTACACATATAATAATGTATAGTAAATACCATTCAAACATATGAGGTTATTATGTTACAAAAAATCTTACAAAATATTTATATTTCAAATAAATGCTGTTCTTTCAAACATTCTATTTATCAAAGAATCCTGGAAAATAAAATGTTTCAAGGTTTCCAAACAAATATAAAGCTATTGCACACAACTGTTTTCAACATTTATAATACTAATAAATGTTTCTTGAGCATAAACTCATATTAAACTCATATTAAACTCATATTAAACTCTGAAATCATATTATACTGATTTCTGAAGGATCATGTGACACTGAAGACTGGAGTAATGATGCTGAAAATTCAGCTTTGATCACAGGAATAAATTACATTTTGAAATATATTAACATAGAACAGAGTTTTTTAAAATGTAATATTTCATAATATTACTAATTTGACTGTATTTGTTAATCAAATAAATGCAGCGTTGATATTAACTTTTTTAAACCTTCTAAAATGTTTTCCTTACAAAATTCTACATTACAACATTTTGCAACATTACAAAATCTTGCTTTTGAATCATAGTATATAGTGTATACTATGGTATATGCATATGTTAAACTTTACTATGGTGTATTTTAAAGTGCCATGATTTAGTACCGTCATTACAACACTTACCATGGTACCACCACAGTACTTTTTTGTAAAGGCAGTGATACAAATTGCAATGACATTACTCTGACTTGCTACATTATACAATTGTTATTGCTGAAAATCTTGTTAAGTGCTTTTCTAATTAAGTGTACAGATCGGCATACTTGTAAGCGTGCAAATAATTGTCCTTGTATGAATGACCTTAAAAAGCTCTTACCAGCTCCATAACCTCCAGCCCCTAAAGCTCCTGTTTGAGCACCAGTGCCAACAGTCCCAGCAGCTCCTCCATATCCTCCTGCTGAACAAGAGAGGAGTTCATTAATATCCCTCTCGCGTTTATGAAACGCTTTATCTGTGTCCGCTCGAGTAGCATACATTACACCTTACACAGATGTGACTTCACCGACTGCCACACAGGTGAACTTTGACTTATATGGGTGTTATATGAGTAACTCTGAATGACAGCTCACTCTTACTGATATAGTGGCGCAGTAAACACACTTAACAATAACTGCCGAGTTTGAGAACTGATGATAAGACAGTGGTGGCATCAACCAGTGGTGTTTATGATGTGTAAGCTAGATTGCAATTCATGAAATACAACGCTAAGGAACATTGACATCGTTATTGCAAGGGAAAAAGATACAGTTATGTGGTTTATCGAGTTCTCCTTATATCCAACAGATATTATCTGGAATTTTAATTTAGAGAACAGAATTCAAAAAAAAATATTGTGACTGAAGAGGGTTTGGAACAAGATGCTTGTACTTCAGCCAAACTCATTCCTGAATCTGGTTCAGTGTGCTGATGCTGCTGTTGTCATGGCTGATGCCTTCATCAGTGTTGTGCCTGAGCGTTCACTGAACGATAGATCAGGAACTCGTTCATATTTTGGGAGAATGTGAACTGAACGTACTGTATTACTGCCTGATGAACGTTACTGTGAACTCGTTCATTCTGGTGTCTGTGAATGGCGCGTGGCGCGCTCTCAGTTTAACTTCGTTCAATAGGGTGCCAGATTTCTATAGAGCCTTCCAGGCGAAAACCCGGCTAAAATACACCGTAAACAGGCCTTAAAGGGATAGTTCACCCAAAAATGAAAATTCTGTCAGTAATTACTCTCCCTCATGTTGTTCAAACCCGTAAGACCTTCGTTCATCTTCTGAACACAAATATTTTTGATGAAATCTGAGAGCTGGATCACTCCTCCATACTAGTCCATAGGCTTCTAAGGGATTGAAACTTGCCGGCCCCGAAAAGTTATTAAAGACATTGTTAAAATAGTCCAAGTGACTACAGTGGCTCAATCTTAAGTTTATCAAGCGACGAGAATAGTTTTTGTGCGCAAAAACAAACAAAAATAATGAAATATTTCAAATATACAATTCTTTCTCTGTTGACCTCTAGTCAGTTAACGTAGTGTGATTGCGCAGAGCTACGTCACACGTAGGCTCACTATTGGCCGACGCTGGTCATGTGTGTGATGCGTGTGACGTACAACAACAGAAGCTTTACGCTATTACACTAGTGAACTGACTCGAGGCCCACAGAGAAGCACATGAATAGTTGAAATAAAGTCGTTATTTTTGTTTTTTTGCACACAAAAAGTATTCTCGTCGTTTGATAAACTTAAGATTGAGCAACTGTCGTCACTTGGACTATTTTAACGATGTCTGTAATAACTTTTCGGGGCCGGCAAGTTCAATCCCTCAAGAAGCCTATGGACTAGTATGGAGGAGTGATCCAGCTCTCAGATTTAATCAAAAATATCTTAATTTGTGTTCCGAAGATGAACGAAGGTCTTACGGGGTTGAACAACATGAGTGTGAGTAATTACTGACAGAATTTTCATTTTTGGGTGAACTATCCCTTTAATATGTAGCGGAAAAAACACCCAATCTGGCAACACCAGCCACCAGCGTCGCACCGCCGCATGCGTGATCAACACAAAAAGCAGCCAGGAGGATCGAATGATCATTCAAACGAGTTTTATGACAAGGTCGTGAGCATGGGAAAAATATTACATTTCTGTGCAAACTTTGCCCACCGATATAATAATTGCTGTCTGTGGTTCTATATGGGCTGTGGCAATCATTTAGGAAAACAATAGCTCGCAGCAACATATGGAAAAAAAGAACTATGTACTAGTTCAACATTTTTAAGTATGAACTATGAACTGGACTAGTTCATTTTAAAATTTGTGAACTGAACTTTGAACTAGTTCATGTAGAAAGTGAACTTTCCCAACACTGGCCTTCGTCTTGTGATTTTCATGATAATTCTACAACACTGATCAGTTGGAAAAATAATTAAAATGTGTCAGTAAATGTTAAGTTCTTAAGTACAACAAATTGATAGATTGTTCGGTTGGTTGAGTGAGTGAATAAAGTCTGAATGATGTTACACAATACAGGATTCTGGTCTCAGTGAGGGAAATCACCCTACAGTGTTCATAGTCAAAGTAAAACCATCTTACCTGCTGCTTTTGCTGCTTTGTATTGGGACGCCCCAGCACCTGTTAAAACCAGGAAGAGTTATTGGACTTTCAGTGCAGGTGAGTACATATCTTGTCAAGTGTAACCGAGAAGAAATGGTTCAACTTTACTCTCAACCTCAGACGGCACCACAAAGCATGTGAAATCCTTCTTTGGAAAACATTCAAGAGTTCGATTTTAGATGCCTAGCAGCTAGACTAGATCTTCCAGCATGAAAAATGCATTTGAGTAGTATAGCTTTTTGTATTCGAAATCCATTGTGTGAGTTCTGATTGAAATCATCATATCTTCATTTGGTATAAATGTGTTTATGGTGAGTGTTAGTGTGTGACCAGATGTGCACACCGCAGGTGTCCGGTTAGAGACATGAAGAAGCAGAATGAAAGTTATTTGATGTTTTATTTTCTCTTCAGAGCATACAGCTTCAATAAAGGTTCCACACATAGCTTGTGTGTCTCACACACACACACACACACACACACACACACACACACACACACACACACACACACACTCACACACACACACACACACACACACACACAAGAAAAATAGAGAAAATGAAACATCAAATAACTTTGATTCTGCTTCTTCATGTCTCTAACCGGACATCTGCGGTGAACTAATCACTGGCAACCCCAAAATGATTGAAATTAAACAGCTTTCTATAGTGTTGTATTGACAACTCATCAATTACTGTACATATTTACCATCGTATATTCTGCCTAATTGGATGTTTTTAAATAAACACTGACAAAAAACGACACAAGTTTTAGTGCTGGATGATATGATGATATATATAACATTGATATAAGTGATCACCCGGATTTCGTATTTATATAAAGCGTTCACAAGCAAATTTGCTTTAAGTATTTCCCTGGTGTTGAAATCAGGCTCATATAAATGTGAGGAAACACGATTCTTGCTGTGTGTCAATGTCCATGATCACTGGATCTTTGGTAAGTTGTAAGGAACACTTAGCAAAGTGGTGAGCAGATAATGGCTGTTATTGGTCATACCTGGGTAAAGTCCCGCTCCTGGTAGATATCCAGCCCCAGGTCCTCCTCCAGCTGAACCCTGAGGCACATACACCCCTGAAACAGAAAAACACCAGTTGTCAGGGTCTGTCCTAAATGTTTCCCAAGCCCGACCCTAGCTGACTTCCAAAGAGAAGAATTCAGGCGAGCGCCGTGTCTCTGAGGAAACAGAAACGGTTCTGAAAATACTGAAGACCTTGAAAATCATTTCTCTGGACATTTTTGCTGATGTCAATTACTCACAGAAATCATTCGGCCTTCAAGTGAAGTCAAAAATGTGATTGCGGTCAGATTCGAATGAACTCATTTTCCTTTCATGTGTTTCTCTTTTTCCTTTCCTTTACTGACAAAACAGGAATAAGCACTAATACAACAGAATTTGTTAGTGCGACCACGCTTAACCCTCTATGGGACTAATTGCGAAATCACAGTTAAAATAAATAAAATACTTTATATTTTACATATATTTAAGACTAAAATCATTTACCGAAATTAGTTTTCAACATCCGACCTAGGATTTTGTCATTTATAACTGACTTTGTCCTGTTAGGGTCAATCATTTTTGGCAAATTGTCGGAAACTTCACACACTTGACTCTCTGAAAAGGAGTGAAAATGAGTTAGTGTTAAAAAAAAAACATTAAACTGCTTTATTAACATTCCATTTAATCTTGCTTTATAAATAAATTACCTTACCTTATCTTACCCATACCTTGTTCTACTATATTTCATTTGGAACTCACTTGTGAAAATGTAAAAAAAGCTTGACTCGAATTCAGACGTGATTTCACTGACTGGAAAGTAGTTTTAAAAAAGCATTAAAAAACAATCGTTTCTTTCTAGGAATTCCAATTCAATAATTGTAGCACAAGTGAAAATCAACAAGACCCTTCTTTATCAGTGCAGCCCACTCTTTCCACAACAATCTATGAGTTATATTGTTCATCACTGCCATTCTGCTACTATCCTCCTTGATCTTCAACTTCTTCCTTTCTTTCTACAACCTCATTTCCTGATGCAATGCCGTCAGTATCATCAATACTTTCTGATAAAGGCACAACTTTTCCCTTTCTGTCATCTATAAAACTCACTAAGATCAACCTAAACACAGGCAACAGACTTGTATACTGCCTGCCAGTTCTGAAGAAAATATGTAACCCTAAAAGGACTTTGTCATTTATACATGACGTACAGATTTTTTGGTCATTAAGTTATTGATTTTGCTAAATATCCATAAAAAATTACCAAAAACTTTAGAAAGCCCATTTGGATAAACAATTATATGTTTTTTAAAAATTTAATTTATATATATATATATATATATATATATATATATATATATATATATATATATATATATTCTAGTCAGAGTTGGGCAAGTTACTTCCAAAGAGTAATACATTATATATTACTAGTTACTGTCATTTATAAGTAATTCGTTTTTACAATATTACTGTCTCTGAATTGTAATGTGTTACAATAAGTTTGCATTACTTTTGAGTTAGTTTGCTAAAATGTTTTTTGCTGCTGATTATACATATAGTTGAGGGCATTGTGGTTTAGCATAATGACTGTGTAGGAAGGCTTGTGGCGCAATGCAATAAGAAACAATCACTCTCAGAATCACAAAAAGTAGAAAAAAAACGACCAGTCTGGTAAATTATGGTAGAGATACCAAACACAATAGAGCTAGAGCCCATTATGCAACCAATAACCTAATGACGCACAACCTAGTTTTCTTTCATTTCTATTATTTCATCTTCTTTTAATTCAAGTAATACTATTTTACACATAATACATACTATTTTACCTGCAGAGATTTTTTCCCCTGGTGAAAACTAACACTAATCCAACACTTACACTACTAACACTACTTAATTTCGGGTTAAAATGTGGTTTTGTAACATGCGTTACTGAGATTGTAACAAGTATAATTTTACCAAAATTGTATTTTATTAGTAATGAGTTATATTACTGCGTTACAGCAAAAAGTAATATATTACTGTAATAAAATTACATTTGTAATGCGTTACTCCCAACACTGACTGCTGTACAATATAGCGTACATAAATGACCTGTATACTCTATACAGGTGGAGGTGGGGAGGGTGGAGGGTTTCTTAAAGTGTGCTGCACTGCTACAGCAAAGTGTTTGAAGTTCAGCAACAAGCTCAATGGATACTGATACAGCAGAAACCAATCAGCTGTGCCCTATAGAGATTAATGTGACTGCAAACAGATTGAGTTAGGGATCCATCAGCCTGCGACACCTAGAGTTTCATTGACATTTATTGCTCATTCCTCAAGAATTAACAACAAAAGACACCAAAAAGTTTTGCAATGTAATGTTTGTTTGTTTTGCAAAGGCACTATAGCATTATATGTATTCTTTATTGTTACATCAATATGGTAATCATTCAGTATCATGGTATATATCAAAATACTATATTATAGTATAACCCATACTGTAAAGAAAGGTGAGGACATTACTTATAGTCTCAGGGAGCGGGCTACTTCAAGTAAATAAAGCCCTGAGCTCGGGTAAGGCTAATTTTGGGAGGGAAAAATGCTATACGACTACTAACAGCTTCCCATGAGGTCTTGTTAGTTCAGGAATCAATTATGAAGTTACATTTCGATGCCAGACCCGGTTTGCATCACGAAATCGTGATGGAGAATGTGAACAGACCCTCCGATGACAGAGACTTTTAATAGGTTTTGCATGTTTCTAGAAGGCTATTTAATCAAATCCATACGTCCCAGCTTCTTTTGTGTTTAATAGCAGCAATGCAGTAAGCATGGGATTTTATTATGGAGTTGCACGAAAAGCCTGTCATTATTCAGTAATGGATTATACAGGCTTTATTTTTATTATTATTATTTTTTTCTTTTTTAACTCCCACTCAAGGACACAGTTGTCATGTGAAAGAAAAAGCCACACATGGGAAGAATCATTCACAGTTGGCAGATCAGGTGCAGAGATTAAAACTACAAAAGCAAGCTGTGAAATGCCCTGGCATTGACTTTTAGATGAGGCAATGAAGAAATGGAACAAAGATCTTTATTAAGCTAGTGGAAAGTTTACATATACTGTCATCATGCCCTCTGAACAAGAGGAAATCTTCACATGCCTTGCAAGGACAGAACATTATCTCATAGCTTCAAAACATGATTAGGGGGGACAAATGTTTAGTCTGAGGCAAGCTACAATTCTTGCTTTTGGAAAAAAGCTTCAACTTACACGATAATGCCAGCAGAGTTTTCTCTTACCTTCTCGGCGGTGCAAGTTTACTTGACTTGTAGGAAAAACAGAAAGAAAGGAAATGGTGAATTTGTATGCTGTATGTGCCCTCATGACTAACTGCTGATATAATTAACAGTAAACTGAACTTTATCACATTATGGCTATGTTTACACGGAAACGATCTGAAGAGAAAACGCAAAAGTGGCGTTGCGTTATCACTTTTTATTCTGCGTTTAGACGAGCGTTATCGGGGGAAATCCGCGTGCATATGATGACGCAAAAGTGTGTGAAATTCGATGTAGTATGCACTCCAGGCGGCTAGGTGTCAATGTGAAGCACTGCGACACAACAACACCAATATCTGAGAATATTTTGTACAACTGCTGAAAAGACTCTTGTACGTTTATCAGAGCTGCTATGGTAACTTGAAGGTCCAACATATGGAAATAATCTAACGCATTCTCATCCTTTGGCGTCATATGTGACGCCATATGACAAAACGGCGAAATACTACGCACATGGCACCCTTTATCGTCAATATAACACGCACTGTGATGGGTAGGTTTAGGTGTGGGGTACATTGTAAAAAAAGATTAGTTGACTCAACTTAACTAAGTCAAGTAATCTTGTTGCTTTGACTGAGTTAAGTTGAGTCAACTCGTGTTTTGAAGTGCAATAAACTTGACACTATAAGTTGACTCAACTTAACTCAGTCAAAGCAACAAGATTACTTGACTTAGTTAAGTTGAGTCAACTAATCTTTTTTTACAGTGTAGGGTCTGCGTCTCATATTCACGCTAAAGGATGCCAGTCAACTTTATGACGCCTTGGGTTCGCGTGTTATATTGACGATAAAGGGTGCCATGTGCGTAGTATTTCGCCGTTTTGTCATATGGCGTCACATATGCCGCCAAAGGATGAGAACGGGCTCAATAATCCGGAATATTGGGGTTATTTTCCTGTAATGGCGCATGCCTGTGACGTAAACACGTACGTGACGAGAGCCACAGTGAGCAGATTTGCGTTTTTACTGTTTAGATGGGAACGCGACGGTGGATCGTTTTTAAGATTTCCACTCTGGAGGGTGGTTTCACTTTTTTTCGTTTTTAAGCCTCCAAAACGCTGTCGCCGTGTAAACGAGAGGCACATCCTATAAAATAGTTTTACGTTTTCACCCAGAATCGTTCTCGTCTAAACAGGGCCTATGAGAAGGACTTTAAGGGGTCATGACATGAGAAATCAAATTCGCCTTGATCCGTTGTCACATAAAAGGTTGTACCATTAAAACATCCTACAAGTTTCATAGCTGAAAATGTCTTACTCATTAGAAACAAAGCATTTAATCAAGCTCCAAAAACAGCTTGTTTGGATATTGCGGGATCTGTGACACCACACAGGAAAAAAAAAATGTTATATGTCTGCCTCTGGAGCAAGACATCGAAGAATAGTTATACATCTTCTCACCATAGGCCTCTACCACTGGCATTCATTTGCTAAACGGCTGACATTTGCCTTCACTGCATGTGAACGTCGCATCAAAACCAAATATAACCCATTATAATGACTGACGCTGTCTACACTGGGTACATACGGTATACTACAGGTGCACGTTCAGTTTCTGGAGTAGTCCACGCACTTGACTCTGCGACAACAGGACAAATGGAAGAGTGAAACACGTTCGCGTGTTGACGCGTCCCGATGGAACAACTCATTTGATCGAATCTGTGGAGAACCCAGAATCAGGAACAAGTGGATGGATAATTTTAATGGCATCCCAGATTGCGTCATTGGATTATATGTTTGTTCAGAGCATTTGACTGCAGATTGTTTTTGGAACGAGGCACAGTTTAATGGAGAGTCTTACAAGCTGTAAGTAAACCATTTCATAATGCTTTGTTTGTTAATTACAGTTTTATATGGATAATGTTTTTAAAACACTAACTTGCGCACAACAGAGGGTGGACGTACGTGTGTGTGTGTGTGTGTGTGTGTGTGTGTGTGTGTGTGTGTGTGTGTGTGTGTGTGTGTGTGTGTGTGTGTGTGTGTGTGTGTGTGTGTGTAAAAAAAACTTTATTAACATTAGGCTATAAGTGAACCTCAAGGAACACATTAAATTAATTAAATTAAATCTATGTAATGACACCTTTTAACTATGTTTAGTATAATGCAATAGACATTTAAATATAAATGATTCATTTTCTTTTTTATGCTAATATCAGCCAATTTGCCATCTCTAATCAGCTATCTACCCAAATAATTTGAATGACCATAAAGGGACACGAAAACTGAACAATACTGCCAGAAGTTACTATTATCATTCATATGTATATAAGTATATGAATTTTGAAATTTACTGTACTGGTATGATATCAACTTAGGGACGTAGGGACAGTAAATAAATCAAATTGGTAATTTGCAATCATGCATATATGAATTTTACTGCGATTTTCAAGCACAAATAGAAACATTTACTTAAAATGACTGAAAATAAGTATATTGGAAATAATTGAATTTCCCAACAAAAGCAGGCAGCAGAATAAAAAAAAAAAATTAAACATTTAGGTTTGAAGTATTCAATACTCATTGAAGTATTTGGTAACACTTTACAATAAGGTCTCATTTGTTGACAATAGTTAACTAACATGAATTGTTAGTTAACTATGATCTATACATTTCTTACTTTATTTGTTAATCTTTGTTAACGTTAGTTAAGAAAAATACAGCTGTTAATGTTAGTTCACAGTGTGTTCACTAATGGCAACAAATACAACTTTTCATTTTAATAATGGATTAGTAAATGTTGAAATTAACAAAGATTAACAAATGCTGTGCAGTTCATTATTAGTTTATGTTGATGAATGTAGTTAACTAATGTTAACTAATGAAACCTTAATGTAAAGTGTTACCAACTATTCTTTATTATATATTTTTTATAATACATTTTTCTATTTGTAAAGGGCAAATCAAATCAAATAGTATGTTTCTTTTATGAATACTTACATCTGATTCCTTCTACAGTGAAAATGTTGCTGTTTGCACACATGAAATGCAAACTCGGTTAAATATTAAAGAAAGAAAGAGCTGATGCTTGTCAGACAATAAGCAGTGTAAGAGTTCAGTGGAACATTTGAGGGAATGGACAGTATGATACTGATCTCCAGTGAAAATATAATCGCCTTTCGGCTGGTTGGTGAGCGCAGAGAGAAGCTCCGCCCTCTGAACACACTCTTTAGCAGGACAGGAAGTGACAGATCTCCATGACAACCATGTCACAGCCTCCTATCAGCATCAAAAAGAGGATTTCCTGTCTCTGTTTGAGTGGTGAGAGCGAGTGTGTTCTTAGATACCTGACTGCCACATGCCCGGACTCGGTCGTCCTCGGTGACCTTTACTCTGTGCAGTGAGCAACACTGTAACTGCCTAACCTGAAAATCTCTCATAAAAGACCAGAATTATATAAAAATGCAAATGTCATGCTTCAGTTCTGCTTATTTTTAAATTTTGTACTCAATGTATGCATTGCAAAAAGCCAATGTATTGCATCCACCCCCATTCTTTGATAAATGATTATTTGTATCTCCTTATTTTAGTCAGTCATTCTGAATCTCATTTTGTTAATGAATTTAGCCCTATTTATTGCATTGGTTGCTTTCATGCAGTAAAACAAAAAGCTATTATGAATGCTTACATAAGTGCAAATACAAGAAGCCAGAATATCTTGAAGTTGGCATCAGGACCGTTTTGTGTTTAAAACAGAAAAAGTGTGACATTTATTACTGCAGTCATAGTCCAGTGCAACTGCTGTTTGCCTTTTCATTACAGCCCTTCATAAAGACTCAGATTTATTAGGGAATTACTGATGGAACACTGTGATTTTAAGAAATCTATATTATATCAGTAACATAATTCACAAGGTCATAAATTAATAGATGTTATAAAGCTATGAAAGGTCATTTCATTGACGCACAGGGAATCATTAGGACTGTTTTGGTGACTTGTTTGGCAAATAAATGACTGACTGGTATGAAATTTACACATTCTCTATGTGGGACGACGACTTGATTCCCATCCAGGTCACGGCTAATTAACACATTAATGAACGCATAACTCAGAGCACCTCGCTCCATTGCAAATGACTGACAGGTTCAACTACAGCGTTACTTGGAACATAGTTTGTTTTCTGGATTAGTACTTTATTTATTAACTCTTAAAAATACAGTACGTCTTAAAATAAGGCCAATTAAAAGAGTAGTCACGTTTCTTAAAGGAATTTTGCAACACCACTGCAGTTGTGCATGCGATAATTCATTTTGACATATGAAATAAAACACCTTGGGATGCTTTTTAAACAGCATTGAATGAGTTCCCATGTTTGCTGTTGCTGGCTGTCATTGGCTGCTTTTCCTTCACCATCCAATTACAACTTATCAATTCCACAAAACCCATTCAATCCTAATGATTGTTTTGTAAACCAAATTCACCTGTCCAAACTTTAGACTGAGTGTACGTGTGTACGGTATAAGCTGCAACCCAGTAAATGAGCACGGGTGACTCCTGAAAGAATTCCGTACGTGAGGATTTTCTACAAATTATAATGATTTTGTAGTTTTGTTTTCATATACATCCATGCTTTTGAACTGAAGGACTGCAGGCTCAGCTGAGTATGTAGTAGGTAAGCCTACATTTTGTCACATCTTGACACTAGATTCCTATCTTGAAGAAAATAAAAAGGAGGATGACGAACGGCTGAAGGATGTGAGCCTGAGAATTAGAAGAGTAAATCTCTGTGATGGGAAACACCCTTCCCTGCTTTCCTTCTCCTGGACACGAGCCGAGCTGCGGCATCTCACGACTGTAGTGCAGAGAGAGTGTTAACTTTGAGGAATCCAAAGGAAAATAAACATATGATACACAGACTGTCCTACATTTTTCAAGTCCATTTGAAAGGTGAGATGGAAGGCTGATTAGCCTCTATTCTCCCGTGGCTGAGAAGGTCTCACCTAACCTAACAATACAGACAGAGATTACCACTTCATTTTTTTTCTTTATTCCATATATCAGCACAAACCTCCTCCAGAAAGATCACATCCAGCAAGATTTGAAAGGCTTGAATTTTGTAAAGAGCATGAGCAATGGGCTATGAAACAGTTTCTCAACCCTGCTCCTGAATGACCCCCAACACTGCACATCTTCTTTGTCTTCCTAATCAAACTCATCTGATTCAACTCATCCGCTCATTAGAAGAAACTCCAGGACCTGAAATGTGTGTGTGAGAAAGAGGAGACTTTAAAAATGTGCATGTTGGGGGTTCTCCATGACCAGGGTTGAGAAACGCTGTGTGCTACAGCGATCTCTACGAAGAAGCACACGCCGGTTGGTTTACTGTAATAGGAGTGGATTTGCCATTAGACATGCTTTACAAATTTCCTACGGAAGGGAAACACCACAGGTTCCACAAAGTGTAAGCAAACGTTGAGCTGATTGTTCCAAAGTTTCCAGTCAAAAGAAAAGGAAAACTGAAGATGAGAATGCTGTTTATTCAAAAACTTGTAAATCTATTTAATGAGCAACTTATGGACCAACTTTGCATCACATCTTTAGAAAGATTATGACAAACTGTACCCTAAATCCCAAACTGTACAGTTTACCAAAACTTCTGATTAAACAGTTTTTCCATTATTAGAACATATGATGTCAACGAAAACACACAAGTGGACTAATATAATAGCAAATAAGCCACTTTGAATATCTTTAAGATAAAGACTAGATATCCAGGCTCACTCTGTGGCCTTCTGCCTCATAACTGAATGAAGACCAGGGAGGAGGAAGATCATATCAGATCAAGCACTAACCTCATGACCAAGCACATTCCAGTCCATGTTCTGTCCCGAACAGAGTCTGTCTAAGACATTGGCTGGTATGAAAGATATTTGGGCTGGTTTCGGATCAAACAATTTGGTTTAAGTGCAGGTCTTTGTTTAAATCTTGGCTCCGTCTCCTCTTGGTCGAAGTCAACAGGACACTCACTTTGACATTTACCCTCACTGGAATTTGTGGTTATAGAGTAAATAACATTCTAATGTGCTATTCGAGAGGTACAGTGTTGCATTGGTTCAACAATTTTAGGAAATATGAACCACTTTATAAGACATCATTCCTTTTACTGTCAATACGACCATTGAAGCTGTCATTAACCCGCTTGAATTGCTGTTAACACCACTAGGAACAAAGATAAACACGCTATCTACCCTAAGCACTTCCCTTTATATGTGTATCCAAAACCTAAGTAAGACTGGTCCATATTCAAGAGCACTTCTAAGAGATGGACAGGTCGATTTTAAATTCTAAAACTCACATGACGTACAGTTCACACCACCTTACATTAAGCGGAACAGCCATGATATCTGATGATTTCCCAGCAATGCCATCCTGTGATGGACCGGTGACCGTTGGCTATATGAGAGTGTGGCAAGTGAGCTGTGTTTCAAAATGCCAAAGATGGTAGATAAACTGTCAGATCTGTTAACATCCTCAATCTGTGAATGAGGCGGAGATATAAATGAATGTAGCTAAATGAAGTCGCTTATCTTTGCTAGCATTCCTACAGAGCTGCTGCCAACACTGCAGGAGCCCAATAGAGCATGGCGTTGAGAGCTGAGGTCACGATATAACTCTCTACAGAGGCCTATTCTGTCTATACAAGGCCACTTAGAGCATATCACATCAGTCAACAAGTACATATGCTGGATTGCTAACTGAAGAGCAGGAAACATGGGAGATATTTCAGGCTACCCGAACCAGAGCAAGGGTTCAAATGGGAAGGCTATGTTTCATATGTACTCTGAACTATGCTTTTGCTAATCTCTATTTCAGCAGACTTGCTCTGTTACCATTTGCGGTGTGCTTTATCTGTTATCCTATAAAAACCTCACTATATAGCCAGTCTCCAGCATGTGTTGTTCTTCAGACCCTGGTTACCTTAAAAGCAGGGTAGTTGATTTGTTGTAGAAAATGTTTTTGTCATGCTGGTTGAAAGTCTCTCTCTTCACATCCTGCTAGCAATCAATAAGTTAAGTTGTCTATATGTATTTATACATATATTGTCTGTGGAAGGCAAAGGACCATTACATTTTCGTCCAATCATTGCATTCGGCACGAATGTGCTTTGAGACATGAGGTAGTTTAACGCCTGTCTCTTCTGACACTTTTGTTTGCTACCTGCTGTACGCGTTCATGTGTTTTAAAGGAGGCGTGGCTTTGGAGACGCTCTGAATCAGGGTGGGATCTTATGCTTTCAAAGCTAGTTTCCTATTGCTAGCCTCTCCAAAAATAGCCTACTCTACCTTTAACAAGCCTAGTTTTTCTGGTGAAAATCATGGCTGTACTGCCACGAGCAAGACCAGCACCAATCATAAACTGGCTTTAGTGCGTGAAAAGCATTGTATGCTTTGTCTATCACAGGGATTACAGTTTTAACAGCGGCTCCAGTCAGCAGACAGCATGGCAAATGCTCCATTCAAATCCATCAACACACCACTAGACATACCACGAGACATTAATTCCTTTCAGGCGAGTACAGCCAGCACAGGAAAACAAGATCTCCAGGATGGAGTCCAGAAAGGCGCTCCCAGCACACATTTGCCATAAAGCACCTCTGGAGGAGCTGCTAATCAGATTGGGAATTTGTGGAGAGGGGTGGGGGGCAATTCATCACGATCCCGTCTGACAGCTGAGGTGTGCCATCTGATCTGGTGGTGATTTCATACACCTTCAAGCAGAGCCAGCCGAGTGTCAATGAGGAGGAGACCTAATGGATTGAACTCCTCTGATGTTCTGAGCCAGAGACTTCCGCCAAGTGGTGCCTTTTAAAATGCGCTCCCCTTATTTCAAGCTTTGCTGTGTGAAAGTAGGGCTTCTTAATTCTATCAAGACTAGAAGGAAGCAAGACCTTGCTTTACTTTCCTTTCATCTGGCCCTGGCCCTCCTCGCATAGCCTGCATGTCATTTATAGCGGTTGACATAAAATAGCTTAATTATTTTGGCTGTGGCAGAGAGACCGGGTGCCCGTCTGCTACACAGTACTGTACTGGAAGCATCTGCACTAATAGCAGACCTGTAGCTGCGTTTGAAGTAATGGCCGTTACCCGATACAGTGCACAAAATGATTGGTTGTCATACGGTTACATGTATGACAGACTTCTGAGTGCTAAATTACCACGGGAAGGTATAAGAGAATGAGGGGGGAAACTTGCCACTTTATAATTTGTACTTCCACCAAGGGCTTTCTGTTTTGTATGATGTGGCTGTAACTGCTTAGGTATGCTTACACAGTCAATCAAAAGTTTAGAAACACTAAACTTAATGCCAGCTCCAATAAAGCAAACAGACTCTGTGATTCCACAGAACCATTATTTAACCACAACAGTTATTGCATACTTTGTAACACTATATGTTTTAACATGAAGTGTCATGGTGGGTGCTCTTGTGCCCTTGAATAAAAGCTTTCATAGGATCAAAGCAGTGCATGATGTGAGCCTTTTGGCTCCAAAATAACATTCCTCCAGCTCTGACAGAGGCTGTTCCATGTGTCAAGACAATCACTATTTAGCAAGAAGAGAAGAAGAGAGACATTTAGGTTTTGTTTAACCCATGTCAGGAACAGCAACGGTGACATAGTAACTTCCCATGTCCCTGAAATTCCCACCTGCCCCATAACTCACTCACACCAGTAGAGAAAACATTCCACCTGCGCGAGCCGTCCAAACAGACTCGCAGGCTCTGCAATTTTTGGTAACTGTCCAATACAGAGGACATTTGATAATAATGCATCTAGATAGCGATTTATGCATTGCAGACAGCACTGAGCAAACTCTCTATGGGGTCTTGGGGATCGACTTCAGGCAAACACCTTATCCTGCAAACAGCATTACCTTTTGTTTAGAGTTGGTCTTCAAGAATTGGTTTGGCTGTTTGATAGATGAATGCAGAGAGGGTGAAACGTAATTTCTAAACAGTTTCCCCATTCACGGCTATGACAGTTTTCACTCTCTGTCTGCAAATATCATAGGTGCCCTACAGACAGGCATAGGATGAACAGACCAGTGATTTGGCTACACTTTATTCCATTGATCCACTTTTGATATTCTACTAACTATAAGTAACTTTGCAACTGCCTGTCAACTCTCATTTGAGTATTAGTTATTAATGAGAGTTAGCTGACATGCAGCTGCAAAGTTACTATAGTTAGTATGTCTAAAGTGGACCATGGAAATAAAGTTTTACTGTTATTAGTTATGGAGCTTGTGACATATGGAGGAAATAGCAAAGCTCTTTTATGGCTACAAATTCATTCATTAAAATGAACATACCAGACTGCTGAAATTAAGATGCGGACCTGATGGCTTTTATGGAAAACATATCACAATTGCAAATCCTCACAGGCAACAAGAGCAGTATTTCTCTGTAATAAATTAATTTAGCATCAGTGAGACGGTGCTGAGAGAGGTCTCTTTTAGGATCAGCCTGGAAACACATACATCACCAAGTGCCGAAGAAAGTATTTTTGTGAAAATAAATGAATCATTGTGAAATACTCTGGCTTTGTTTGGAAACTGGGAACAGACCCCCACATCCTTTCCAATCACGACTAAACATTGCACAGACGCACATCCAAGAACATCAAAACAACTGAAATTTAATGACGGGGCCAAAGCGGAGTTGGAATTTTTTTGATTTCCCCCTCTTATATTGCATCGCTCTATACCCCAGTTTGCCTTCGTAGTCAGACTCTGAGCAGACAGCAGCAGCATACGCTGTTGGTGAATAGAGCCAAAGACACTGACCTAATAGACACTTGCGTGGGTCACTGGACATTGATGTCCACCGGGATGGTTTCTTATTTGTCAAGTCTACAAAAGCTGACAGAAAGAATCCAGTAGTCTTCAGAAATACAATACACATGAGCTGTGTTTTCGATTAACAAACTGATCACAACCCTCCCCATCAGCTTAGCAAAGTGCTCTACGATCGAGGGAATGGCCTTCAAGAGAAACAACACTCACCACATTCATATTCCCAGTCGAGCATTCTGGCACAAGACGCATGAGAACTAATGCAAACATCTGTAGCTGAGATAATGTTTATGACATTTTGTTGTAAAATCTCTGCAGCCTGCATTTGGTGGTTTGTACAACAGTATTTGGATGCTGCAGTTCAGCTTAATGATCTAAACCATCTAAACAACTGTTTACAATCATTTCTATCATTTCAGCCTCTATGATGTGAATAGATTACCACAGAAGTTAAATATATCAGTTGTGACTAACCAAAGCACTACTCTATATACAGTATACTGCCACTGAATCCTATCTTAATTTACAAAAATAAAACATCTATCTTCTTGTTTGAAAATGATTATTAGGCAAAAGCAAAACGCATGAATCGTGAATGTCATGACTCTCGATAATATCACAAAGCGATGACATCTTCCAGAGTCAACAATGCATTAATATATATATATATATATATATATATATATATATATATATATATATATATATTAATGCATTGTAGACTCTGGAAGATGTCATCGCTTTGTGATATTATCACCATGCAAGGCATATGTAAATGTAATAAAATTCATTACACTAAATGCATGACTGCCTGCATGTTATTAGTATGCTATCACCTCAAGTGAAAAGGCATGACTAAAATCACGAGTAAACATGACCACCTGGAGTGCACGAAGAAATTTCACTTTCTACACATTGTACTTTCACTTGGAAAGACCACAGCATCACTTCTATGCCCTTAATGTTTCTCAGGATCTCCTATATAAGCCATCAAAGTTTACACCACCTACCTCCTTGCAGCGAAGGACCCAGCTGTACGGTGAGGAAGAATCCGAGAAGGAGCAACGCAGCCCTCCTGCTAGCCATCTCGCTCCGAAATGCACTGGCCCTACCCGAATCAGCTGGTTTTATTCACCAAGAGCTAATTACCACTTCAAAAATGTCTGAAAAAAATGAAGAGGGGAGGAAAAAAGAAAATGATACTGGACACGACGTAATTAAGAAAGGGCAAAGCCGTTGGTTCAATGGATCATTGCACTTTTTTCTCTTCTGTGTCTGGTGTTGCTGTTTTTATTCTGGTCACTCCTGCCAAAAAAGCTGAGTGCTGCCAGAGAAAGAAAGAGAGTGAGAGTGAGAGAGAGAGAGAGAGAGAGAGAGAGAGAGAGAGAGAGAGAGAGAGAGAGAGAGAAAGAGAGAAAGAGAGAGAGAGAGAAAGAGAGAGAGAGAAAGAGAAATAGAAAGAGACATGCAGGGAGGAAAGACAGGAGAGAGGGGAGGGAAGGACGAGAGAGAACAGGAGAGACAGTGAGAGCAAGAGATCTCGCTTTCCCACTCTCTCGTCCAAGAGGAATTTCACTGTCTTGCCAGACATTTGCATGGACTTTAAGAGGAATACACATTTTTTATGCGAGCAGAGGAATAAAACAAAATCAGTTCTTGGATAAAGATGTTCACCCGATCCCTGGGTTTCTTCCTTACAACCACTCAAAAAAACTCATTGATCCTCAACTAGTTACAACTTTTCTCATTCCTGTAAAATGACGAGTCTTTTTTTTTTTTCAACGGCCACTCAGTAAAGGGAAACTCGACCAATGTTTGTCTAAGAGACTTGGGGGAAATTAAGCCCATTTGTTCTGTGAAGGGCATGTCGAAAGCTTTGTAACGCATCTGTTACACCTGCCAGGAATAACTGCAATCATACTCATTACATACAGTATGAACATGTAACTGCTTGCATGTTGTCTGTAATGAAATACCTTCATTAAGCATTTCAAAAATGCACACACACTTGTTACAAGCTGAAAACAAAATTAATAGAAATAACAGTCGTTAGTGGGTCAGGTTAAAAAAAAGAAAGAAGAGTAACTCTTGCTCAGTAGAGAAATGATCTGGGCAGCTACAGGAAAGCAGACATGCTCATAAACATGAGCATCATGCACTTGTGATGAGTGGATGAGAGTCAATAGAAAGAAAGACAATTTATGGAACAGAAAGATGCCAAACTCACTAAAGCTTAGCTATTGCACTCATCCCCACTCTAGACCTGATAATGGCCAACCCTAAATTCTCAGTGAAATAGTTGGCTCTAAATCATGGCTCTAAATTCAGCCATGGCCAGAAGCCTGTGTATGTGCAAAGTACTTATCACCTACATCACAAACTAAGACACTCTGGACTAGCAGAGACAAACAACCAGGACAAGAAAATTAATCTTGCTCCACGTGGCACATGTATGCATCCAATGTGCATTATTTAAAAAAAAAACTAAAATCATTACTTATTTAACTGCGATAATCAAGGCTGTTGGTCACATGCAAAGAGAGGAAGTGTCCAAGACACAACATTTCCATGGAATAGGTAAAAAAAAACATCCCTCATGGCCTAGAGTCCAAGTTTTTTTTTTTTTTTTTTTTTTTTTTTTCAGTTTGAGGAGCCCTTCCAAGCATGGTGAAGATGATTTCCTCAATAAGATTTGTCTCCACAGATGTGAAGTAAGCTCCAGTGTAATTTTTCCCAAGAATGATATAAGAGGAGTCACTTTGAAATCATCACAGCTAATGAAACAGATATATAAGGTGGACAGACAGAGAGAAAGCATTTCTGAGTTTTTAATCAACAAGCCCAATGAACTGAAAGATCATAATTTTTTTCCAATTGAGCTTTAACTTACCATTTCTGGACATTGATTTATATCTGCAGTAGATTAATCTGCTGATTCATGGTGTCCACTAGACAAATCTTTGAAAGACTTTTCCACGGTTAATTTCACCCAAAATTCTGTATCACTGTCCACTTTATATGTCATTGATTTAAAGTAATGCCCCAAGTACTTCTTGATTATTTTGTAACAACCCCCAACCATAAAAAAGATATAATATTATTTATAAAATTTATAAAGATATATCAATGACCTGTAATGGCAGATACATCACATTTGATGAGCTAGTCCTTTTTGAATAAGGAAATATGTCTGTAAAATGTCAACAGTTTACCATTATCTCACACCCAAAGCATTATGAACCTTTTTATGAACCATTTTCCGCATTCTGCGCAACCACATTAGTCCTGTGTTTAGCTTAAGGATAATAACTTTTGCCTAATGAAGCTGTGGTAAGACACTGAGTGCATTTTTTGGAAGTCAAATGTATTTTCCTCCTTTTTTGTCGGCTTTTCTATTTCAGCTCACGTCTGGTGCGTGTCCTTTCAGCATCTTGAAGATGCCAAGAGTCTCAGCTTGTTTATGAATCTGAGGAGTATGTGAATATTATCCAGACCTGCATTTGTCAAATAGTTCAGTTGTTAAAACATTCAACACTTCATTCTAAAATCTGGACATATCTTGGAATTCTTGTGGTTATATCTAAGAAATAATAAGGCACGTTTAGTTCTCTCTTTGTATTTTACACAATGGTTATATTTGTAGCAGAAAATTAATTAATTTTAAATATCATGCCTTATGTTTTATAAAGAAGAGGATAGTGGTTAGCACATAATTGCTCAATTGCCTGCAGTCACGGTTAGTTTTTTTGCTGTGATCGGCTTGTGTTGTCTTGTCCTCAGGAATTTGCAGTGTTCCTAAATCACAACTTACTGTAAATTGCATGTGAAAAAACAATGTTGTGCTCTTTGCTTACTCCTATTTAAATCAGACTTTTAAGATAGATAGTTCACATAGATGCTATGGGTTCTAACAAGCTTTCAGTAAGCCTACAGTAACACAGTGCCTTCAGAAATAAGCTAGTCTCACGGTGCCCTGCTCAAAGAATAATACTTTGCTTGGGCTTTAGACTTCATTTTCTTTGGCTAATTCTCATTGTTGTATTTTTAAATATGACATAGTAATTTCTTTCTATGAACATGACAGTTTTTTCCCCCCCAAATCTAGAATGAGCACTTCACAAAATATAACACTTTATGGAACTTGATAAATAATTGTTCACATATGTCATATGTCACCTCCTAAAGACAGGAACCAAGGATCCATTGACACAGGATCCAAGCTTTTAATAATGCGGCCCTCTGTCACATGTCCCTAGCAGTCCATCAAGTATAAAAACATGACTAATGAAGAACTGAGTAATTTTCTGGCTGATGATAACTTAGTTACTTAGGTATAGACAAAGTGTGAAGCTTTGGAAAAATCTCTACAATAGTAAGACTAGCAGTGTTACCCTCACTGAGCTCAATTGCACTGCAAGTACACTGGATTCCCTGTTTATTTTGGACACATCTGTCTATGGACACTCTGTTTATATAATGTTTAGGTAATATAAAATAAATGCACATCCGAGGCCTGACACCACACCTACTGCGCTTTTCTTCGCTCATTCCACTACAATTACCAAAGATGGGTTCACACTACAGGAGTTTTTAAATTCTCACCGATTCTCTCAAATCTCCAAAATGAGATTTTGCTATGAGATTTTAAAATTGTGGTGCATCGGCCAATAATCGGCATCGGCAGATAAGCGTCAGAAGGTGTTGCCGGGGCTGAAGGACCCTGGACATGGAGGGGGGTTAACTTTTTAAATGCCTCAGACTGAACCCTTGCCTCTTTAAACCTATCTTCAGAGCAAATGCCACACCAGGGGAGAGGTAGCCCACAAGCACCTCTTTAACCCAGGACATCTTCTAATATGACTTTTAATGCAGGCACTAGTGATGGGCATTCCGGCTCTTTTTCGTGAGTCGGCTCGTTTGATTCAGCTCACTGAGAAGAGCCGGCTCTTTTGGCTAACAACCGGCTCTTTAAAAAAAATTATGTTTTCACTCCGATAGGTGTGAAAACAATTATAATTAAATTATTAAATGAAATCATACTCACAATTTCTTTAAAAATGCATTGATTTGTAAGGAAAAAGAATACTATTAAACATTTGCATTTAAATTACAACTTTTTAATGTATAGAAACAACATTCAAAACAAATACAATCTGAATCTGAACAACATAATATAACCCATATTAAAGAAAAATAAATAACTGAAAGGATTAAAAAGGTTGTGCGTAGAACCGGCTTTATGTGAGATTTTGTTTTGGCAAATTCTACACTGTGCTTTAACATGGTCTACATCATTAAAATGATTCCAAATGCTGTTGTGCTTCCGACACATTTTCCTGCTTTTGTTTTTGTTTCCACAGCTGTTTTTCCTCTCCTCCGAGTTTGACACTGTGTGTGTGTGTGTGTGTGTGTGTGTGTGTGTGTGTGTGTGTGTGTGTGTGTGTGTGTGTGTGTGTGTGTGTGTGTGTGTTTGTGATGGCTCGGCCCCTCCCTCATGCCGTGTAATTGGTTGACACCTCGTGTATGATTGACAGGAACAGAATGTGAGGCTGATCAGACAGTCGAAACGAATGTGTGCTCCTTTAGGCCTATATATTATTTTTTTTGTTCTTTGAATTAGCAGTCAATTATTTTAAATAAAATAAAATTCATTCATTATTTCATTATTACATAATGATTTAATTTCTATAGGCTATATTTTTAAAAATAGAGTCGGCTCTTCAGAAATGTGAGCCAGCTACGTTGTTCACCTCTTAGAGCCGGCACATTCGCGAACGACCCATCACTAGCAGGCACCCGTTTATATTCATGCTGATGCACTAGTGACCTCATAAAAACATTCATACTGTAGCTTCAGTCTTGGATGCAGAGGGAGAGATGTCCCTTAAGATGCACTGCTCAGGGGAGAAGGTCAATAGTACATATGTACAGTATATAGGCAGAGAGATCCCTGAACTTAAATGAACACTCCACCTTTTTTTGAAATAGAGCTTATTCACCGTCTCCCCTATATTTAGATAGGTGGGCAAAAGCATTTTTGTCTCAGTGCATGCATTGTCTTAGTTTGGCAGCACAAACGCTAGCTTAGCTTAGCATAATGAATGGAATCCTGTGTTGTCAGGTAGCATGTCGTGAGTAAAAGTGATTAAATGTAAAAAAAATAAAAAATAAAAACGAATTACTTCTAGTGGCCTGCGTATTCACAACGAGTACTAATAGCAATTCAGATTAAGACCAGGCGATTTCCTAGGCAGAGATTGACTTGGGACTATATTAGGGTGAATCTAGGGTAAATCACAGGCGAAGCACTGCTACTTGGGTGCAGTCATATCACGCAAAACCTGAAATCCCTCAACTTCCGTCAACATACCGGCATGACCTGCACCAAGTATCTTCGCTTTTGGATTGTGTTTAGTTTGAGAAGTTACAGCAAACATGGTAATTACCTGCATAGCAAATGTTGTGAGAACGAGCAAAGGACACACACGAATGTAATGTTTCACAGAATTCCACCGAATGTGGAACTGAGAAGTCGATGGCTAGCTCTGGATATCTGTACTTCAACACCTCACTACAAAATTAGCCAGTATCGTGTTTGCGAAGAGTATTTTGCACCGGAGGAGTATGTTGAAAAAATGCTATATAGGACCACAAAGACGGTAACAGTTACTACGTCTGAAGGATACGGCCATCCCCTCCATTTTCAAAGTACCGGCAGAAAAAAGTGGACATGTAAGATGTCTTTTATTACTCTTCCTTACGTGAATCTGTGTCTTTATTCAGTTGTAAGATAGATGCTGAGAAGCTGTATATAGAGTATGGTTCAAATTGCCTAATCTATTATAACCTCATGTTGAGTTACAACCTGTTTAGCATGAACAACATGATTGATTTTTTTTTTTTTTTTGCTGTTATCGTTACCGGTGAAATGAAATGACTGAGGGCTAACTAGATTTCTCTCATTGAGAGTTCTCTCACGTCCTCAGGCTGTTGAGCGATCGCAACCTCCTCCTTCTGTCAGTCTATTTCCATTGCACGCAGCTCCTCTTCTGAAAACTCTGGTTTGTAGAGGTATGGTTCTGGATCTTGACTGTCTGAGAAGTCACCCTCTTTGTCTTGCACAAAATCCCCCATGTCCATCGCCATTCACTATGTATACTGTCGGAAAAATAGCCAGCTAATATTCACGCCTGTATGTTGACGGAATAAGGGTGTTGCGTGATATGACTGCGCCCAAGTAGCAGTGCTTCGCCTGTGATTCACCCTAATATAGTCCCAAGTCAATCTCTGCCTAGGAAATCGCCTAGTCTTAATCTGCATTACTATTTGTACTCATTGTGAATACGCAGGCCACAAGAAGTAATTCGTTTTTTTTGTTTGTTTGTTTTTTTATCACTTTTACTCACGACGTGCTACCTGACAACATAGGATTCCATTCATTATGCTAAGCTAAGCTAGCGTCGGCGTTGTCAAACTAAGACAATGCAAGCACTGAGACAAAAATGCTTTTGCCTACCTATCTAAATGTAGGGGAGACGGTGAATAAGCCCTATTTAAAAAAAAAAACGGTGGAGTGTTCCTTTAAAACAGGCATGAGGTCCAATCATCCTGTTATTTTGGTGGTACTGCAGAAAGATCTGGAAACTCCTTCATGGGTGCTGTTTCAGGTAAGGATGAGGTCAGGGCAAACTATAGACACCAGGTAACATTATGGAATCCAACATATTGTCTGGGTTGGGAACAGTACTGGGAAGAGCTGTAGAGATTCTCATCTGATACTCTGTTTGTGACTGACAACCCAGAGCTGCGGTGAAAAAATATCTCTTTGCTGAAAAAGCAACTTTGACAATGTCATCAATAGTGTCATAGTCTCTTAGCTAAATGTTTGACTATCAACATAAAGTCTGATCTGTATTTCAAGGGGGTTCTTTGGCCAAAATTGGCCCACTCAGACAGGAAGGAGACATATAACTGACATGTTCAGGTTCTGCAGTTAGCAAAGTCATTGAACTCCAAGCTTGTGTCTGTGGCTGGAGCAAGGCGACAACGGTCAGGGGTTTGAAGATTCATCAAGGGAAAATGAAATGCTTGAGAGAGAAGGGACAAGGGCCTCGCATTTATCAGTACTTCTTACGAAGTCAATCCAGCGACAGGAAGCAAACCACAGTTCGCAGGATATCAGCACCCCTGTCATAGAGGAGAGGAGGGTTTGCACAGTTAGTGATGAACACATTGATACTTGTGAACCCGGTCAGATTAACCAGCAAAAGAGAGAAAAGAACCTCAAAGGGCATAGGCTTGGAGTTAGATGGCCAAGAGCTTGTGAGAAAACTGCATGGGACACGGTAAACTCAGATCTATGCTTTGCATTGGAAAGATTAACTGGTACAGTTGAAAAGAAGCTGGATACATTTGGGGACATCATATACGCATATGGAAGTGAGAGGTTTGGTGGAAGGAAAAAGTACAAACTACTCCTGGAATGTCTAGACGGCAGCAGAAAATTGAAGGGTTAGTTAGAGAAAGGAGGCAGCTGAGGAAGCAATGGAAAAGAGCAGAACAAGGTCAGAAGGAGGGACTCAATCTCTTACAAAGGGCCATAAAAGATAAGCTTGCAACATTACGCAGAGCTGAGCGCCTACGGAAACGCTACAAAAAGGAGCGTGCAAGGGCTAATTTCTATAAAGAGCCATTCAAATTCGTAAAGAAGTTATTCACCAGTGAGAAGAATGGCACTTTAAAAGCATCTAGGGTTGAGCTAGAGAGATATTTGGAGGAAACGCATACAGATGCAAAAAGGCATGAGCCTATGTCCATTCCGTCAGACATCCCACCTATCAATCCACCAGCGTACCAAATGGAGTTCTGTGCACCTAAGTGGAATGAGATAGAGCAGGTTGTGGGAAAGGCAAGGGCTTCATCATCTCCAGGGCCTAATGGAGTTCCGGACAGAGTGTACAAGAGTGCTTCAGGAGTTCTATGAATTCTGTGGAAATTGATAAAAGTGGCATGGGAAAAGCAGGTTGTACCTAGAGCATGGCGCCAAGCAGGTGGAGTCTTTATACCTAAATAAAAAGATGCTCAGTCAGTTTCGTCCTATTTCACTATTAAACGTCAAAGGTAAGATTTTCTTCACCATTATTGCTCAGAGATTGTCAACCTACCTATTAAAGAATGGCTTCATTGACACTTCAGTTCAAAAAGCAGGCATTCCAGGGTTCTCAGGATGCTTAGAACACATCATTGTTATCTGGCAACAAATTCAATCAGCTAAAAAGGAGAGGAAGGAGCTCCATGTGGCATTCCTGGATTTGGGTAATGCATATGGTTCAGTGCCACATGAGCTTCTTTGGGCAGCATTTGATTTTTTCAGGGTACCGATGTCGATAACAAATTTAGTGGAAGCCTATTTTGGAGATTTGCTATTTAGTTTCTCAACTCCAGAATTCAGCACTACATGGCAATGCTTAGAGGTTGGAATAATGGCACGATGCACAATTTCTCCACTGGCTTTTACCATGGCAATGGAAGTAATCATTAGGGCATCAAAATGGGTACTAGGAGGAGAGTGCTTGGCTTCTGGGATGCGACTACCACCAATAAGAGCATACATGGATGACATGACAACCATTACTACAACAGTAGCCTGCACTAATTGGTTATTGGGCAAGTTAACCGATAACATTGAATGGGCATGAATGCAATTTAAGCCCTCTAAATCAAGGAGCATCTCGATAATTAAAAGCAATGTGGTAGATAAAACATTCTTCATTAATGGTGAGGCAATACCAACAGTTTCTGAGAAGCCAGTGAAGAGTCTTGGGAGATGGCACGATGGGGATCTAAAGGACACAGTTCGAGTGGGAGAAGTTAGACGACAAGCAGTGGAAGGGTTGAAGAGCATAAGCAGCCGTGCTTTACCAGGGAAACGAAAACTCTGGTGCTTTCAGTTTGGTCTACTACCGAGGTTTCTGTGGCCACTGACTGTGTACGAGGTTTCTTTGACAACAGTGGATAAACTGGAATCGTTAATAAGTTCATTTATCAGGAAATGGTTGGGAGTTCCACGCTGCCTCAGCAGAGTGGGACTTTATAGTAAAGGAATATTGCAGCTGCCAGTCTCTGCTTTAACTGAGGAGTTTAAGTGCACCAAGGTCAGACTGGAAATTACCTTAGTAGAGTCACGCGACAAATGTGTAAGGGAGGCAGCACCTGTGTTAAAAACTGGTAGAAAGTGGTCAGCAAAGAAATCTGTGGAAGAGGCAAAGGCTGCCCTTCAAATTGGTGATATCGTGGGGCAGGTACAGCATGGAAGAGGGGGTTTTGGGCTCAGTTTAGCTCCTCCTAAATGGCACAAGGCAGCCCCTGCTCAAAGGAGGAAGCTTGTAGTCAACAAGGTGCGAAAGCAGGAGGAGAGGATGAGGTGTACAAAGGCCATTTCCCAGGCCAAGAAGGGAGAGTGGATGAGATGGGAGAGTGTGGAACAATGCAAGATGGGCTGGCAAGACCTTTGGTCAATGGAAAAGAGTAGGATCAGTTTCCTTATCAGGTCAAGATATGATGTTCTCCCATCACCACAGAACCTAAACCTCTGGGTAGGAGAGGATCCCTCTTGTCCTTTGTGTTCATCACCTGCCACATTAAGGCACATTTTTACAGGATGTAAGGTGGCTCTTAGCCAAGGTCGGTTTACTTGGCGCCATGACCAAGTACTCCGATGTTTGGCTTTAGCATTGGAAGACAAGCGTAACATGACCAATAAGTTGCCACATGTTTTAGCAAAACATTACACACAGAAGACAATATTCCTCCGCCCAGGCGAGCAACCACTAAGAAAAGGTGTTAAAACCAATTCTCGCTCAGGACAACTGGAAGCTGCTAGGGACTGGAAAATGCTGGCTGATCTTGATAAACGGCTTATTTTTCCACCTGAGATTGCCACCACTAACCTCCGACCAGATATTGTTTTGTGGTCTGGATCAGCACGCATTGTTCAACTGATAGATTTAACAGTGCCATGGGAGGATGCTGTAGATGAGGGATATGAGAGGAAGAAACTGCGGTATGCTCAGCTGGCCACTGAAGCAGAACAGCGAGGATGGATAGTCTGGGTTTATCCAGTGGAAGTGGGTTGTCGAGGATTTGTGGCACACTCCACAACCCGGTTCCTCAGAGACGTCGGATTCAGTGGCCAAGAGTTGCGTCGCACAGTAAAGAACTTATCTGAAGCAGCACAGAGGAGCAGCAACTGGCTGTGGTTGAGACGGAAAGGGTCTGGCTGGCTGTGTACAGGCCGCCATGCTACGGTTTCAAAAAATTCTTGAAAATTTGATGAGTCTGTTGGTTTATTTGTATAGTTTGCATAGTAATTACAGTTATTACGTTCCCGTGTATTTTGCGTGAATGAGGATTGGTGTTTGGACAGATATTGTGTTTTGCGGTAGAATGGCATACGGAACCGTTGCCACTGACGCTTTAACGTCCGCAGTGGGGCTCGACAGCCTTAGTCAAACGGGGTTGGCGCGTATGGTCGGGTTGTGGAGAGGTTGTGAGAGATTGTGGTTAGGTCAAAGGAGCAGACTCAGCAACAGGAGGGATGTAAAGGTCAGTAAGCTGGGCTGAGTTGAGTGGGGGATGGAGGGGAGTGACTCTGGGACGCCAGAGTCACTGTCAAGCCCTCTTGAGGTGTCATGGGCTAGTCGACGAAACACTGAGGACGGAAGGTGCCCACTTGAAGAACCTAGAGATGTCCCCTACTCTGCTCAATCCAGACGGTTGTCATGAGGGGACCGCACTGTGGTTGCAGCCGTTGTGTGTGCAAATCAGGGTGGGAATTATACCGCGGCCACGCGGCCATGGCCGCCGTTGCCCTACACTTTGGCCTTCATGCCCCGTGAAAAAAAAATCATCGTACGGCCACAGTGGCCTGTGTGCCCTGGCCCTGTCCAAGTTCCATGTATAAAGCGCCAGTGTGGCATAGTGGGCCACCCAAGTAGTCTCTGAACTTCAATTAGTTCGTGCATTCGCGCAGGTGCAGTGTCATAACCAGTGCGTCGGCGCACTGAAGCGTTTGTTTTTTCCCATCGCGTTCCCATTCATAAAAATCTCATGTGCTGTCGTCACGACAGCGATTCACAAAACAACGTCACTCACGGCTTTTAGCTCAGAAGTGTGCAGATTTGGAGAAATATTTATATATTCTCAGTTTACATCAGATTTCTATTAACAGGAATAATATTTTTTTTAATTGAATAGAATGGTATACTATATGAAGCCATACTATAGTAGCCTATGATGTGAGATAGAAATTTAAGTAATTAAATTCAAGTTCACGAAAACTTTTCCCTCCGCTGCGACTGTCAGTCATTCTCCATTCAGCATTCAAACAGCGCGTCGCGTTCGGTTACAAGTTGAAACCCTCTCCAAGATGATTCAATGTTAATATTATTATACTTGATCTGTAGATAAAGCTCTATGGTTTCGCATAAAATGACTATCTTGCTGGACTGTATTGCTGTACCTTAATCATGTTACTTTCTATCGTGTGTCTGTTAGATCACAACACTGGAGCACTATAATTGTTCTTCACGCGCACAGTAACTGAAATTTAAAACTGGCTCAATAAACTATTGCATAGATAGATACTGTATAATACACTACGCATCGATATGTCTTTCCTTTGTGCTTTGAACTTTTCAATGCGGACTCGACGCGCTGCGCGCTGTGACTCTGTGTTGCTTCAAGCGCATCATTCTGCGCTCGGGATGCGCATAAGCGCTTTGAGCCGCACTGTGTTGGATCCTTTCATAATCATATAATACTTTTGCGCAATGAAAGATTCTTAATAGCCTTTTTTGTTCTGTCCTATCTATCATATGTTGCTGCCTCATTAAACAGCTGTGATATACATTTAAAAAAATGACTTAATTTTATAGTAGCCTAGACTATATATAAAATAATTGATCTTTCTGATTTTTATCTTGTTTTTCATTCATGTATTTTACAACAATACAAAGAGCAATGTGTAACGTTTTACCAGATTTAGTGCTACACTTATTGTCTCTTATTTGTTCCCCAGTAAATAATGTTTTTTTCACTAAATGTTCAGATTTGATAAAATTATTGTACATTTGTGATTTTTATAGACTAAATTTTACCGCTGAGTTATCCACTAATCTAGTTTATAATATAATTTTTGTCATGATTAGTTATGATCATATTTTTTTTTATTTGTTGTTTTTCTTTATAATGAAGTTGTCTGTATTAAGTAGATTGTGTTTAACACACAAAAGAGTGATTATCAGTTCAACACAGTTATAGAAATTCTATTTTTTTTTTTTAACTGCGCTGGTATGCAAAAAAATGCATCTAAAAATGCATCAGATTGATGCTTTAAAATATGGTATATATACAATTTTCTTACGTGGGAGCATGCCCCCCGGACCCCCCTAGAGGGGTAATATCCTTCTCACCTTTTTCACCCCTGAACCGTTTTCATGCCTGATTATACATAAAATATTATATTTTCTGTCTGATTTTTTTTTATCTGAAGCCAAATCAGATCACAGAAGGTAAAAAATGTATTTTTTATTAAAAAAAGTCATAATCCATGTCTTATTCCAAATTAGGATGTTATGGTATCAATCTGAATGGGAAAACCATCGAATTGTACTCAATGGCCTTGGTGCCCCTAAAAAAAAAGAAAAGGTGGAGGCCAAATGGCCTTGCCCCTAAAATTACATAATTCCCACCCTGGTGCAAATACACTGCAGCTATTAACACCAGACAAAAGGAGATTCACAACACCATTTGGAAAGAAGCGTAAATGGATGGAGAAGCATAGGTTACTGTAAAGCTACATCTTAGTTGGTGCTTATCTTGGCGAAAGCCGAGTACAAATCAGCATGAAGTTTTAACATCTACTCTCGTGTAATGGAAATCACTAATCACAGTTTGCTTTAGAGGTGGATGAATCTGAAAATGGATACCACATAAAATATAACTCACAGCAAATATAAGAGCAATGCAGAATCTGTGTTCTCAAAAATACCAAGTTTCCTTAATTTTATATCTCTCTGGACTAAAAAATATTTCAAAGATTTTTTTTGCCATGAACCTCATAAAATGGCTAATTCAGAGTCTAGTTCTTCAGAGTCTAGCAGTGGTTTTCAACCCTGGTCCTGGGGACTCACCCCTCTGCACATTTTGTGTGGTTCCCTACCTGAATCAGATCATCTTCTTCTTAGGAGGGAGGTCCATGAACTGAACTGAGTGCACTGTAAAAAATGTTCGTAATTTTAATGGTAAAAAACGGTTAAAAAAAGCAAAGGAAAAGACATGTTAATGGCTTAACAGTATGTACCCTTACTATTTACAGTGAAAAACTGTAATAGCTCTCACGGGACATTTCATGTAATTTTTACAGTAAAATACTGTTAAATGTACGGATTTTGGAAGTACACTGTAAAAAAACCTTACCGTTGCATTTACCGTACCTAACCTTAAAAAATACGGTAGCAATTTTTAGGTTTTAAATCAATGAACTAAAATTTATGGTAAAAAACTGGCAGATGATTGTAAGCGATTTGGCATTAAAAATATGGTAGTAATATTTTAGGTTTTACGGCTGTGATCTAAAGATTACGGGAAGAAAAACTGGCAGCTGTTGTTGCCAGTAATTTACCGTAAAAAAGATGGTAGAAACATTTTAATTTTAATTTAATTTGTTAAAAATTATTATTGAGAATTACCAGAAGTTTAGACTGATGTTTTATTGAAAATAATAAAGTTTGAAGTCACCATTATGGCGATGAGTGTTTGCTTTAGTTGTGCTCTTGACCCTTGACTTTCTATCTTCAGATTTTCTCTGATTGTTTTAACTGTGTTCATAAAATGCATTCATTACATCCTGATTCACTGATCTCATAAAGGGTCTTATTTTTCATTGTATGAAGAATTTTTAATACATTTCACATTTTTAAGTATAACTGCTCTGTGACCCTTCCATCCAGCAGTAACTGACAGATAATCTGAAGAACTTTAAAAACACACGGTGTACAAAAAGTAAAAATTTAGACCAACACAGACATCAAGAATCATAATTTATTAATGCTGCAATGCATGCTGGGAGATATTGATGAGTTTTTATTGATGGCTCCCATCATGCACTGCACTTAGCTATATCATCACCGTTGTTGAGATTCATATGCTGATTTTTGATGTCTGTGTGTGTGTCTGAAAGACACAGCAGTTAAAACCTTTTTTGCTCACAATGTTTTAAAATTCTTGATAAATCACGACACTGATAAATCACATGTTGTTGAACCAAATAGCTACTACAATCAATAATGTAATTTTATGACCCATTTAATCAAATATGAGCTCAGAATCAAGCCACTACATGATGATTAAGTCATCATCAAGAGATAACCAACAACACCAGATTCATTTTTCTCTGATTTTCTTGCCATAACGTGTCTTATAAAAACAAAGTTATAACAGCCAGAGATAAGCTAACGTTACTAGTCAAGGGTCAAGAGCCCAACTAAAGAAAACACTGATCATCACTATCATGGTAACTTCAAATGAAACAATAAATCATCAACATCTAAACATCTGTTAATTCTCAAACAGAACTATAGTCAAGTCAAGTCACCTTTATTTATATAGCGCTTTTACAATACAAATTGTTTCAAAGCAGCTTTACAGAGATAACAGGAAAGTAAAGTTGTAATAGTATTGTTAAATTCAAAATTAAATGTTAAATGTCCCCAACTAAGCAAACCAAAAGCCAATGGCGAATGAAGGCGAAAAAAAAGGTGACAGTGGCAAGGAACCAAAACTCCATCAGGTGACAGAATGGAGAAAAAAACCTTGGGAGAACCCAGGCTCAGTCGGGGGGCCAGTCCTCCTTTGGCCATCAAACCAACAGTGTATGATTATGATTTAGGCGCCATATTGGTCAGAAGTCAGATTGGATAAGAACTTTTACAACATTTATCCAGTTCATCTGGTTAAGGGTCAGAGTCATCACGCCGGTATGGAGAAGAGTTTGTTGAGGTGTCCATGAGGCCTTCACAGTGTTGATGAGGCTGGCACTTCAGGGATGCGTTGTAGTCGTGTCCATGTGATGGTCCTTCATCAGATCTGGATATGGCCTGGATCCGGCAGACTGCGGTAAACCTCGGGATAAACAGAGAGACTAATATTAGCGTAGACGCCATCCTTCTTATGATATACAAAGTACATCAGGATTTATGGGAAGTGTTCCCGGTTCCGGCTGATCTAAACTATGCAGCCTAACATTGAATTATAGCAATCTATAATGTGTTATGTGTATGCTAAGCCAAAGAGATGTGTTTTTAGTCTAGATTTGAACTGACAGACTGTGTCTGCTTCCCGTTCAATGTTATGAAGATTGTTCCAAAGTTTTGGTGCCAAGTAGGAAAAGGATCTACCGCCAGCAGTTGATTTTGATATTCTAGGTATTATCAACTGGCCAGAATTTTGAGATCGCAATAGACGTGAAGGACTATAATGGGTTAAGAGCTCGCTCAAGTACTGCGGAGCTAAACCATTTAGTGCTTTGTAAGTAATCAGTAATATTTTAAAATGTATACAATGTTTAATAGTAAGCCAATGCAGTGTTGACAGAACCGGGCTAATATGGTCATAATTCCTGGTTCTGGTAAGAACTCTAGCAGCTGCGTTTTGGACCAGCTGTAGTTTTTTTATTAAGCGTGCAGGGCAACCACCCAGTAGAGCATTGCAATAATCTAGCCTTGAGGTCATGAACGCATTAACTAATTGTTCCGCATTTGTCAATGAGATCATATGACGTAATTTAGATATATTTTTAAGATGGAAAAATGCGCTTTTACAGATACTAGACACGTGACTTTCAAATGAGAGATTGGTATCAAAGAGCACACCCAGGTTCCTAACTGACGACGAAGACTTGACAGAGCAGCAAGTGTTAAACAGTATTCTAGGTTATTACGTGTGGAAGATTTTGTCCAATAATTAGAATCTCTGTTTTTTCAGAATTTAGTAGAAGGAAATTACTAGTCATCCAATTTTTTATATCAGGTATGCATTCCGTTAATTTTGTGAATTGGTAAGTTTCGTTAGGTTTTGAGGAAATATAGAGCTGAGTATCATCAGCATAACAGTGAAAACTAATTCCATGATTCCTAATGATATCTCCTAACGGTAGCATGTGCAGAGTGAACAGCAGCGGTCCTAGTCCTTTGCCTTGTGGTACGCCATACTGAACTTTTGACCGATAAGACATCTCTTAATTTACTGCTACAAACTGATAATGGTCAGATAAGTATGATTTAAACCATGCTAGTGCAATTACACTAATGCCAACATAGTTTTCTAGTTTATTTAATATAATGTTGTGGTCAATGGTGTCAAATACAGCACTAAGATCAAGTAACACTAATAGAGAGATACAACCACGATCGGATGATAAGAGCAAATCATTTGTGACTTTAATGAGAGCAGTCTCAGTACTATGGTACGGTCTAAATCCAGACTGAAAATCCTCGCAGATAGCATTTCCTTCAAGAAAGGAACACAGTTGTGAGGACACTGCCTTTTCTAATATCTTTGACAGAAAAGGCAAATTCGAGATCGGCCTGTAATTGACTAATTCTGTAGGATCAAGTTGCATTTTTTTAAGAAGCGGTTTAATCATAGCCAGTTTAAAGGGTTTTGGTACGTATCCTAGAGACAAAGACAATTAATGATATTGAGAAGAGGATCTATGACCTCTGGAAGCATCTCTTTCAATAGTTTAGTCGGTATAGGGTCTAACATACAAGTTGTCGATTTAGATGAGTTAACGATTTTGCAAAATTCTTCTTCTCCTATAGCAACAAATGAATACAAATTTTCCTCAGGGAGACTGCAATGCACTGTCTGATGCGATACTGTAGTAGACGGTTGCATAGTTATAATTTTGTCCCTGATATTATCGATCTTATAAGTGAAGAAGTTCATAAAGTCCTTACTGCTGTGTTTCTTGGAAACTTCTGGGCTTGAAGCTTTCTTTTTCGTTAGTTTAGCCACTTTTTCAAATAAATACCTAGGATTATGTTTATTTTCTTCTAATAGGGTTGAAAAATAAGCAGATCTAGCAGCTTTTAAAGCCTCTCTGTAAGCAATCGAGCTCTCCTTCCATGCAATCCGAAATACCTCTAGTTTTGTTTTCTTCCAGTTGCGCTCCATTTTTCTGGCTGTTCTCTTAAGGGCCCGGGTGTGCTCGTTGTACCACGGCGTTGGACTATTTTCTTTAATCTTCTTTAAGCGCAGCGGAGCAACTGCGTCTAAAGTGCTGGAAAAGACAGAGTTAAAAGTTTCTGTTGCAATATCGAGTTCTTCTAAGCTATCTGGGATGCTGAGATGATGAAACTCATCAGGAAGATTATTGATACAGCAATCTTTCATAGAAGAAGTGATAGGTCTAACATATTTATAACACAGAGTCGGCTTTGCAGCCTTGGCTAAATGTAATTTACATGAGACTAGATAATGATCTGAGATGTCGTCGCTCTGCTGCAGAATTTCAACAGCATCAACATTGATTCCATGTGATAATATTAGATCTAGAGTATGATTACGACAATGAGTAGGTCCTGACACGTGTTGTCTAACTCCAACTGAGATTACAATGTCTTTAAATGCCAATCCCAATGCATCTTTTTCATTATTTACATGTATATTAAAATCAACAACAATTAGTACTTTATCTGCAGCCAATACTAATTCTGATAGAAAGTCAGCAAATTCTTTGATAAAGTCTTTATGGTGCCCTGGTGGCCTGTATACAGTAGCCAGCAGAATTCTCAAACGAGATTTATCGTTTACACTATGCATTTTTACATTAAGCACCAACACTTCAAAAGAAGTATATTTAAAACTAGATTTCTTAGTGGTTTTGAAAATATTACTATAAATTACAGCAACACCTCCCCCTTTGCCTTTCGGACGAGGTTCATGTTTATAACAGTAATCTTGCGGGGTGGACTCATTTAAACTAATGTAATCGTTTGGTCTTAGCCAGGTTTCTGTCAAACAAAACATCTAGGTTATAATCTGAAATCATATCATTAACAATAAGTGCTTTTGAAGTAAGGGATTGAATATTCAGCAACCCAATTCTATATTATTTTGCGGACACCACTTAGACAGCCAGCCATTGAGTGAACACAATCTACTAACTATCTCATCACTCCTTCGGACAGGAAGTGGGCCAGAGCAAATTACAGTGCCTGACATCGTACTTGCGAGATCAAACACCTCTTTAATGTTAATTTTGGTGATTTCCGACTGGCGAAGTTGAACATCATTAGTACTGACGTGAATAATAATCTTAGAGAATTTACGATTAGCATTAGCCAGCACTTTTAAATTTGCTTTGATTTCTGGCGCTCTGGCTCCCGGCAAACATGTGACTATGCTGGCTGGTGTCTCTATTTTCACGTTCCGTGTAATAGAATCGCCAATTACCAGGGCACAATCAACAGAATTCTCAGTCGGTGTTTCACTGAGTGGGGCAAATCGATTTGTTGTGGTAATCGGAACGGAAGAGTGGTTTTTTGATCCGCGACTAGAGCGATCCCTCACTGTCACCCATCTGCCTGGCTGCACAGGCAATAATTCAGCCGGAACCGAATCATGTAAAGGGTTCACTATGCTAGGCGCATCCAAAATAGTATCTAAAGCTCTTGCACACTTACTATCCTCAATTAAAGTTTGGATGCGTGTCTCTAGTTCTGATATCTTCTCCGTCAGCCTGACTGTTTCCTTGCATTTATCACATATATATCCTATATTGCCGACGGGGAAGGCTATACTAAACATGTGGCATGAAGTGCAGGTGACAATAACAGGACAAGACATTACTCACCGTGTTTGTTGACTGATTCTTACTCACCTGGGCTTTTATTAACTCAGAGGCGCGGGCGCGTGAGAGAAAAATAAATAAATAAACTGAGCGCACGGGTGGCGCGTTAACAGACTAGCGAGTTACTAGTGTGTCGTGCTAAGAATAACGGAAGCTAGCGAATGATAAGTAAGCTGTAATTAGTAGTATAAACAATTAGAAATGATAGTAAATGATGGTTCAAAACAGAAAGAAATACGAAGCTAATACGGGGCTTAGACGGAGCTTACAGCCTCGAAGCAGACAAATCTCACAGCACAGCAGGCAGCGAGGCAGACAGGAGCAATCGACCAGCGATCCCCAATCGATCAGCGAATTAGAAAATTGCATCTTGCTACAACTATAGATGTATGACGGAAATAAAGTCAGTCTGGTCAGTAATAAGTGAAGCTGGTAATGCGGTTTGTGGAGTTGTTTAATCCTCCTCTGCTGAGATCTTCAGAGATTTCATGTGTTTTTTTTATCTTCAGACTGTGAAGACTGTGGCCGAAGTCAGTTTTAGTTCTTGTGATTCTGCTCGTCGCTTCTCTTTTTTCTGTTCTTGTTGTTTCTCTAAATCTACACTGCCAGAATTCCCAGCGTGACACTACACATTTGATGTTATTTTATTTAAATAATTATGTTTCTTCTTGGTTTTTGCTATCAGTTATGTATATTTGGGGTTTATATTACATTATATATTGTTTAATGAATATTAATGGCATTATTTTGGAGTCATGTGTGTGTCACCATGATGGTGTTTTGTATTTGTGGGTGTGACACTGTGCACCTTCTATATATTAATGTGTGCCTTAGCTTGAGGAAAATTATTGGTGATGAACTTTGAATCATCATCATCATTTTCGTCACGGTTTGGGTTTTGTGTCTTGTTCCTTGTTCTTGTATGTCATGTGATTCCCTGTTTGCCATGTGTCTTGTCTATTGTTCCCAGGTGTTTCTCGTTAGCCACGCCCCCTTGTTATCTCGTTTAGCTTGTTTGTCCTTGTATTTAAGCCCTGTGTTTCAGTTCAGTCCTTGTGAGTTCTTATGTTATTTTGTTGTAATGTTGCTGTTAGCTGTCTCTTTGTTCCTGTTCTGAGTTTCCTGTTCCGAGTCTTCCCTGGATTACCTGTTTGTATTTGTTTAATTAAAAGTTCTTGCAATTGGATTCACTCTTCGTCTCTGCTTCAACATGACAGAAGAACTTACCACATCATGAATCCAGCAGCACAGATCTCGTCTGATCTACACAGCATGAGCCGGGAGTTCGCTGGACAGATCGCGGCCTTGGCCCTGGATAGCCTCAATCTGTTCCAGTACACCTGGGGGTTTGTTCCCCTCGCTGCCTCCTGCTCTCTGGGTGATGAGGCGATTAAGATGTGTTACCGGCTGGGGGCTAAGGAGGTTGACCCGAGGGAGCTCCCCGATCTCTCCGGTCTGGACTGGAGAGAGGCACTCTCCAGATGTCTGGAGAGCTTCCTCCCGTGGCACGCCAGGTCATCACCTGATCTTCACGTCCCGTCTAGCCCAGAGCCTTCTCCGCTGGTCACATCCAGCACAGAGCCCTCACCGCTGGTCTCGTTCGACCCAGAGCTTCCACCGCTGATCCCGTTGCTGCTATGTCACGGTTTGAGTTTTGTATCTTGTTCCTTGTTCTTGTATGTCATGTGATTCCCTGTTTGCCATGTGTCATATATATATATATATATATATATATATATATATATATATATATATATATATAATATATATAAAACATGTAATATGTAATAGTGTATTTTAAATGTGTTTCATATGGTTCATTCAAAACATGTTTTTACAGTTTTCTTGGGTATGTCTAATTATTTTTTTAACTGATCATTTTTTTCTGGGCCCTGGCAGGACTGTCCCGGAATTATTATTTTTTTCATTTCTTCATAATTATTATTATTATTTTTTTTATTTTTTTTGCTTTGTCCATTGGCCAGAAAGAAAATGTGTCTCCAGTTTAAATGCAGATTTGGAGAAAGATGATGATTAAGACATGTTCTCCTCAGAGATTTGTCCATAGTTGACTTCTGGTTGCACTTGATGGCAACAAGTTTTCCAGTTCCTTCAGCTTAAATGTTACCACAGAGACACTGCCATCACCATGCTTGAATGCAGAGATGGTGTTACAGCATGTATGTGCCATGTATTGGTTTGTGCCAAACATAAGGCTTTGCATTCAGGCCAGCTCATCAGACCATATTTTTCTATCGCCAAAAGGTTTCAGGTTTTGTATCATGGTTCAAAGCAAACTACCAGCTTGACTTAATGTTGGCCTTTTTCAGAAGTGGAGTTCCTTCTAGCAACTTTCCCAAAGAGGCCAACTCCATTAAATGCCAAAGAGTTTGTTGATGTCCGGACAGCTTCTGCCATTTTAACCAAAAAGCTCTGCAAGTCTGTCAGTGTTCTAGGCCATCTTGTATGGTTGCTCAATTCAGATGGCCTGATCTTTGTATTGGTCTGGGTTTATGCCACATTTCTTTTTCATTTTGTAATAATAGAGGTTTTCAAACCATTATAACTGTCAGGATTCTGTCTAGTTCAATTCTTGGTTTTGTGACAGAGCTCGTACACTCCTGGTTTTGTCTCGTCTTTGTCTGAGTGCACGGTTTAGAGCGTGCTCGAGCTGTGCACTCACTTGTCTACGTGCCTTGTTACATTTGCGGGGCATGGTGTTTGGATTCTGTTTTGGTTCTGTGTCGGGATTCAGACATCCATGCTACGCGTGTCACAGTGTTGGGTTTGTGTTCCCCAGGTGTCCACTAGATGTCTTCCTTCCCCACGGTGTCATTAACTTCATGAACTACATTTCCCACTATCCTTGTCTGCGCTCATCACTGTTCATTGCACTCAGCTGTTCCCCATCATGATTGTCTTGTTCTGTGTATAAATACCCTGCCTGTTTAGTGTTTGTTACGGAGTCCTTATATATTGTCACACCACTTCTGGTAGCCTGTTTTTGTTTGTTTTCTTGTTTTTGGATTGCCTTTTGGATTTTGACCCTTGCCTGGACTGGATGTATGATTACGGATTTCCCTATTAAATTCTTACCTGCAATTGGATCTCTCTCTCCAGTGTGTGTTCCGTGACAACGCGTGTTTGTTTTCTGTTGTGAGTGCACTGGATTCAGACATTCATGCTCCACGTGTTTGTTTTCTGTTTTGAGTGCACAGGTGTGAGTGTTTTGTCGCGTGAGTGTGCGGTTTCGAGTTTGCTCGGGCCATTTGCTCTTCTGTCCACGTGTGTTGTGTTTTGTGTAGCATGCGCTTCGTGTTTACATTGGATGCGTGCTTTCATGTCATGTTTTGTCTTGTGCTGTGTGGCATGCAGCTTGTGTTTAACACTAGCTGTGTGCTTTCATGTTGTCATGTTTTGTGTGAACACGTGGCTTATGAGTGTTCTCATTTACTGCATCTTCATGTTTTGTTTTATGTGAACACATGGCTTGTGATTTGTTTTACCGGCCATGTGCTTGAGTTTTTTGTCATGTTTGGTGTGAGCAGATGGCTTGTCATGTGATTTCTTTATGCCATGTGCTCTTCTGTCATTGTCTAACCCTGCCCACCTTACCAAGCGGCAACATTCTAATCTAAAAAATGAAGCCTACCCGGAAGTGCGAAAAACTGCAATACATCGAAAATCCGCTAGGGAGCAAATGTCCATAGACCCCATGTTAAAATGTCTGTTTTCACAGCATAAATTCATGTTTTTACAGGTTGGTCCCATGGACTTTTATTGTATTTTTCGATAGGTTCCAAGTGCCTGACAACTGTGAGGGGGGTGAATTTTTTTCAAACTCGTTAGTTTAGATCGTATTTAGTTATAAAATGTATTACAAATAAGGGCATGGTTAACTTTGATTGACAGCTTGATTGAAAGCTGATAGCCGAGTGGAATTCCAGAAATTTGACATCTCGGCCATGATCTGACACAACACATCATACCACCTCTGTATCCTTTCAGAACATTTGTATTGAAATATCATACATAAAATGGGTTGCTCTGCTATAAACTGCACTAACCGACACTGTAGGAGTACTTTGCTCCATTTTTTCCGGTAAGTGACATTCCACTACTATTTCACGTAGTTAGCGCTATTTAGCATCAATGTTTGTGGGCAGTGGCACTGCAACAGTTAGCATTAAATCGCCTCAGATAAGTTAGCGTCCGAGGTACTTTACCTATGGTTATAAATGACGTTTGATACACTGTAAATGCATCTGCCAAATGAATTAATGTAACATAAGAATAGACTGATATGTCCCACATTGGAGTGTTAATATACACTCACCTAAAGGATTATTAGGAACACCTGTTCAATTTCTCATTAATGCAGTTATCTAATCAACCAATCACATGGCAGTTGCTTCAATGCATTTAGGGGTGTGGTCCTGGTCAAGACAATGTCCTGAACTCCAAACTGATTGTCAGAATAGGAAAGAAAGGTGATTTAAGCAATTTGGAGCGTGGCATGGTTGTTGGTGCCAGACGGGCCGGTCTGAGTATTTCACAATCTGCTCAGTTACTGGGATTTTCACGCACAACCATTTCTAGGGTTTACAAAGAATGGTGTGAAAAGGGAAAAACATCCAGTATGCGGCAGTCCTGTGGGCGAAAATGCCTTGTTGATGCTAGATGTCAGAGGAGAATGGGCTGACTGATTCAATCTGATAGAAGAGCAACTTTGACTGAAATAACCACTCGTTACAACCGAGGTATGCAGCAAAGCATTTGTGAAGCCACAACACGCACAACCTTAAGGCGGATGGGCTACAACAGCAGAAGACCCCACCGGGTACCACTCATCTCCACTACAAATAGGAAAAAGAGGCTACAATTTGCAAGAGCTCACCAAAATTGGACAGTTGAAGACTGGAAAAATGTTGCCTGGTCTGATGAGTCTCGATTTCTGTTGAGACATTCTGTCACGGTTTATGAATTAACTGTTTCCTTCTTTTCTCGTGTTTCTGTTGTTATCTGTGTGGGTGTGTGCGAGTGGGCGTTACCACTCCATTCAGTTGATCAGCGCTCCAGCTGATCATACTCTACTTACCAGCTGCAGCCCATTCACTGGCCTATATAATCTCACCGCATTTTCCTCTCATTGTCAGATCGTTGTGTGATGTCCCTCGTGTGTGTTGGTCCGTGTCCTGTCGGCGCTTCAGTTCATGTCCTGTTCCTGTCTTCGTTCCACTGGATTACCCCCGACATTTGGATTACTTCACCACTCATCACTCTTCACCTCACCACTCTACAACTGGATGCCTGATCATCTTGTCCCTGCGTCACCAGTTGTCTTGTGTGTTCTGACCTGGAGTTTTCCTCACAATAAATAAACAGAGGTAAAGGGAAGGAGGCCTTCACAAGGGAGAGACTAGTTGATACATCAGGACTGCGTTGTCGTCGTGTCCAGGCTCAGGTCCATTTTCAGATTTGGATACGGCCTGGATCCGGCGGACTGGGGTAAACCTCGGGATAAACAGAGAGACTAATATTAGCGTAGACGCCATCCTTCTTTTGATGTATGTGGTACCCAGAAAAATGAGTACACAATATGGTTGTGTGTGTATATATATATATATATATATATATCATAATATTCCTCTTCTATACCCTTTCATATGGACATTCATGAAGGGCCTCTTTTCTTTTTTTTTACATTTTGCACGGACACTTAGAAAAAATACTTTTATTTTGACACGGGATCGCGCTTATGGGCTATCTCTGCAGCCTCCGCTCATACCATACAGAGGAGCTGACAGAGAACAGATGTGATTCCCGACTCTCTTCTTTCTTTCCTGTATTTTGAGGTATATAGTACAAATGTTCGGGGAAAACTTGATCAAATAGGGTAACATCCACTTAATTGCAATGTACAGTGAGGGCGGGTTGTGACAATTTGATAACTTACAAGTGTGATTACTAAAAGTGTTGTGTGGGTTATACTGTGGTAAAACTGCTGTAAGTACTTCTGTGAATGCAATATTTGAGTCTAACATGTTATTCAGTGTGTCTGATCAAAATGTTCTGTTGGGTTATGTGTAGAAGTTAATCGGTTTGGTTATATGTTGTGTGCAAAGCTCACTCTGAACGAACGCTTAACGCGCTTGATGGTCACGTGATCAGCTCATGCAGCAGTGTGTAATAGCGGCCTGAATAGCTGTTCATGCTTTGAAATGTTGATTTTTAAAAAACTAACGGTGAAACAAATGTCACAAATGCTTTAAGAGTTTAAACAGACTAAAAATCTTTACTTAGGTGAATAATCAAAGTAATAAATTGCTAGATTTGACTGTTGACCCATGAGAACGTAGGAAAAAAGGGTTGTTGTATGTACAAACATGTATGTTAAATGAGAAAAGGACAAACAATGAATAGAGATTATAGGAGTTCCCTTTCAAGGGAACTTGTGTTGCGTCGATTGACGCTAAGGGAACGCTTTGCGTGTTGACGTATTGAAGCACATGTAAAATCTGTCCAATAGTGTGACGGGAAGTCAGAGGTGGGTGACGTCATGAACCAGGAAGTATATAAGCCTTTTCCAACCCAGCCGCGACAGCTTCTGTTTGTTTGTTCACTGTGAGCATAAAACTCCCATGCACATATACGTAGCCACTATAACCTTAACCCTTGTTTGAAAAAAAATAAAGTCACTCCGATCATACACACTTAAATATCAGACCACAAAGATTGAAGGTTATACTCAAATGTATTTATATATGTTTTTTTCCAGAACTAGGTGAGGTAACCTTCCAAACTGTCCTCATGTTCCAAATAAAATGACAATGAACAATACCCCGGGGTTTTCCCTTTTTTTGTACTAAATGTCTCAGATTTTGTGGTACCACAACGTTGGCGCGCTTGTTGGAGCTCAGTTGAAAAAAAATATATTGTCTGTACTCACGGTTCCTCGGTAACAGAAAGATTATAATGACCGTCTATCCAAACCGTTCGGTCCAGTGGAGAGATACACAATGGAGAAAACCCGTCCTGAAACTCTGTCCGTCCATGTGCAAAACACAGACATCTCCGGCTTACAACGCGAATCCCGAGCACATCTATTGCAGCAACATGGATGGCAAAATGGGTTTCAGGCTATGGCGTCGTAGCTTGCACATGGCTATGGCGTCACAGTTCACACATGCTATACAGTAATTTCACTTCAGTAGAATCTCCGTTGCCGATTTAACCAGCTCCAAAATAAAGCTCACTCTCCCGTTTTAACATGGTTACACATTTACAAAACTCAATAAAAATACCCCACTGGTTCTTAACTTTGATGAACACTAATGTATCACTCATACAGAACTTACAACTAGCTCGTAGCTATCTCTCTGTTTCTTTTCTCGTACTTTCGCTGTCTCGCTGTTTTTAGTCCCGCCCCCTCAACAATCCAATAGGCTGTCAACTGCTCTCTGGATGGCACTGATTGGATAACTAACGAAACTGACACCTGGCCATCCAATACGAAATAAAGTGACAGAGGGTTCAAAGGTTACTCACAAAAAAGGAATTTTTAACATCTCACTATTTATAACTGAATTAACATGTATTAATACAAACATGTATTACACACCAGGGCAATTGAACTGTCCCATATTCCAGGATACTGTATTTGTTAACAGAACACAAAATAAACAATATATAAATTTAGCAAGGTGCTACATTCTCCCCCCAAAGGAAAAATGGTCATGCCCTCATGACATGTCTAACACCGTAAATCAACATCAAGAAAAAAACACATTTTCTTAAAAGATTGTGTTAGAAAGATTATTAACATTCCCCTTAACCTATCCACTTGTAAAAATAACTTTTGTATTTCTTAATAGGAGATAGATTCTTTAGCCCTTTCTTGTCATTCATCTCAACTACAGTAGCACTATGTGTACCAACTGCCACTGACGTTGGGGTCCCTAGAAAGTCATAAGTTAGTCTGGTTGGAGCTTTCTTTAGTCTCTGAGGTCGAGTTGTCTTGTCAGGGCTTTCTGTTACACTGTTTGGTCTCTCAGCTATTTCGTCTGACGTCTGTATTTCAGTGTCTCTTTCTCGTGTCACATTTTGTACCACATGGTCATCCTCCTCCACTGCGGTTGGTTCTTCAGCTGTCTCATCCATTTCTGAGTTACTTGTCAAAACAGCCAGATCCAAATCCAGATTAAAAGGCTCACAGTGATCAATGTTTTGAGGTTCTGGTTCTATTAACTCTCGTGGTACATAATAGTCATGCCATACACCCATCTCATCATCTTCAGAATCCGATGTTGCCTCCATCTTATCCTGTTCAGGCGCTGGTAAGCAAGGAGTATCATAGTTCTCTTTTCTCTTTGCTTTGAGCCGCCTGCCGGCTCTCCTTCGTTCCAGGGGCTCCTTGTTCATCTCAGGCCGCAGCTGCACTTCCCGAACGATCGGCAGAATGTGATTGCAGTGCAGTATCTTTTCAGAGCCATGTCCACTCTCTGGCTTCAGTTTGAACACGGGCAAACCAGGCAGTTGACTCTCCACAATGTAAGGAGTATCTTTCCACCGATCAACAAGCTTGTGTTTCCCTTGTAAACCGAGGTTTCGGATCAAAACCCTGTCCCCGGAATCTAATGGACAGAAACGAACTCTCTGATCATAGCGTTGCTTGTTCCCTTCATTTTTCTTCTCTGCCATCCTCCCAGCCAATTGATAGGCAGCTTGAAGCTCACGTTTCATGTTTTTGACATACCTCAAGTAGGATTTTGTGGAGGTACCATCACTTGAGACCCCGAATGTCACGTCTACTGGCAGCCTGGCTTCCCGTCCAAACATTAGAAAATATGGAGAATAGCCTGTTGACTCATTCACTGTGCAATTGTACGCATGTACAATATGGCTGAGGTGTTTACTCCATTTACTTTTCTCTTGTGTTTCCAAAGTTCCAAGCATGTCAAGAAGAGTTCTGTTAAAACGCTCAGGCTGTGGATCACCCTGAGGGTGGTAGGGAGTGGTCCTGGATTTCTTTATGCCAAGCATGCTCAACAGTTCATGGATAAGGCGACTATCAAAATCCCTGCCCTGATCTGAGTGCACCCTTCTTGGCAAACCATAGTGGACAAAGTACTGTTCCCACAGAACCTTAGCGACAGTCGATGCCTTTTGATCTTTAGTTGCAAAAGCTTGAGCATATCTCGTGTAATGATCTGTAACTACGAGCACATTGCAGATATTTCTGGAGTCAGGCTCAATCGTCAGAAAATCCATACAGACGAGATCCATTGGTCCATCACTGTTAAGATGTGACAACTCAGCAACTCTTTTAGGCAGCGTCTTCCGCTGAATACACCTCGGACAGCTCTTGCAGTACCGTTCAACCTGAACTTTCATGTGAGGCCAGTAAAACCTCTCACGTATCAGGCCGTATGTCTTGTCAACCCCCAAATGGCCCGATTGGTCATGCAACGACTGGAGCACAGTTGTTCTGAACTCTTGTGGGAGCAACAGCTGCTGCCGAGCTGGTTTGTTTGGTGTATGGCTCATTCTATACAACACAGAGTCTTTGACCATTAGCTTATCCCACTCTTTTAACAACAATGATACATCAGGATGTTTCTCTTTGTTGGCGTGGTTGGCACTTTTCTGAATGATAGCACGCCACACTTCTCCAATGCATGGGTCTTTCTGCTGAGAATTTGAGAGTTCTGCTGCGCTCAATTTGGGCAACTGCTGAGTGTTCAGAAAGGACAAGTTGCAATAGGTTCTGGGCACCGCACCTTTGGATGAGCCCATGAGATCTACAGCTCTGCACCAGCGACAGTGTGGTACTCTGACTTTGGACATGTGGCAAACAGCTTGGACTATGGTGGCAAGCAGTGTTTCCTTCTCATGTGAAGCATTGTGATTTGCATGAGGACGGCGTGACAATGCATCCGCATCCACGTTCTGTTTTCCAGGCCGATACTTCAGACTAAAATCATATGTTGACAATTCCGCCAACCATCGATGCCCTGTTGCGTCCAATTTAGCTGTAGTTAAGACATATGTTAATGGATTGTTGTCAGTGTGGACCTCAAACTTGACTCCATAGAGGTAATCATGCAATTTGTTGACAACAGCCCATTTTAACGCCAGAAACTCGAGCTTATGCGTGGGATAATTCTTTTCTGCTGGTGAGAGGCTTCTACTGACAAAAGCAACTGGGCGCAAACCTTCTCCCTGATCCTTATAGAGGACACCTCCCAATCCTTCTCTGCTCGCATCAACATGCAGCACATATGACAGTTTTGGGTTGGCGATTGCCATCACAGGCACCTCTGTAAGACTTCTCTTTAAAGCCTCAAAAGCTTTCTCACAGTCTTTATCCCACCTAGCCCCAAAAGTCTCAGAAGGATGGTACCAATCTTTTGTTGCTGTGCCTGCTTGTGCTTTCCTCTGCTTTTTGATGTCCTTATTTTTATTTGCCCCTTTCCCTGTCTTTCCAGTCACAATACAGCCCTGAAGTAACTGGTTGAGTGGATAACAGACTCGGGAGAAATCCTTTACAAAACGTCTGTAATATCCACAGAAGCCAAGGAAGGAACGAAGAGCAGTAATGTTTTCTGGGCGTGGCCATGATTTCACCGCCTCAATCTTTGCAGGGTCTGTAGCAATGCCCTTTCTAGACACAATGTGGCCGAGGTAGGTAACAGAGGGGCAGCAGAACTGACATTTATCCAACGATATCTTTAATCCTTCCTCCTTCAATCTGTCGAGGACTTTAAGAAGACGCTGCTCATGTTCCTCTAACGTTCTTTCGAAAACGATCACGTCATCCAGATACACCAGCACTTCCAGTAAGTTCATATCACCAACAGTCCTTTCCATAATTCGTTGAAATGTGGCTGGGGCCCCACAAATCCCCTGCGGCATTCGCTCAAACTGATAGAACCCTGCTGGGCAAGTGAAGGCTGTCTTTTCTTTATCAGCAGCAGCAAATGGGATCTGATAATAGCCGCTTCTGAGGTCAAGCACACTGAACCACTGGCTACCACCCAGGCAGGACAAAGCATCTTCCACACGAGGGACTGTATACTGGTCCGTAATCGTTCTCCTGTTTAACGTTCTATAGTCCACACACATTCGTATGGTGCCGTTTTTCTTGCGAACCACAACTATTGGGGAAGCATAGGGGCTTCTGGATTCTGAAATGATTCCGGCCTCTTTGAGATCATTCAGATGCTTCCTCACATCCTCCAAATCACCCGGTGGTAAACGTCTAGAACGTTCTCTGAAAGGTCTATCATCTGTCACCCGAATGCTGTGTTGTGTGCTCTTTGCACAACCCACATCAAACTCACTTCATGAGAAAACCTCTTTTCTCTCCATCATCTTTTGACACAGTCGCTCCTTCCACTCAGGGGGCACAGGAGAGTCACCAAAGTTGAAAGAGGATGGGGACAATTTAGGTGTTGGTAGCTTAGGGCCCTCCTTTTCACCGACTGTATTTATTACATCTACAGGGAATAGATGAGCAATTGGAATTCCACGTTTTAATGTCACATTATGACTGGACACATTTCTCATGGTGACTGTGATGCTACGACAGTGGACAGCAGTGAACTTTTCAACAACTGGCATAACCAGCAGCTCTTCAGTAAAACAATCCACCTCTGGATGGTCTATAAGAACAGCTTGGCTAGGGAGACCTCCAGGAAACTTTGGAATACCAACCACTGTTGCAACGCAGCCAGGTGGCAGAGTGAAAGGCTTCAATATTAAAGAAAACGAGAAAATATTTTTTATGGATTTTTCTTATCTCTTTATCTGGCCTCTTCGGTGATGCAGTGAACACGGTCATCGAGAGGGTTCAAGAATCAGCCATACAAGGCGGCTGCGTTCCAAAAACTTCTCCCTTGCCAGACTCATGTCTCCAGGGTTGCTGAGCGGGAGTAGCCCCAAACTTTGAAAACCAGCTCCTCACACCGTGCCACACAAAAACAGAGCAGGGCTTCCCGTGTTCCCCCACAAAAAGACTGGTGACAAGGAAAGCACGCTCAACAGCAGCCTTCAAGGGATAAGACCGATCTGAGGACCGTCATTATTTCCAAGAAAGTTACAAAGAAAAGGCATGACGTCCGAGGGAGCAGGCCATCAAGGGTAGCCCCCCCCCCCCCCCAGTCCCCCCCCCACCCCGAAGCAGAGCGGTTAACACCTCATTTTACGGTGCCCTCGGGGGACCGTTGTGCTAACCCTGCCACCTCGTGTGTTACAGGGCGCAGCGGTCTCCAGCGAGCACATATCTCAGGTGCCACCCGGAAACGTAGTGGCCCTGGGATGCCCGCCCCCTCCGAGGAGGGTCCTAGAGCAGTCAGTTCAGTCATTCCCTGCGGGTTCGCCGTTACAGGTCGACGGGCTGATTGCTCAACAAAAAAACTAAATCCAGAAACCAGTCTCGAGAGGCTGGTACCTCTAGTAGAATTCTTGGCAGCGCGGAAGCTACTGCCAAATATTTCTCGTTGGGTCCTGCAGACCAAAAGGGGCTTTCATCCCACCGTGGTGAGCCCTGAGCAGGTTCTGGTAATGGAACAAGAAGTGAAAATCCTGTTGGACATAGGGGCTATAGAATAGTATCTCCCTTCAGCAGGAACACCGGGTTTTACAGCCGGTATTTCATCGTTCCAGAGAAGTTCCAACACTCCACAGGCTATCTGAGTTTGAGATTGACTTAAAGCAAAGTTTTAAGCGCAATTCACGCTTAAATCGCTATTCTAGACATTAGCATTAGGCTATTAAAGTGTTGATAATGAAGGAATTAAATGATTTAAGCTACATGAAGTGATATTTCTGTCATAAAAGTTTATTACTAAATATTTAATTATTTCAATAATTTAAGAAATAAAACTGGTTTGAGCCAGCTTTTTCCAAGCAAAACTATAATCTTCAAACGCATGTTCTCATGAATTCTCATTTGTTGTCATGAACAAAATGTTCAAGTCAATATTAAATACTACAGGGATCGTTGGATCCTTACAACCAGGGAGCATGCAATTTGTGAATAAAGTTTTATTATTATTATTATTCAAATAAATCTCGAACCACGGTGCTTCGTGGTACTGCTGTTAAACTAAATAACATTTATAGAATAATTATGACCTTAAATGAAACAATATCGCAAACATTTTAACAAATAAACTATCTGTTTTTACATTTTAATTCAGGGCGATTTAGCCTACATTTAATTAGAGCGAGATTTTCACCCTTGTCATTTTCTCATTGGGAAGCGCTTACATGATGGCTAAACTGGTACCTCTCGTTTTCATATGGATTACATAATCAGATAACATTTATTAGCATAAATATTTAGACATTTAAAGGCTTTATACAAAGCCGATTTCTTATCGTGACTGAGCTGAGGCAAGTGGCTTTCGGTTCACATTTGTGATATATATATATATATATATATATATATATATATATATATATATATATATATATATATATATTTTTTTTTTTTTTTTTTTTTTTTTTTTTTTACAGAACTGCTTTTGAAATTACGATTGGTATTATTATACAGATGTAAAGTCGTTCTGTTGGATACTATTTGTTCCTTAGTGTAAAATGGAAATGCACGGTAATTTTATTTTATAAATATAAGCAAAAAACTAAATGGTGTAACAGAGTTTTAGAACTAGACAAATCTCTCTGCATTAATAGCCTAAATATAACATTTAACTACAGTAGTCCATGTTTGATCGGGCTTTGAACCCGTGTCATCTTAATGTTAAAACCGTAAGTTCTACCACTCGGCCATGTCTAAACTCAATATGAAATGCCCAAACGTTTTTTTCTCCAGTGTGTGTTCGCTCACATGAGCGAGGAAACGTTTTTTCGTTAGCCTATTGTGAGTGTAGGCCTACTTTACATGAAAAAAAGACCTTTTACAGTTTTAATAGATGACTTTATTTTAGCTGTTATGAGAAAAATAAATTCAAGTAAACGCGCCGCCGCGTTTGTGGAACTCTAATTTAATGCCATAATAAAACCCGATTTTAGAATACGCACTCGGCGAGGTGTGTCAAAATACTTAATAATAAACTTCAATATTTCGTTCAAAACCACCTCAAAACACTTTCAGAACCAGGATCGTAACTGAAACGCGCTGCATGTTATCTCTTTATACAGGAGCAGAAGCGCTGGTTCAGATTTTATTGTTTGTTGTTTAAACGTGCGTGTTGCATATTTAAAAATATATATATATTTGATATGGTCTACTAGGCTAATTATAGCATTGATTACTGTGGAGGGGGGAAATCCCCCACCGGCAAATCGCACCTTGCTTAGCTTAGCTTACGTTTTTAAAAATTCTTTCTGCATGGAACCCCATGAAGTTTTATTTTCTATTTTTTTAACAGAACTGCTTTTGAAGACGTAAATTCAGTCAATCTGTTGGATGAAATTTGTTCCTTACTGTGAAATGGAAATGCATGGTAATTTTATAAATACCATTTTTATTCGGGATTTGAAACAGTGTCATCAAAATGATTGAAACCTAAGTTCCCTTTCAAGGGAACTTCGAGCTGCGTCAAACGCTGCGGGAACGCCCCTGCGTTGTGCGTCATGAAGCACGTATGGAATCAGCCCAATGGAGAGATGAAACGTCATAGGCGGGTGACGTCATCGACCAGGAAACTATAAAGCACCCCAAAAACACAAGCGCATTAGCTTCTGTGCTTTCAGTCGCGCTACATGTGAATCTGTCCCTGTGTGATATTGTCTGTCTTACATACCCTGCACCACACAAACAATTTATCCCTATATATATATATATTGAGAGATTATGGCGGACGAACAGCAGTTTAGAAAGTGTGTTCCTCCCTGCTCGCGTTATTTAACGAGCGGGGATACACATGATCTTTGTGTTGTTTGTTTGGGAGTTCAGCATGCCCAGTTTGCTCTCGAGGGAGCAGACTGTGAGCATTGCGAGCGTTTGCCGTTAAGGACGCTCCGCTCCCGCCGATCGCTCTTTGAGGAGAGCGGTTCGGTGCGCGCTCCCCGCGGTTCGGGTCCCGCTTCTGCCGAGGCAGAGCGGCGGCGCTTATCATGGGGATCGCAGATGGATCTCACAGCGGGGTTTGAGACGGGCTCTGCCTTATCTCTCCCTTCACCTGTGAGATCCAGTGCCTCAGTCCCGGGTTCGGAAGCACGCGCTGCGGTTTCTTCCGCTCGGGCTGAGGCACCAATGCTGCAGCTATCCAGTTCTGAGGAACTTGATGTTGTTAGTGTTGAGGGAGATGTGGAGGATTCGCCACCCCACACTCCTGAGAGTGATGAGCTTATGGAGGTGTTAACAAGAGCTGTTGAAAAACTTAATATTGAATGGCCAGTGACTAGACAGGAGTCTGTTTCTAAATCAAAGTTGGATGAGAGATTTTTGCCGTCACGTGTGCAGCCTCCACGCCGGTGCCTGCCGTTTTTCCATGATCTCCACACCGAGGTGTCGAAATCATGGAGAAAACCGGTGTCATATAGAGTGTTTAGTCCCCAGACTTCAACATACGCTAATATTATGGGAGCCAAGGCTCATGGTTATGGTGCTTTGCCTCGTGTGGAAGAGACGCTTGCGAGCCATCTCTCCCCCGAAGCAGCATCATCTTTTAAGGCACCGGCATTACCCACCAAGCCTTTAAGAAACACTTCGGCTTTGGTGGGTAAAGCATATTCGGCAACAGGTCAGGCTGTTTCATGTCTGCATACTATGTCAATCTTGCAGGCATACCAGGCTGATCTGCTAAGGGACATGAGTGAGAGTGAGGAGGTCAGTACTGACGTAGTTCGCGAACTGCGTCAGGCTGCTGATTTATCCCTGCGTGCCACCAGAGAATCGGCCAAATTAATGGGTCGTTCTATGGCAGCTCTGGTGGCCGCAGAAAGACATTTGTGGTTAAATCAGACTAATATTAAAGAGAGAGAAAAAGCTTTTCTTTTAGATGCTCCTCTTTCTCCCATGGGGTTGTTTGGTGATGCTGTGAATTCAGTTATCGATAAATTCCAAGAAGAAAAGAAACAAACTGCAGCTTTTAAAAAGTTTCTTCCCCTTAAAGTTCATGTCCCTGGGGCTGCTGGGCGGGAGCAGCCCCGGCCGTCTTCGAGCTCATCACATAGAGCGCAGCAGAGGCAGAGTGTCGCGTCTCGTGCTCCCCCTGCTGGACAGTGGGCTCAGCCGCGACACTCTCAGCCGAAGCCTTCTCCCAGTAGAACTGATCTGAGGACAGTTATATTGGCTAAGAAGGCTTCGGCTAAGAAGAAGTCCTGACGCCAAGCCGTTCAGGATGCTGAGGGTGGTCCCCACCGAGGCGGAAAGGTGTTCACCTCTTTTTACGGTGCCCATTCCTCCTCGGTGCCCTCAGGGGCTCGTTCTGCCAACCCCGCCTTTATGCCGGGGCACAGACGATCCCAGCGAGCGCTTTCCCGAGGGACGCTCGCTCCCTCTGAGGAGGGTCTCAGAGCGGTCAGACCAGTTGTTCCCTGCCGGTGCGCCGTTACAGGGCGCTGCGTCTGCTGCTCAAGTTACACCAGAGGCCAGTCTCGAGAGGCTGGTACCCTTAGTAGAATTTCTGGCAGAGTGGAAAAGCCTTCCAAAAATATCTCATTGGGTCCTGCAGACAGTAGAAAAGGGTTATGCTATCCAGTTCAGGTGTCGTCCACCAAAATTCAGAGGGGTTCTGCACACAGTGGTGGGCCCCGAGCAGGCTCTGGTATTGGAACAAGAGGTGAAAACGCTCCTTCAAAAAGAGGCTATAGAACGGGTTCCTCCTCCCAGTTTGGAGTCAGGTTATTACAGCCGATATTTCATCGTTCCAAAGAAGGATGGGGGGTTGCGTCCAATTTTAGACCTGCGCATATTGAATCGCTCGGTAGGGAAGCTAAAATTCAAGATGCTCACTATCAAGCAGATCGTGTCTCAAATCAGGTCCGAGGACTGGTTTGTCACGATAGATCTGAAGGACGCATACTTCCATGTGTCCATCCTTCCACAACACAGGAAGTTCCTGAGGTTCGCCTTCGGGGGCGAGGCGTACCAGTACAGGGTTCTTCCGTTTGGCCTAGCTTTATCTCCCCGCACTTTCACGAAATGCATGGATGCAGCACTAGTGCCTCTGAGGCTTCAGGGCATTCGTATTCTCAATTACATCGACGATTGGTTGATTTTAGCTCAGACCGAGCAGATGGCGGTTCGGCATCGAGATGTCGTCCTCGCTCATATCAGAAAGTTGGGGTTGAGGCTGAACGCAAAGAAAAGTGTATTATCTCCTTCCCAGAAGACCACTTTTCTGGGTGTCGTTTGGGATTCGGTATCGATGCGGGCGCGACTCTCTCCGACCCGCATCGCTTCGATTCTCTCAGCTGTGAAACAAGTGAAGCTAGGCCAGCTACTCACTGTCAAGCAGTTTCAGAGACTGTTGGGTCTGATGGCAGCAGCGTCCAACGTTATACCTTGCGGCCTGTTGTACATGAGACCGCTACAGTGGTGGCTCAGGACCAAGGGATTCTCCCCGAGGGGAAATCCGCTCCGCACGTTCAAAGTCACGCGGCGCTGCCTTCGTGCTCTGGTCATGTGGAGAGAAACTTGGTTCCTATCCAAAGGTCCTGTGCTGGGGGCTCTTTGTCGTCGCATAACGCTAACGACGGATGCTTCCCTCACGGGGTGGGGGGCGGTCATGAGTGGTCGCCCAGCCCAAGGTCTGTGGCAGGATCATCATCTTTCGTGGCACATAAATTGTCTAGAGATGTTGGCTGTGTTTCAGGCTCTGAAACACTTCCTAACAGACCTGAGAGGCCATCATGTGTTAGCTCAATCAGACAACACGTCGGTGGTCTCTTATATAAATCATCAGGGGGGCCTGCGGTCTCGCCGGCTTTACAAGTTGGCCCGTCAGATCCTCCTGTGGTCCCAAGGGAAGCTACTATCTCTGAGAGCAATGTATCTCCCTGGGTATTTGAATGTGGTAGCAGACTCCCTGTCGAGGCAGGGGCCGAGGCCAGGGGAATGGAGACTCCACCCCGAGGTGGTGGAGCTCCTTTGGTTGAGTTTCGGTCGCGCCGAGGTGGACCTATTCGCTTCCAAGGAGACCACTCATTGTCATCGGTGGTTCTCCATCACTCTTCCAGCCCCCCTGGGGTTGGATGCTATGGTGCAGCCGTGGCCGAGGTCACGTCTGTACGCCTTTCCCCCGATTGCTCTGTTACCAGGAGTTCTGGAGAGGGTCCGCCGGGACGGGGTCAGTCTACTACTAGTAGCCCCGTTCTGGCCGGCCCGAGTATGGTTTGCGGACCTGATTTCTCTCCTGGACGGTTCTCCTTTGGAGCTCCCGGTCAGGAGGGATCTACTCTCCCAGGCGGGGGGCACGATACTTCACCCCCGCCCAGAATTGTGGAAACTGTGGGCTTGGCCTCTGAGGGGGCCCAGCTCATAGACTCCGGTCTCTCAACCGAGGTTGTTGAGACCATTCTTAACTCCAGAGCTCCATCCACGAGGAAGCTTTATGCCTTGAAGTGGAAACTTTTCACTTCTTGGTGTGGAGAACACCTGCAGGACCCAGTTAACTGCCCAGTGGGTGCAGTGCTGGAATTCCTGCAGGAGCGCTTCTCCACAGGGTTATCCCCCTCCACACTAAAGGTGTATGTGGCGGCACTAGCTGCTTACCACGTCCCTTTCAGTGGAGTTTCTCTTGGGAGACACCCGCTTATAACTCGTTTCCTCCGTGGCACTTTGAGGCTGAGGCCAGCAGTTCGTACGAGGGTGCCGACTTGGGATCTGGCCATTGTATTAGAAGGTCTTTCCCTAGCTCCTTTTGAACCTATCGAAGAAGTTCCCGAGAAGTTTCTCACTTTTAAGACTATCTTTTTGCTTGCTATCTCTTCACTAAAAAGAATCGGAGATTTGCAGGCTCTGTCGGTTTCACCCTCGTGCCTGGAATTTGCACCTGGCATGGTTAAAGCTTTTCTGCATCCTAGACCAGGTTACGTTCCTAAGGTTCCTACTAATATTGTTAGACCTACGGTTCTGCAGGCTTTCTGTCCTCCTCCATTTATGTCATCGGACCAGGAGAAACTTAATTCACTCTGCCCTGTTAGGGCATTAGACGCTTATGTCCACAGAGCTGCCCTGTGGAGGAAATCAGAACAACTTTTTGTATGTTTCGGGCCACCCAGGAAAGGGTGTCCGGCGTCTAAACAGAGAATGAGCAAGTGGGTGGTTGAGGCTATCTCACTTGCTTATGAGTCGGCTGGCCAGCCTTCACCTTTGGTTGTCCGAGCTCACTCTACCAGGAGTATGGCTGCTTCTAAAGCTCTTTTGTCGGGGGTTTCCCTGAGTGATGTTTGTGATGCGGCTGGATGGTCTTCACCGCATACTTTTATTAAGTTCTATGACCTAGACTTAAGCTCTACCCCTGGGGCACAGGTGCTCTCGTCCTCTGTGCGCTAGTCTCACATGACGGTCATTTGGTCCTATGGCGACGTGGGTATTCGCGTTCCCGCAGCGTTTGACGCAGCTCGAAGTTCCCTTGAAAGGGAACGTCTCGGTTACGTATGTAACCCTAGTTCCCTGATAGGGAACGAGACGCTGCGTCGCTCCGCCATACTCCCGGCACTCCCGTTAGCGCTTCCTTCAAGCCTATCAGAAGCTAATGCGCTTGTGTTTTTGGGGTGCTTTATAGTTTCCTGGTCGATGACGTCACCCGCCTATGACGTTTCATCTCTCCATTGGGCTGATTCCATACGTGCTTCATGACGCACAACGCAGGGGCGTTCCCGCAGCGTTTGACGCAGCGTCTCGTTCCCTATCAGGGAACTAGGGTTACATACGTAACCGAGACGTTCTACCACTCAACCACAACTTTTCTCACTGGGAAATACCCAGAAGTTCGGTTGTTCAGCAGTCAGTGCGCGCGAGCGAGAGAAGCGCTCTTCAATCTTCTCATTCCTCGATAGTTTAGCGTCATTGATTCCACCCAATTTATTTTCACTGACTGCGAGATAGGCCTATTTTAACTTTTGATTCATAAAATGTTCTGCTATAAAAGTTTGCTATATTCTATTTAAAATGTAGGCTACTTTTACATAATTACGTTTTGCTTTCGCTAAATGTCCCTTTGCGACACCTGGTGGTCATTTCGCAAACGACTTTGAAATGCGACTGGTTTATTTTTGCCGCGGCGGTAATAGGCATTCTGGTTGTCCACCTACTGTATGTGGAAGAAACCTTGGTTCCTGTCCCAGTTCCCTGTGTTGAGAGCTTTTTGTCGTCGCAGGATGCTAACAACAGATGCCTCCTTCACGTAACCGAGGCGTTTATTTTTGTGGTTTAAGAAACTGGTGAATATTGGATATTGATTTGTTGTCAATAAATATACCATACAGAGGAGCTGGCACAGAACAGACGTGATTCCCGACTCCCTTATTTCTTTCCTGTATTTTCAGTAATTTGACTGCTGGGTCTCCGGAGGTGGGACCTGCAACATGTACAAAGTATATTTTTATTTTTAGTTAGTTTAGCCACTGTTTCAAATAAATACCTAGGGTTTTGTGTATTTTCTTCTAATAGGGTTGAAAAATAAGCAGATCTAGCAATTTTTTATGCAATCATGCTCTCTTTCCATGAAATGCGAAATACCTCTAGTTTTCTTTTCTTCCAGTTGTGCTCCATTTTTCTGGCTGCTCTCTAAAGGGCCTGGGTGTGCTCGTTGTACCATGGCGTTGGATTAACTTCTTTAAGCGCAAAAGAGCAACTCTGTCTAAAGTGCTGGAAAAGAGAGAGTTAAAAGTTTCTGTCGCAATATCGAGTTCTTCTAAGCTATCTGGGATGCTGAGATGATGAAACTGATCAGGAAGATTATTGATAAAGCAATCTTTACTGACAGAAGTGATAGGTCTAACATATTTGTAACACGGAGTCGGCTTCGCAGCCTTGGCTAAATGAAGTTTACACAAGACTAGATAATGATCTGAGATGTAATCGCTCTGCTGCAGAATTTCAACGGCATCAACATTGATTCCATGAGATAATATTAAATCTAGAGTATGATCACGACAATGAGTAGGTCCTGACACATGTTGTCTAACTCCAGTAGAGTTCAGAATGTCTTTAAATGCCAATCCCAATGCATCTTTTTCGTTATCTACATGTATATCAAAATCACCAACAGACTTTATCTGCAGCCATTACTAACTCTGATAGAAAGTCAGCAAATTCTCACTCAGTGAACAATAGGTATACTAATGTCATTATTGACACCAGTCTTTTTCTGTTTGATCATTCTATACATTGTGGATAATTATAAATAAAACTGCACTAGCAATAGCGTATGTTAAAGACATGTCTGGTTAGTATGACACAGAAAACTTCTTTAAATTAACTTATTGTACTAACCTAACCTAATTGTGTAAAAATTCATTTTAATTAAGCTTATTGAACTAACTATTTTCTGAGTGTTCATTTCATTTTAATATTATACTTTTAACCTATGTGAACGTTCTTAATTAAGTTTTAAAAATACTATTTAATGTGCATTAAATTAAATTGAGCATAATAATAATAATATACGTAAGTAAAATAAACCCCAGACATGAGGAGGAGGAATTTCTATTACCATGAAAGGGTTTATTTTGCTATAATGACCCACTGAATGGATGTTATCCCGCTTATTACACAGCAACTTAGACATGAAATGTTTATTTAAAAAAAATACTTTGTTAATTACGCTGTAACTGTTGTGCCAATTCCCAGCTTGAAAAAAAAATCTGGTAACTATTATTTAAAAAAAATATATGATAATTGCTTTGCATTTTCTGGCTCGATTTACGCTGCTGCCATTGTCGTCACTGTTATTTAGCTGTCATAGGGTTCAGAGTTCATATTTTTACTGAATTGCAATTGTTGATCATCACCATGTTTGAGATTTCTTCTGAGGTATATGTGCATCTCATTGGAACTTTTGTATGCAATATAATTGCCCCGTAAAATGGGTAAAATGTTTGCCTCTAGTTTTAATAGGCAAACAATGTTCATGTCATGAAGTTATCTTTGAAAATAAAACATGGAGATGAAAAACAAGGATTGTAGCTGCTTGCATTGATAAACGCTAAACATTCTGTTACCTTGACAAGACTAAGATCAAAAGACTACCTTTTACTTATTAGATGAACAAAAGTATTTAAGTTGACTTTAATTGGAGTGAATTAGTTGTTAAAGCTGCAGTCCGTAACTTTTTTGGGTTAAAAACTATCCAAAATAAATTTTTGAGCTAGTACCTTAGCTCAATTCAAAACGGTAAGCTTGTAATAATGTTTTTAATTCCAGTGGTACTGGTGGATTTCCGCAGGAAATTCGAGCATGTCTTTGTGTCGTTACGTCACATCTGTACACATAAAGAAGGTGTCTCGACTAGTAGACTATATTGCGTGTGAGGATGTTGGATGTGGAGATTTATAGCCTTTTCTCACAGCACTTGATATAATTAAACTAAACAATTTGATGGCGGATCCAGAAAGGTTCAAACGACAATCACCAGTGACAGCTGGAGATTCACCCGTTGTAAAATGCAAAAGACTTCAGAGTGGCTACAGAAAAAAAAAGATACTGCAACCGGCCCATGCGAAAACAAAGATAAATATCGGAAGGGCATTAAATGTAGTCACGCAATGCTGATGTTGTTAACATTAACAATTTGAGAACAAAGTATAATTTACACGGTTTGACGTGATATGATAAGCGATCGTTAGATTTAATCAGCGTGATTTAGTGCAATGCTTTTTTTCCCCTCAGTTGGTCAGAACAAAAGTGGATGTTACTTACTTGTTCAGATGTCATACTTCCAAAAAGTAGAATTGCAAATTTGTGATTTTGAATGCCAGTATCCACACCGGTGCAGCGACTGACAGCCGGACATGCTCCTCAAAACAGTGGATTCATCCACCCTGTGCTGTGCCAAGGCAAAACCCACGTAAAGTTGATAATCCGCAAATAATAACTGCAATTGCAGATTTTGAACAGAGATGGCGACAAAGAGGAAAAACTATGGAATGCAGCTATAACTTAAAGTTGAGTGTAATAGTTCTGCCTTCTTACAATGTAGCTATATATTGATACATATAAAAATATATATATATATAGTAAATAAAGATAAAAACTGTACAAAATTTTTACATGTAATAGCTTATTAAAAACACTCAATTTATTAATGTATCTTTCATGAGTTATAATGCATGGGTTTACATAAAGCTGAAGACACATTCATAAACGTATCTCACTCCATGGCAATTATTCCAAAAAGGTTGACCGCTTATAACATTTATATTACATATTACAAATATTACATAAGACAATAGAAAATAAGGGTAAACATCCAAATGATTTCAAAGAGTTCACATAAGGCACCACAGCAACAGGAAATATGCACCTTACACACAAATAAATTAACTTTTCACCCTCAATAAACTCAATAAAGTACAACAACTTTCACCATTCACATAATAGTTCATTCACAGTTTACCAAGAATAAGATGACAAGTCAAACACGGCATGATAAGATACTTGACACTCAATGGTTATGAACTTGATAACCTGAGACTCCAGCATTGAATGAAACTTAAATCCATGAATGGCAATGCAATGTCCACAAATACAAATGAAAAAGTACTGGCAAAAATGCAATCCTGGTAATGGCTCAGGTCCCAAAGGAAAAATATATTCCACAAAAATAACCATCTACAAAAAAAGGTAGTCCAAAATATGAAAAATACTGAAGCTGAAATAATAATCCAAAATGAAAATTGTTGGACAAATCCAATTGGAGTAAGCAGCCTCAGACTCACATAATACAAACAACATGGGGATACTTAACAGTCTTAAATGAGTGCCAAACTAATAGTTCTTCAAAGAAAACCACATCATGCTGAATAGTCAGAACAACCATGCTAAACACGGGACTCTTTCTCTCTAACCCTCTCTTCCTTGTCCTTTATACCTAGAGTCCTACTCTCTTTACCTGAGAAGACTGACCCCTACTGATCAGAAAGAGAATTACAAGGAAGTAGCAGGGAAAACACTCTGGGGCCATATTCTTAAAAAAATGTGTATTACCACTAAGAATTCTCCTCAATGGCAGTAAAAGTTGAACCTCTCCGGGCGACCATCACCTTACCGTGGTGGAGAGGTTTGCATGCCCCTGTGAGCCTGGAGGCTGTGTTGTCTGAAGCCAAGTGCTCCTGGTAGGGTCTCCCAAGGCAAAGTGGTTCCAGGTGAGGGGCCAGACTAAGAATAGTTCATAAAGACCCTTATGAAGAAGCAAGGAAGAGGAGGAGAGACCCTGTCCGGAGGAAGTCCGGGGCCCCCGTCTGGAGCCAGGCCCAGAGGGAGGGCTCGCGGGCGAACGCCTTGTAGCCAGGTTTGCCACGGAGCCCGGCCGGGCACAGCCAGAAACAGCAACGTGGCACCTCATCGCCATGCTTTGGACCCACCATCCATGTGAAGATCCACAGGGGTCGGGTGTGCTGCCACATGGGTGGCGGTGAAGGTCAGGGGCCTCGATGGACCAGACCCAGGCAGCAGAGGCTTGCTCCAGGGACGTGGAATGTCACCTCTCTGTGGGGGAAGGAGCCGGAACTTGTGCGGGAGATGGAGCGCTACCAGTTAGATCTGCTGGGGCTGAAACCGTACTCCTGGAAAGGGGATGGACCCTGTTGTTCTTTGGAGTTGCCCATGCGGGTGTGGGGATACTCACAAGCCCCCGGCTGAGCGCCGGTACGTTGGAGTTTACTCCGGTGAACGAGATGGTCGCCTCCCTACGCCTTCGGGTTGTGAGGGGGAAAACTCTGACTGTTGTTTGTGCATATGCACCAAACAGCAGTTCAGAATATTCAACCTTCTTGGAGACCCTGAATGGAGTTCTGTATGGGGCTCTAGTAGGAGACTCCATAGTTTTACTGGGATAATTCAACACGCATGTGGGCAATAATGGAGATACCTGGAGAGGCGTGATTGGGAGGAACGGCCCCCCTGATCTGAACCCAAGTGGGTGTTTGCTGTTAGACTTCTGTGCTAGTCATGGAGTGTCTATAACTAACACCATGTTCGAACATAAGGATGCTCATAAGTGTACGTGGTACCAGATTACCTTAGGCCGAAGATCGATAATCAATTTAGTAATCGTTTCATCTGATTTGAGGCCGAATGTTTTGGACACTCGGGTGAAGAGAGGGGCGGAGCTGTCAACTGATCACTATCTGGTGATGAGTTGGGTCAGGTGGTGGGGGAAGAATCTAGACAGACCCGGTAACCCCAAACGGGTAGTGCAGGATAAATTGGGAACTTCTGGAGGAGGCCCCTGTCCGCGAGATCTTCAACTCACACCTCCGACGGAGCTTTTTTGGCATCCCTGTGGAGGTTGGGGACCAGGAACCTGAGTCTGCAATGTTCAAAGCTTCTATTGCTGAAGCCGCAGCGGGAGGCTGTGGTCTCAAGGTCTTAGGTGCCTCAAGGGGTGGTAATCATCGAACACCGTGTTGGACACCAGTGGTCAGGGAAGCTGTCCGACTGAAGAAGGAGGCCTTCCGGGATTTGTTGTCTCCGAGGACTCCAGAGGCAATTGCAAGGTACCGACAGGCCCGAAGGGCTGCAGCCTCTGCTGTGGCAGATGCAAAGCAGCGGGTGTGGGAGAAGTTCGGAGAAGACGTGGAGAAGGACTTTCGGTCGGCACCAAAGTGCTTCTGGAGAACTGTCCACCACCTCAGGAGGGGGAAGCGGGGAACCATCCTAGCAGTGTACAGTAAAGATGGGACTCTGTTGACCTCAACTGAGGAGGTAATTGGGCGGTGGAAGGAACACTTTGAGGAACTCCTAATTCCAACTGACACGCCCTCCCTAGTAGAGGCAGAGTTGGAGGCTGATTCTCATCAATTTTCCTGGTGGAAGTCACTGACGTAGTCAAACAACTCCACAATGGCAAAGCCCCAGGGATTGATGAGATCCGCCTAGAAATTCTAAAAGCTTTGGGTGTGGAGGGGCTGTCTTGGATGACACGTCTCTTTAACATTGCGTTGAAGTCAGGTACAGTGCCCAAGGAGTGGCAGACTGGGGTGGTGGTTCCCCTGTTCAAAAAGGGGGACCAGAGACTGTGTGCCAATTACAGGGGTATCGCACTTCTCAGCCTCCCTGATAAAGTCTACTCCAAGGTGCTGGGTTCGTCCGATAGTCGAACCTCGGATTGAAGAGGAACAAATCGGTTTTCATCCTGGCCGTGGAACAACGGACCAGCTCTTTACTCTCACAAGGATCCTGGAGTGGGCTTGGGAGTATGCCCATCTGGGCTACATGTGTTTTGTAGATCTGGAGAAGGCGTATGACCGGGTCCCCCGGGAGATACTGTGGGGAGGTGCTGCAGGAGTATGGGGTGAGGGGGTCCCTTTTTAGGGCTATCCAATCCCTGGACATCCAAAGCGAGAGCATATAGAACCCAATTTCTGAGTTAAGTTTACCTTATGGATTATAGCAGTACTGTCATTGTAGAGCATTCCATTTTTAGCCTTTTCAACGAAAACCAAATGATCAAATCAATAAAATAAAAAGAAACTTAAAAAAATAAATAATGTATGTAGGCACACACAAACATCAAGAATTACTGTGGCACACAGAATGCACTGCAACATGCTTTATAATTGTCACCATTGTTGAGATCCACAGTCTGATTCTTGATGTCTGTGTGTGCCTACATAAAATATATATATATATATATATGAGTCAGAATGCACACAGGCTAATATCGAGCTACAGGCAAAACAAGTGAAATTTGTCAATTTAGGTCGATTTTGAGGTTTTCACAAAAATTAGTTCATCAAGCCCTCGTCTAGCAATACAAATGCTCCAAATAGCAATTAAACGCCTAAAAATATCTTTATTTGTTTATTTTCTGAGAGGAGTACATTTCCTTTGCCCTTGAAAAATGCAGTTTTTCTCTCCTCGCTTCTCGTGCTTCCCATCAGCACAAGTTTGGTATCGTTGTAAAGCGCAGTATTCCCACTTTGTGAACATTCATAGTGAATTCTTGACGACCTGAATCTGAACCAATGAAATGTGATTTTTAAACATTTTAAACTGATGTAAACAAAACGATCTCATCTTACTCACGCTGACTGACAGAGCCGAAGCAGGCGCACTAAGACGATATCCCGATATGCACATACTGTAACAGTATTACAGTATTTCAAAATGTCTGTCTTGGCAAGTTTTAATGCAAACATTATCTGTTATGTCTTAAAAAAAAACATTTGGTTATTTTAATATATATATTAGTGCCGTCAAACGATTAAAATATTTAATCGCGATTAATCGCATTAATGTCATAGTTAACTCGCGATTAATCGCACATTTTTATCTGTTCTAAATGTCTCTTGATTTCTTTTTGTTCATTATTTTTTCTCATTTTAATGCTCTTATCAACATGAAAAAAGTGGATTGCTTGCTTTGTGCACATTTTTTTTATTGAAAACAACATAGGCAATAATGTGTTCAATTTCACACCAACATTCTCACTTGGAGCAAATCATTTCTTTGTAACACAATGTAACACTGTCCATCAATAAAAGGGTGAAAGAAATACTGACGAGGTACTTATATTGACGAGGGGGCGGAGAATTCGCATCAGCTGTGTGTGTGCTTGCCCATCATCAAGTGGTACTTCAGACTGGACGTGCTGCAATGATGATAGCTCAGTTCATAACGACAAAACACACAGATCACTTTGGTCTAGTCAATGGAACCATTTGCCAACTTTTTAAAAGTAAACTTTCCATTCAGAATCTTATTGGCATCCATTTCGGCGTCTCGCGGTCGTCATCCACTCAAAACGTAACTTAACCTATTTGGCCGGCTCGCAAGCCCAACAAGTGTGTGTGCGCGTGCCTGTTGTTTTGTTTCCGGTCTAGCTAGATCCACTTGCGCTTAGGTCGACGAAGCAACAAAACGTCCTCGCACGGCGCAAGCCCTTGAAATGAATGGGTTTCATAGCGCAGCGCCGCGCATGCCGCGTCCTGTTGCAAAAGCATGTGAAAAAAACTACAAAGTTTGCTGGACCAAAAAGACCGTTAATCTCGCGATAAAAAAATTAATCGCGTTAAAATGGTTTTGCGTTAACGCCGTTAATAACGCGTTTAACTGACAGCCCTAATATATATATATATATATATATATATATATATATATATATATATTTATATTCCCTATAGATATTTGGTTTTGACTTGGTGTATGCCACATTTGGTGTTATTAACAGGGATTTTAAGGTAAGGTATTGCTAAGTGATTTTGTTTTGGAACCTTCAGAAAACTTTAAGTCGATTTTTCTCAAAATTGACTTTGCTGACTCTGCCAACTTCAAACAGATGTAGCTAAGTAATTTTTTTGTCTCATATATTGTCTCAAGAACTCATTTTTGAGAATTTGCTCATTCCAAGTTCTTTTGCAAGCAGGTCACATATATCTTTTTTTTTTTAAAGCAGAGGTTCTGTTTTTTCTTTTGATGTATTGTATGCTCAGATATTCATACAACAAAATATTCCATGAAAGTTTTGTGAAAACGATAAAAAATGCTGGCGGTGGCAACTTAATATAAATAAATAAATAAATAAACATTGTCAGGGAAAAAGTATAGGAACATGCTGAAGAGTTCAAGGTGTTGCTCCTACCTTCACATACCCCAGATCTCAAACCATTTGAGGACCTGAGGAATTGAGGAACTGAGGAATGTTCTGGACTCTTGTAGAGTCCACGCCTTGATGGGTCATTTTCATCATCTGTCATTTTCTAAAATATATATATATATATATATATATATATATATATATATATATATATATATATATATATACTTTTTAACCACAAATGCTCGTCTTGCCATGCATTACGTAATCACGTTGAAAGGTCTCGTGTGTTCCGGTTAAAAAGTGTAGGGTAGGGTGAAAAACTCCATCTCATTTTTCCCTCCAACTTCAAAATCGTCCGACATCACTGGTTTACCTTTTTTTTTTTTTTTTTTGTAAAAGGCGTTTGACTTAGTGTTTGCACGTTCGCTTTGTAAACACTAGGTCGGTACTTTCGCCTATGTCACACGTGACCTTTCAATGTGATTGGGTAATGTGTGGCGCATCACAGCTAGTGCAAGATGAGCATTTGTGCTTAAAAGTATATAATTTTTTTTTTTTTTGAAAATAACCGATCATTTGGCTAGATAAGACCCTTATTCCTTGGCTGGGATGTAGAGCCTTTGAAGCTGCATTGAAACTGCAATTTGGACCTTCAAACCGTTGGACCCCAATGAAGTCCATTGAAAAATCCGGGAATGTTTTCCTCAAAAACCTTAATTTCTTTTCGACTGAAGAAAGAAAGACATGAATATTTTGAATGATGGGGTGAGTAAATTATCAAGAAATTTTTATTCTAAAGTGAATTAATCCTTTAAGAAGCCTAGCCCATTGGCTCCCTATTAAACGTCGTATAAATTTTAAAATATTGCTGATTAATTACAAAGCACTAAATGGTTTAGCTCCCCAGTACTTGAGCGAGCTCTTAACGCATTATAGTCCTTCACGTCTATTGCGATCTCAAAGTTCTGGCCAGTTGATAATACCTAGAGTATCTAAATCGACTGCTGGCTGTAGATCCTTTTCCTATTTAGCACCAAAACTTTGGAACAATCTTCCTAAGATTGTCCAGGAAGCAGACACAGTCTGTCAGTTCAAAGCTAGACTAAAAACACAACTCTTTGACCTAGCATTCACATAACACTCTATAGACTTCTATAATTCAATATTAGGCTGCTTAGATTAGGTCAGCCGGAACTGGGAACACTTCCCTTAAATCCTGATGTACTCGTTACATCATAAGAAGAATGGCGTCTACGCTAATTTTAGTGTCTTTGTTTTACCCGAGGTTTTCCCGCAGCCTGCCGGATCCAGGCCGTTTCCAGATCTGGCGAAGGACTTTCGCCTGGACCCGATGGCAATGCAGTGCTGGGGTGCCAACTGGCCTCTCCCTATGGAGGATCCCTGTACCACTCTACAGATGAAGCGTTGTGGAATTTTTTGGTTCGGGTACCTACCCAAAGTGATAAGATAAAATGAAATTCTGCATCAAAATTTATAGACAAGACAAGTAGTTTGTTTAGGCATGGTTTGTAAAGAATTACAAACCTGCGCACATATATTCAAACCCACATAACTATAGAATCAATTCTTAATGCGCATGTGAACGCCATCAGCATCTATCACAGGTTTGCGTTTTGAGTCTGTTTAGAGAGAACAGTGTTGTCTTAGCGGCCCCTAATTTATGATCATTTAGACGGAAGTGAATCAATCAAAACTAACTTTAGCTGGAAAAAACATTTTTCAAGAACCACTATAAAACCAAACCAATCTCTGTTACCTTAAATTATATGTTTGTCTCTGTAAAGCTGCTTTGAAACAATCTACATAGTTAAAAGCGCTATACAAATGAGGATGACTTGACTTGACCTAGTTGGGATTCTGACTAATCCCATACAGAGAGCCAGCACCCAAAGCATACATATGCTGGTCTGGGCAAAGTCAGTCAATGACTTCACATTTCCACCTAATTGTTACGTGTAGCAAGTAAAATTCAATTGCAAGTAAAAGTATGTTTATTGATGACAAGTCAGTTGAAATGTAATGAGTGGTCAGGTTGTGCAAGTGTCCGGGAACAATAGCTCTTGGCAGCGCAGGGACGCCGATGAAACTACCCGGTATCCCGTGGTGGTGAATGGATGAAAAGGTGTCCAACACGATATCTGAACAGATTCAGGAACTAGAAGATACTTCCTCCGTGGAAGGCAGAGTGATGGGAACTGGAACACAGAATCCAAAGTGCAACACGGGGAGTTTGAAGACATGCAGGAGACAAGAAACACACATCGGGAAACATCCACAACGATCTGACAAACACAAAACAAAAACTGTGAGTATAAATAGGTGATAAATATAGTGACCACGCCCACACAACAATACAAGGCAAGAAAGAGTCAGCAAATTCATGAACCGTGACAGTACCCCTCCCCCTGGGAGTGCCGCCTGGCGGTCCCAGAAGAACTTACCTGTTGATTGTAATCATCAAATAGGAATGATCCAGAATATCCCTAGCAGGAACCCAACATCTGTCCTCTGGACCGCAACCCTCCTGCGGAGTGGAATGTTCTTGGTTGAAAGCCACACCTTTTGACCAACGACGTATACGGGAGGCCTTGACCGGTGCACTCTTAACCCTAATTAGTTGACTTTACTCTGAAATAGTTGTCCTTACTCGCAAATCGCGTGGAAACCCGTTGTCCTATACCACTTTAGTTTTTACACCAATTGAAACTAAACATGTTGAGTTGTATTAACATGGAACCTTAATGTCACCGGTGCGGACACGGATGACCAGCCGCCTCTGACTTGCACACCACCGTGAGGAGCCGACACCACGGGCACGCACCAGATAGATGACGAGACCAGAGGTAATTTCAAAGGAATAACAATCTTTATTGAACACAATATATCAATGAGCATTGACGTAATAGACCTCCGTGTCTTCCAGGTCTCTTTCAGCTACGGGTAGATACTGATTACTTGTCACAGTTTCGCCCTGCCGGCGACTTCACCCATAATACGGCTCCCTTCAGGACTCAGACGGTAAGTAGGACGGTAAGGATTCTTCTCACTACAGGATACTTTCGTCGGTGCACAATAGTGTAACAGTGGTTTAAAAGATTACTTCACCAGCGATGCTGCACACTTCCAGACTCAGATTCACAAGCGATGCCGCATACTTCCAGACTCAGACGGTAAGGATTCTTAGTACAGAATACTTTCGTCAGTGCACAATAGTGAAACAGTGGTTTAAAAGCTTACTTCACCAGCGATGCTGCATACTTCCAGACTCAGACGGTAAGTAGAAAGGTAAGGATTCTTCTCCGTACAGAATACTGTAAGGCGTGGGGTTTAGCTGCCCGTGGACTATTTTCAATAAAGACGATGGACTGGGAATATTGAGGGACTGGGAATACTTTTTTTTTTTTTTTCACTTCACAACATAGTCTTTAAACTTTGCAGGCAATTTGACAGGCCTGCAACCTAACGGTCTAGAGTCTAAATCAGCATGTGGAGCCACAGCACTATAACAGCCCAGTTTTGAGGTTACAGTGTCCATATTATCAGGCTGAGGGACATTAAACTGTCCAGTGTTTTGAGTTAAGCTCAGCGGTAACTGTCCCAAAAGCAATGACCTAGTTTGACTCTGATTGGGGACTTCTCCAGTCATTTCGATGGCGTGGGTTCGAATCCCACCGCTGCCACCAATAAATATGTAAGGCGTGGGGTTTAGCTGCCCGTGGACTGGTTTCAATAAAGACGATGGACTGGAAATATTGACGACTAATAACTTTTTATTGAGAGCAGAGTCTAAGGAGAGCAGAGCAACACAACATACTCCTCGCTCGTACTCTCTCTACTCCTCCCCTTTTTTGCACTCCCGCTTCTCATTACATCATCCTCTCTCTGAGGATTCAACACCAAAATAAAAGTCCTTAACAAAAATATGTAAAAATAAAATACAATGAATATTAAACAAAAGAAACTTCACATTACTTTCGTCAGTGCACAATAGTGAAACAGTGGTTTAAAAGCTTACTTCACCAGCGATGCTGCATACTTCCAGACTCAGACGGTAAGTAGAAAGGAAAGGATTCTTCTCCGTACAGAATACTTTCGTCAGTGCACACTAGTGAAACAGTGGTTTAAAAGCTTACTTCACCAGCGATGCTGCATACTTCCAGACCCAGACGGTAAGTAGAAAGGTAAGGATTCTTCTCAGTACAGAATACTTTCGTCCGCTCAGCTGTATCACTCTAGACTTCTGATAGAGAGCAGATATAATGACTGGCCACACTCGTGTAAGCAGGGGTTGGGCCACTTCTCAGTAAAAACATATCACACTCGTGTTCACTTCAAACCCACAGCAATGAATCAATGTATAAAAATAAGGCAAAAGCACTGCAATTCACTCACACGATAGGGCTGATCAGAGGCTTCAATCCATTCGTTACACTCTCTGGGGAGATATTTACTCTTCAGTTCTTCCTCAGCACACTCTGAAACACATAGCTTCTCTAACAGTCGGATTTACATTCACTGCATCCTCCTTGAGCTTTTCGAATATTCGTAAGATGAAACCAATTCACTTATCTTTCTCTCTCTCCCTTCGCAGCGCAGATTCAGTTGAGAACTCAGTCCAGCAGATTCCCACAGATGAACTCCAATCCAGTAGACTTCAATGGGCAGCTTCCACACCCAGGCAACTTCCCAGAATAAGCTTGTGTCCACCACTGCTCCAGGAAATCCAGAACCACAGAACACAGAACAGCACGAGACCAGCACGGGACCAACAACAGACCAACCTCCTCACGACGCTCTCCCAATAGCCCTTTTATCTATGGCTTATGAAGCAAACAGTTTGTCTAAACGCCGCTCCTCTCTCTCTCTCTCGCACCTGTAGTGCATTAGCAATCAGGCCGGGCAATGATTCTGCCACACCCGGAATCAGAGTGGGATGTGTCGCACACAAATCGTTCCCTCGGGAAACTCGTGACTCATCAAGGGGGTTCTGCTCGCTAAACGTTTTTGTCACCCGTGACATTAACTTTTTACACAAGCTGAAACTAAACATGTTGAGTTGTATTAACATGGAACCCTAACTTTTAACAAGCAGAATCACAGAAGGAAAGAGAAACACAATAACTACAACTGACTTCAGCCACAGCTGAGATTAAATCAACTGAAGAGAAAAGAAGACATTACATCTCTGAAGATCTCTGCAGAGGAGGATTAAACAACTCAAACAGCATTACCAGCTTCACTTATTACTAACCAGATTTACTTTATTTAATTTCCAATTGAATGAACTCAAGTTGTATTTTAAGTCACCATGATGGTGGTTAGTGTTTGCTTTAGTTGGGCTCTTAACCCTTGACTTTTTATTATTAGATTTGCTCTGGCTGCTGTTTATAATGCACTGTAGTTGTAGCAAAAAAGCCAAGAGAAAATGAGATCAGGAGATGTTAGCTGTTTATTGATGATGACAATGACATTTTTTAGTTCTTGTGTTTCTAATATTGTTGTCACCATTGTCGAGAGTCATACGCTGAGTCTTGATGTCTAAGAAATAATGTAAAGAAAAAGTTTAATGCACTATTTTTTTAAATCCTTAATATTATTTGATTAACACGGTTGGATCTCACGCTGTCAAGTCACAATGCTACTATATTAAATTTAAAAAATTCCACCAAAATATTTGACACTGATTCAGATCAGGGATTCAGGTCACAATTGATTACAATGATTACAGCCTCATCAATAGATCTCATTTTCTCTTGGCTTTTTTGCTACAACTAATGTGCATTATAAACACACAGTTACATCAGCCAGAGAAAATCTAATATTAAAGAGTCAAGGGTCAAGAGCCCAACTAAAGCAAACACTAACCACACATGGTGTCAGAAGGCCGGTGGTGAGAGTTATGGTGGGGAGTTCTTGACCATTAAGTGCGTTCACAGAAATCTGTTCTTGAGTGATGTGATGGGTATGTGGAGTTTACGAGCTAAGGTTATGTCCATAAAATTCCCTTCAGCCCCCGAGTCCAGTAAGGCTTGGCAATGGTGGGACCAGGTTGCCCATAGCAATCTTACTGGGAGGAGAGTTGAAGATGAGGTCTTATCTGTGGAGATGCCACCCTACAGTAGCCCCATACTTATTGCCGAGCCCGGTCTTTTACGGGACAGGTGTTCAGGAAGTGTCCAGCTTCCCCACAGTAGAGGCATAGTCCCTTAGATCTTCATCTCTCTCTCTCCTCCCGGGAAAGCCGAGCTCTACCCACCTGCATGGGTTTGTGATCTAAGACGGGGCTGACCGTATCGCTGCCACTGGCTTGAGGGCTTTTGAAACTCCTGGGCCAGCTCAATCAGTCCATCAGGTCTCTTGGGAAGATCCAGGGTGTATATCTCCCTCTGGATACAGCCAGCCAACCCATGCAGGAACACGTCCCGCTGTGCTTCCTCGTTCCAGTGGCACTCGGCAGCAAGGGTGTGAAACTCAATCGAGTAACCAGAGACGGATCTGTTGCTTTGGCGTGGAGTGGTCAGGTTGTGCAAGTGTCCGGGAACAATCGCTCTTGGCTCTTGACATCTTGGAAGAGATGTCCAACACGATATTCGAACAGACTCAGGAACTAGAAGATACTTCCTCCATTGAAGAAGGCAGAGTGATGGGAACTGAAACACAAAATCCAATGTGCAACACAGGGAACTTGAAGACAGCCAGGAGACAAGAAACACACCGGGAAACATCCACAACGATCTGACAAACACAAAACGAAAACTGTGAGTATAAATAGGTGTCGCTGATCAGATGCAGCTGGCACCGCTGATCAGATGTAGCTGGCGCCGCTGATCAGCAGTGATGATCAGCGACCACGCCCACACAACAATACAAGGCAAGAAAGAGTCAGCGAATTCATGAACCGTGACACTAATAACCCATATTTCAAATATAAAGCTTCACTGCTATTGTGTTCTTGACCAGACTACCAACTGTACAATTCTTAAGCAAAACAACTCCTAATAGTTTAATGTGCAGGAGAATCAAAGTGTATTTCTACAAATGACCTGAAGCTTAGAGAACAAACGACCCACTCTATAGCTAGGCCATCACAGACTAGATGAAGACCAGAAATGAAAAAGAAAGCATTGGGTTCTGTCCACCCTACAGCTCTCCATGAACATTTGTCTAAACCATTCAACCCTGTCAGCATAAGAACCCCATGTCTTTCTTCACCGGCTTTCACCCACCTTTCGACTCATTTACCCCACCCAAGAGTTCTCACAGAACTCTTACACTTGCATAAGAAATACACACACAAATGCTTGTCATGTGCAAGGATGACCTTACAACTATAATGCTTGGCAAAGCTAAGCCATGACATCAGATCCATGATAATAATAATAATAAGATCAGAATGTCATTGGAATGCACAGAGACTCGGCAGCAACTTTTCTCAGAGTTCTTCAAAATCACAAGGCATGTCAGACAATAGAAATTGAGAACAGGATTTTGGCAACGTCCATCTAGTTTAAGCAGTGAAGAAAAGGGCTTAGCTTATCTCTGCATGTCTGCAGCTGATTAGGAGAACTGTATCAGAGTTTTGCTAGTGGCCGACCTTGAGGGTGTTAATGAAGAGGTCATTCTTTAACTCCTCAAAATGACATTGAGTTTTTTTATGAAAGGGATAGTTCACCCAAAAATGTAGTTATTTACTAACTCTCATGTAATTACAGACCTGTATTCTGTAATTACATTTATAGAGCACAAAGAGATATTTTCTTAAGACTTTTCCCTCCATTCATTAGTTAATGGTCACTATGGCTATACTGTAGCTTTATGTGATAAACAAGCTGATTTTTTGAAGGAATATCTTCACCTCTGGTGAGTTGATAACTTGTGAACTGTTGTTAACTTATTGAGATCAGTGAGTCATACTTATAAGCCAACTCTTTTCAAATAATTTTTAATGACTTTTGGTTTGCAAGCTGAAGATGTCAAATTCGTACTCGAAAGAAAGTCATGTGTGTTTGGAAAACATGAGTGTGAGAGATGGAAATTGTTTTCAGACATCTTATAGTGAAAAACATCCCTGGCTTTACAATTGAGTCCTTGGCCTACTTCTCAGCCATCTATATGAACTCTCATTTCTGATACTGTCCACACACTTGCTGGCCAATGGCCAGATCAGCCCTCCACTCCCCCACTGAATCATTCTCACATTACCCACGCCAAGTCAGGGTGGGACCCCCTTTACAGTGCACGATTGCCAGCAAGCTGCCTCCTAGAACAATTGAGTTAGATTGGCCATGTTCACCTTGGGAACCAATTAAGTGTCAAATCAATCACCATGAAATGCAGCATTTGGCTTCAATCTGCAGAATTCAGCCATCGTCTCAGCTTGATCCACAGGGACTGGCTCTGCAGTGGGATAATGGAGGAAATGTACAGTACAATGCCCACTCAATGGAAACATGAGGAATTATTTAGAAAGGAACAGAGCTTCCTCTCTCTGTGTGCAGTGTCAGAAGAAAAAGCATGCAAAGAGAGTTTACTGGATTAAAGGTGGAACATGTTGTGTCTACATTGGGTGAACATTAGAGTGAGGGTCCGGGGTGAGAGGTCAATGAAAGTACATTCGGACAAACATCAACGACAAGAATAACTAAACAAATACAGTAACAGTATCCTGAAAATTAAGCCTTTTGAATTGAACAATTAACATTATACCGGGTAGGATTGGTTCTGACACATAATTATAATTTCCCATGCAATTCCATGGGGAAACAGGGAATGAGGCATATGTTCCATATCGGAAAAAAGACACTGTCACAAATTTTATAGCCACTTTTCTTTCTACTGACTCAAACTGATAAATGGTCAGCTTTACAAGGCATTTCAGACAAATGCCAAGACAATATGTTTAGTCAGACTACACAAGCGGATGCCGGCTTGTTACCATTACTCTGGAAATCCAACATATGTATGGCCGTCAGAAATGACATGGCAGTGATAGACTAACATACAGGCCTTAATTAAGGCAAGGTTGTTCTTGGCATGTGCTCAGGTATGCTGTCTTGGACATGTGAAGTATAAAGAATGAAATTATTTTAAGTTGTAGATAAGTTGAGGTCAGTGATGAAGTAAATTCCCAAACAGGCTGCAGTTAATTCACCAGAGACTGCCATTACACCAATGATATGTAAGTGGACAATTTTGTGGCACTGTAAAAATGATTACTTGAATAATGCTGTCCTTGGAGCTGGGGCCCATGTTTTACAACTAAAAACACTATCGTGTAATGTTAGTAGTGGTAAAACTATAGGAGTTGTGTTCTGTGATGTCTGCTAAAGGAGTCTTCAGAAGGCCTTTTAATACAAATAACTCATATTCACAACAAACACATTTAATTAATATATGAATTATGGAAGCAGGGCTGAAAAAAGAAAGGATCTACAAATAATAAAAAAAATTCTAAAAGATGATCATGTTCAAAAGAAGGAAAAAAGAACCACAATAAATTTATGCAGGAATTTCTGAGTACACACCTTTGCTTGCACTGGCCCACACAAGCCATAACTCTGGCCCAATGACGAGCCAAGTGGGAGTTAAAATGTGTGATGTGAGGTGTAATGTAAGGCATTTGTTGTTTATGAGCATGGACAGTACCAGCAGTTGTTTTCAAGGGAAGTAGATTTGTCTGAACAACCAATTCAGATCTGTAACTATCCAGGATTTATTTTAAATGATGCTCTGTCCTTGAGTTCTCCACATTTTCAAAACCAATAATTTTAGGCAATTTACTTTAGTCACTGACATGTAGGACCCTGTTTTAACGATCTAAGCGTATGGTCTAAAGTGCAGGGTGCAAGTGCACTTGGATGTGTCCAAATCCACTTTTGCTAGTTTAATGACGGGAAAAATGTTTGGTGCGCCCAGCGCATGGTCTAAAAGGGTTGTCCCTATTCTCTTAATGAGTATTGGGTGTGTTGTGTGTTACTCATCTCCCATTCCATTTAAAAGCCAGTTGTGCTCGCATCATGGTGGATTCGCTATTTACATGACGGAATTTGCAAGCGTAAAAACTGAACGCTTTTCTAGCGAGGAAACGGATCTTATTGTGCGTTGTTAAAACGTGCGAGCAGACCATCTACAGGATTTGTCCTATAAAATATTGTAGTCTATTTCAGTTTGGCAACGCACCAACAATGCGTTTTCAGACCAGCAGCCCATGGGCGCTGTTACGTTGAAGCAGGGACGAAGACAGATGAGAATCCAGTAGCAGCAGTGTTTATTGAAAACAAAAAACAAAGATAATCAAAATAGAGGGTCAAAATCAGGAACAGGAACAATAATTAAAAGAGCAGGCACAACAGCTTCACACAACATGCAAAGACAACAACTGAAAAACCAAGACTGAAACACTGGATAATATATAGGCCTAGACAGGATAACAAGGCACACCTGCAACTGATTAATCACTATGGTAACATACAAGACAAATGCAAACAGGAACTAAACAGGAAAGAATTTTAGTTTAAACCAAGAAAGTCTGACACCTTGAGTAAGCTATTTGCATTTTCATCCATCTCTGTGGTAGTTGCCGGCTGGTGCAGGCCCCCTTGGAAGTCAAAAACTAATTTGCCCTACTGGAGTTCGCATCGGCAGGAACAATACACAGCAACGTTTGAATTACTGTCAATTAAACAGGATGTTTTTGATGTAATGGGACGAACCAGGAGGGGCTAACTGCCCTGCTGAAAATACAGCACTGCTGCTCACCAGCATATGTTTTGTTTTTGCACACAGCTTGGGATGCTGGTTGTTGGTCAGCTGTTCCACAGCATGAGATACTGATGTGCTGATAGACACAGCATTCTGACGTCAATGACATTCTTTTAACTATATTTACATTTATTCTTATTACTAAGTTTTTAACTTTCTTGGGGCCAGTGGCTGTCAGCTCACTTTTGACACAAATGTACACATTTTTGTTCTCAAATGTGCATCAAAAATCCTTTAAAAACAGCAACTTTCCATTTTGAACTTGATGCAACAAAATTGTAGTTACATACTACTGATGCTTATTATTTGTCTCTGTGTGATTCAAGTTTTACCAATTTGGCATTTTTTCTTTATTCAAAATTTCAGATGATAACGCTAATCCACCAGCTAGACCAGAAGTCTATTAGCTCTAAACAGCATAAACCAGCCTGGAGAAACAAAGAATTAATGCTGAGATTTTCAGCAGGGTGGGCCATGCTATCCGACAAAACCTTGACCCTTTGGTTTAGACTGAGTTGTAATTTTATACAGTTGACTTTTCAGTGCAACCAACTGTGAAAAGATTTTGACTTCACTTTTAATTTTTCCTGCTCTCCACTGCCAGATGTGTTCTCTGTAAACCAGAGACATTGTGAAATTGAACCATGGCTACATTGACAACAGCTAGGCATGCAAATTCATGAGAGACTAAACAATATGCAATCAACACTTTGGTCTTTCTTGTCACACAAAGAACAATCCATTCAGTGTAGCCAAAAATGTGTCTGAAGTTATGTTATGGTGTCATGACTTTACAGTTTCTGACCATCTGATGAATATTCTATCTCTGCTTTTTTCTCTTTCTTTTCGTTTTCTGTATACTCAGTCAATGAGATCACCACTACTTTTAGGAGAAAACATACAGTCTTCGGCACGGAGAACTGTTCCCAGAAATCTGTAGGGGCTAATATGTTTCTGATTCTGCAGCCAAATAAATGTCACACCACTCTATTGATTAGCCTGAGAGAGAGGCCACAGCTGATGCTTGGCACATTTCATTTTCTCCTTACCATTTGCTCTATTCAAACTATGCGTTGTGTGGGATGCATCTCCTCTTGAAGTGTTTTTTTTTTTTTGCCCACGTATAGAAAATTGTCAAAAAAAAATCAAAAAATCAAAATAGTACTTCGATGCAATATCTGTTTGCAGTAGCCCTAAAAGTATTTGGGTAAAAGTAGTAATGAAACTTAGAATCTGTTGTCCTAAGTGAGGATAATCCAGGGCCGGCCCGTGGCATAGGTGGAATAGGCAAATGCTAGGGGCGCCACTCAATAGGGGCGCCAAAATGAGTGAACAAGGGATTTTTTATTTTTTTTTACTAATAATATTTTAAAACCATTAATTTGAAATACAACAAAATAAAGCAAAAAAAAAAAAAACACAAAAATTTAAATAAGTCCCCGACTCCGGTCTGGCGGATCAATCTTCCCCCCCCCCCAGTGAGTCTTTGGAAGTGCGTCAGAAACAGAGCGCGCGCGATCAGTTTACTGTTGGTAATTTGCTGTGTAGCGTCGCCCCCATGCCGCATCCAACGTAGACAGCATTGCTTTCGTTTGAGGGCGCTTAAAACACACTCAAGCACCCCCGTAGAAACGGACCTGGCAGCTCGTGCCAGGTCTAGACACGGTGAAAGTTACCTGATTGTGACGGATGGCCGAATTTACATGACACATTATAAATTAGCATTGTAGTCTGCGATAGATACTGTGCCAAAAAGAAGACAAGAGGATAAAAGGGGATAAAGACAGAGGTAAAGTGATGTAATGAATGAACAGTTTATCTGCATCGAAGTAAGATACTATATTTAATGGCTCTTATTTTTACCTTAAACTTTATGCTAACAGTTGTTCTGAGTTCTCCAGAGGCCCCAGACAGTGTGATTTGTGACAATCATGTCAGTTTTTTAGACGCTATTAATTAATATTTTACTCTACAGTTGTGCAGTTTTAAGGGGGATATATGGCAGTTTTTCAATTTATTTGCCAAAATTATTGATGCTATTTTTATAGGCTACAGATTTATTAAAAGTAGCAACATTTTATGTAAAATTCACATTAAAAAAGACATTTTGCAGTTTCATTAAAGGGGACATATCATGCTAAATCCACTTTTTTAGCCCGCAAATGCATTTTGTTGTATATTTTGGATTTGGTTTATAAGTACAGAAAAATTTAAATTAGTCTCTTCAGGTGCTTCGATGATATCTTTATATTCTGTTTTGGTCATATTTTGCAACCTGTTCCGATTTTTCTATTCTCTATGACTTTTTTGAACAATTACGTCACAGTATTTGCAGCGGAACTGCCAAATAAGGGACACCGACTCCCGGCCCAACACTTCGAGCAATCCGCCATTTTAATTTCTCGCTGCGATTTTGTAGTACAAGCTCAAGGATGCAGAAGTTACGAGAGGGTAAGTCAAAATGTTCGGTTGTTGGATGTAGTAACCCACACGCTTCATTACACCGTGTCCCAGCATCAGAACCTCTTCGAAGTGCCTGGTTGAATTTTATTTTTCATGGAAATGTACCCACATCTGTGGGTAAAGTAATTTTTGTGTGCACGAACAAAGCACTTCAAGGATAACTAATTCAGCAACCTCCGCCAGTATAAAGAAGGATTTGCCGATAGACTTCGTCTGATTGAGGGGTCAATTCCTTCTATCTTGGGAGACGACAAACAGAGCACTTCGGTAAGCTGTAAATAACGTTTGACGTGCAATAATGACGTGCTTTTCTTTAATTGTTTATAAAATAACTTATATTTTGTTTTGTGAGTGTTAAATAGTCGTTGTAAAACATGCAGTATTGTAGTAGTGGGCATGGATGGAGAAGTTACTGTAAATACAGTAACATACCATTGCGATACATCCATATGAAGACGTTGTTCTGCAGGTTCGTCGTCTTCATTTTCATCTCGCTCCGGGTCCGGCTCTGGCTCGAAACGTAAGGCTTGCTGGACAAGTTTGTGAATAAAAAGTTTCTGTGCCGCTGGATAATCGTATCTCTGCTATCAAACTACAATAAACATGTGAATAAAAAGTTTCTGTGCCGCTAGATAATCGTTAAACATTAAACGTGCCATAAGCATTAAACGTTAAGCATTAAACGTGCCATAGTTTAGTGGAAGATTGCTGCCATCAACTGCGAAACAAACACTTTTGCTAGTGCTCAATGAATAGTTTGTGCATGAATGACATTTGGACGATGGCATCACTGTTTTATTTAGAGCGGCTATGTATAAATAAACTAAATTAATATGTTGTTTACAACAAAAATAAACCATCATTGAACATACTTAAGCTGGATAATGACACTATTTTCTTCTAGATCTGCTGTATAGGTGAAGCAAACTTTGTTGCATTATTTTCCTGTTATCTCTGTAAAGCTGTCTTGAAATAATCTGTATTGTAAACAGCACTATAAAAATAAAGCGGACTTGACTTGAATGATAGATGTAATGCTCTTGCTATTTGTGTTTAGGCTGTAATGTATATATATATATATATATATATATATATATATATATATATATATATATATATATATATATATATATATGCTATCAGGGCTGGCCCTGGTACAACCGGTTGTCTAAACTCTAATGTGAGTTTAACATTTTTCAAATTTTGTTGGCTGTCACTTAGGCAATGGTTTAAAAAAATATTTTATGGCTTTATTTTAATTTAGTAATTAGACGTTTTATCATAAATGCATATATGTAGCTGAAGTCTACTGTCATTTTCACAAAGTCACCATATGACTTTCCACAGTGACCAGTAAGGGACACGTACTGTTCACTCAGTGTTGTTGAGGTCACAACATTGTGGGAACATAATAATATGGCGTGGCCACAAGATCATTTTGTTGAGGTAATGATGTGAAGTTATGTGTAATGTGAAGATCCTTGGGATCCTATTAGCAAATTAGCTCTAAAGAAATATTAATAATCAATCATAACTTGTTATAATTGATTATGAATATTTGGATCAGTTAATTGAATTAACAATGTAGTAAAAATAATATTACAATCAATCAACCTGTTCGTCCCGTGAACACTCAGTGTTAATTGTTTATTAATTCTAAGAAATGTTCATTTACAGGGAAGGGAAATGTCTTTCTTACTGTACAGTACTACTAAGAGTCTGTAGTAAAAATATAAATCGTAAAATAAACTTTGTTGCTGTCACGGTACAGAGAGAAGCAGACAGGTAAATAGTTCAAACAGAGTTTTATTGAACAGAGGCACGGAGTGGAACAGCAGAGGAGACTGGTGAGTATGAATAAGAGAATCAGAACTGATGAAATTAGCTGAACGATAATCTTAATATCTTGTGGCAGATGATGGAAGAGGATTAGGCGGGCTGAAGGCAGGTGACAGATGACAGAAGACAGATGACAGGAAGCAGATGATCGGAGACGAAGTTCAGGTAGGTAGGAATCGGTAAGTATTCAAGTAGAGTCTGTACATTCTTGTAAGGACGGGACCAGACAAGGAAGTGAAGGAGAAGTGCCTCTTTATAGTGTGTGTTGATGATGAAGTGTGCAGTGAATCAGAATTCTGGGGAGAGTGAACGAGTGGGCAGAGCTGATCTGGTGACTCCGTGACAGTTGCAAGCAGAGAATCAGAACCAAATACATATTGTGCACAAGTTTTATTAGCTGAATCACGAACACATAACTAAAATATGTTGTGGTTTTCAATCTTTCCGAAAAATAACTTCGCAGAGATCTTTGATGCCAGAAATAATTAGACTTTATTTTCGAACGCCGTCCCGTTCCATAGAACGGCGCTCTTACGCTCTGGCCCTCTGGCCTTCCAGCGCGCTCCCGAGTATATTTTGGTTCAGAGTTATATACATACATCGGTAACACTTTACAATATGGGTGCACTAATATGCATTAATTCATGTTTAACTAATGCACAGATAATCATGAGTTAATGTATGATTCATGAAGAACTAAACCATTAATTTATTATTACTGCATCAGCAACTAATAAAGAGTCTATATGATTAATAGATTAAGTAATACATGAATTGCTATTAATTCAATGTGCCATTGTGTATTAATTCCTTAATAACATATTTTATTAACTAATAGTGTAAATTACTGTGTTAATTACCACAATTAGTCAAAGCTATGCACTTCAACTACCAGTTGTCTGCTTTAATTAATCATTAGCTAATGATTTGCAAAGGTATCATTATGTTATGACTTTACTTGTTGAGGCACATCATTATTAACTAGTCATTTAGTAATTGTAGTAATTTACACATGAATTTGCACTAACAATGAAGTAATTAATCATGTATTAATGTGTACCTGTATTATCTGGAAGTTGAAATACAAGGCTTTGGCTCATTCTGGTAATTAACATATTAATTAACACTATTAGTTAAAAAAATGAGTTATTAGGGAATTAATTCACAATTACATATTTAATTAATAACAATTCATGTATGAACTAATAAATTAACCATACAGACTCTTAATTAGTTCCTAATGTGGTAATCATTAATGAATAGCTTAGATAATCATTAGTTACACATTAATTCAGTATTATCTGTGCATTAGCTAAGCATGAATTAATGCTTATTAATGCACCCATATTGTAAAGTGTTACCCATACATCTTCTTCCAAAGAAGGTAACACACCCTATAGATAGTTTAGATTTAATAAAATCTTCAACATTCCCTCCTCTGAGGCTTATTAAGCCTCACATTCACTATCCTTTTCCAGAGTGTAGCTTCAAAATCCAGCTCTCTCATTTATGCTACCTAGTGACTCAACTGAGTCACCCATTCTCCTTTCCAATTACTGGATTAAGCCACCACACTCCGGAGGAGCACTCGAGCCAAACATCTTCCTCCATACATTTTTATTTCTTTTAGTTGTTCTTTCTTTTTTGTTTAATGGAAAAAGTAAAAGACTCGAGTTCACCCTAATCAGACAAATTTAAACATTGTTATAAGTGTGTGTATACATTTGTTCTTGCATTGCATGTTATTGACACAGTTATGTAGAGTATATCAAACATAAAAGTCTCTTATACTATTGAAAGTTTTCTTGCGGTGTTGATATCCTCTAGGGTCTGGCTCATCAATCATCTTCTTCGTCCTCAATTCCTCATTTACTGGAATCAACATCCAGGGTTTGTAAATATCAATTTGGTTGCCCTCTCAAATTAGTTTTCATTATCTTTTTTCCGCATTTTCATTCGTTTAACCGTGGTTTTACAACTAGTGATCTTAATATACAAAGTACACAACAGAATAATAACCCACTTTCAATGTCCCTAATTGAGCAAACCTTAATTTTCCGAACTTTTACTAAGTTTTCCTTAACTTCTGCTCTTAAGTTTTTCTTGACTCAATCGTAATCGCTAAATTTTCCTCCCTGCGCAATATTATTTAGTAAAAGTGCAACACTGATCACCAAACATAAGTCAGTTTACTTTTTTCATATAATTGTTTTTCTCCTAATGCAGACAAAGCATTATAATAAATATCTGCTTATTATAGTAGTCTAATTGATTTATTATGCATTTTTGTTCTACTTGATCCATATGACTATTAATTCAGAATATGGCTGGGTAAACATAACTCTCTCATTTTTATCACTTCTTAAGAGAGAATATCATTTCTTAAATTCGAAGAATCCATCTTTTAGTCAGTCAATTTTAGTGAACAGAACACTTTACACCCATGTTATAAAATTGCAATACATTTCACTTACTGTCTATTTTATTACCAAATTTAAACAATAAATTCCATTTTGACCTTTTTAATCTCGCGTGTTGCTTCTCATTCTCATTGTAGCTCCTCAGTTCAAGACTAAACTGAATACATTTTCTTCTTTTCTACTAATTTCTAAATAAACTATCATGAATAAACTAATGTGTCATGTAATCACTCTAACTAAGAAAGCTTCAGAGCAATGTTACATTTATCTCATAAAATGATGATAATATACTTTTTCTGACCACATGCCGGTGTTATTCGAGATTTCTTGTTTCTGTATTCCTAAACCTTGTGCTCCTGCTCGTCGCTGTCGATCATTTAACTCTTTAGCAGCAGAACGGTTTACTGATGTTTTAAATAGCACAAACATGGCATTTTCAGAGAACACTCAGCATTATAATACTGATGAGTTAACATCATTGTTTTATACTTCTTGTCAGAATGCACTGGACATTGTTGCCCCTTTCAGGATTCTTCGTTCAAAGCCAAAATCTGAACCGTGGCTAAATTACATTACCCGTGCTGCCAGGCACGAGTGCAGGAGAGCGGAACGTCAGTGGAAAAAAGATAGGCTAAGGGTTTCGTCTGAGATTTTGAAAAACAGCTTGTCTATATATCAAAAAACTGTAAAAATGGAAAAGTCAAGGTACTTGTCAAATGTCATCGCAAATAATTCCCACAAACCTCGTGTTCTGTTTAACACTATTAATTCTGTTTTAAATACTTCTCAACAAATGACTTTGGAATTTTCCAAAGAAACATGTGAAAACTTTTTGCAGTTTTTTATTGACAAGATTAGGACTGTTAGAGCTAATATTGTTCACCCTTCTGCTGATATGTCTTCTTTTTCTGTATGTTCCTTTGTTTTTAATCAGTTTGAGCCAGTGTCTCTTGCTTGTTTAAAAGACATCATTGACAAAATGAATCCATCTGTTTGTCCCGCAGACATTGTTTCCCCAGAGTTCCTAAAAAAGGTGTTTGAAACGCTTGGCCCTACAATACTTTTGATTGTAAATAGTAGTCTCATTCATGGAGTGGTACCTCTACATTTTAAACACGCAATAGTGGAACCACTGATGAAAAAAACAAACCTGGATTCATCGGTTCTTGCCAATTTTAGGCCCATTTCGAAACTTCCGTTTCTTTCTAAAATATTGGAAGAAGTGGTTTTTAAACAATTACTGTCCTTTCTAGACTTGCATGGTTTGCAAGAAATTTATCAATCTGGTTTTAAATCACTTCACAGCACAGAAACTGCCCTATTAAAAGTCTATAATGATTTATTGTTGGCCACTGACACAGGTAACTATGCTGTTCTTATGCTATTGGATCTTACTGCTGCTTTTGACACCTTAGATCACAATGTATTGCTCTCTCGTCTTGAGCATTGTGTTGGTGTAAAGGGTGCCGCATTACAATGGTTTAGATCTTATCTGGGCGAAAGAACTTCTTGTCTTGGGGAAGTCTTCCACTGCATCTCTTACATGTGGAGTCCCTCAGGGTTCCATTCTTGGACCCATTTTATTTTCTTTATATATATTACCTTTAGAGTCTATTTTTAGAAAACATGGCATCTCGTTTCACCTTTATGCAGATGATTCGCAACTCTATCTGCTTTTGAAACGAAACAATGCAAACTCTATAGCATCTTTGTTGGGATGTCTTGAGGATAATAAAGCCTGGATGGCCTCCAATTTCGTAAAGTTAAATGAAGATAAAACTGAAATCATTTTGTTTCGACCTGGCGGTACCTTTAATACCCCTGATGTAGATCTTGGCGACTTAAGGTCATATGTGAAGCCAGTTGTAAAAAACCTAGGTGTTTTAATGGACGGTGACTTTAAACTAGATAAACAGATTAATTTAGTAATTAAATCGCGTTTTTATCAGTTAAGGCAATTATCTAAAGTCAAGTCATTTGTATCTTTTACTGATTTTGAGAAGGTCATTCACGCTTTTATATCTTCCCGCCTGGACTATTATAATAGTCTATATGTTGGCATTGGTGAGGCATCTCTAACACGTTTGCAGAGGGTACAAAATGCGGCGGCATGTCTATTAGCAAGGACACGCAAACAGGATCATATTACACCTACATTAGCTTACCTCCACTGGTTGCCAGTTCGTTTTAGAATTGATTTTAAGATTTTACTCTTTGTTTTTAAATCATTAAATAATATTGCTCCAAAATACCTCTCAGATCTATTACAGCCATATGTTCCATCCAGAGCACTTAGGTCTGCTGGGCAACTGCTTTTGGTTTCTCCCAATGCAAGATTAAAGAGCCTGTTTGTTATCGGATTTCAATAACTTCCTCTAAGTCTATAAACTTTCTATACTTTCTATCAAGCACTACTTGATATCATTTTAACTAATCAATTGCATTTTGAATCAAATGGTATTCTTATCAATTAAAATTAAAATTTAATATTTGTTAATACTTGCTTTAATTTCAACTGTAGCCTTAAATTAATTTTGTATACCTTTGTTTTGCCCAATTGCATCTGAGTACCGATTAATATTTATTTAAAAGTTATTTTTAGTTCTAATTTTTTCCTTCATGAATTGTCTTAATTCCCACTATGCTATATCAATTTCTTAAATTAATTGTTAAAATTATTTTAGTTTCTTTTCTATTTTTCATTATCATTGTTTTCTATGTTGCTTTAATATATTTTTCTCTTCAATAATTTTTGTTATGGTGGGGTTATTATTAAGTTGCTACTGAATCTATTCAAGGGCTGAACATTCATTCATAGGAAAGTTGGTTGATGTTGACTATTGTTTGAGCTTGTACTCATCTCTGTTGATTCTCTTTTCTTTGCACAGTTCTTCTCATTCCTGTGTTTCTGGTCAAGTTTGTCTTCTTTTTCCATTCATGATTTGATCATTCTGTTAGTCTTGTCATCTTTACATCTTTCACCAGGGTGACTCTTGAGTCGTTCATTGCAATGGACTCTTTCTCTCATTGTCAGCATGTCCTTGATCCCTCACTTCAGTTGTGGGGGGTTGCTGAAGTTAGTTGGTGTATTTTAAGTTGAGAGACATGAACTCAAATGTCACTCTGTTGATCACTTCTTCTGAAATTACAAAGCACAGTTACCGGTTCTTTTTGTTAGACTCGTCCCAGAATCCTTCCAGGAATCAAGCAGCTGCTATCTGTAAATTAAAGCTTAATTATTTTTGTTAGTGAAAACAACATGTGATTTCAATCTTCTGCTCATCTGGCCCATTGTCCTTCTCGATGTTACCTGTAGAAAGGTCATGTGGGCTGAGTGGTGTCCTTTCTGCTTTCGTTAACAGCAGTGCTTTAATCCATATATTCTCATTTGTTTTTCATAAATTTGACTTTTCATCATCGTTTGCAACTTTTTGCATTTTTCTCACAATAAATTTCCAATGTACTCTTAAAATTAGTCAATTCAACTCAGTTATCTCTTTGTCTTGAGTTCCACTATCAGCACATTATTTATTAGGCATCATGGACAACACTCAACCCACTTTGACAAAAGTTACAAGACAATATTTCATACTTTTGACAAAGATCAGCTCCATCATGATATGCTGAAAAGAAAGGCAGACGTGTTAAGCGCTGCAAAGAAAGTCAGATATGTTATGCGCTGCGCAAATGTGGCACTGGTTTTTCTCTTTTTATTTTTCTCTTTTCATTATTACACCATTGTTATAATCCTTTTTTTTTTCTTTTTACAAATTCTAATAGACTAAGTATTTTAGAATAATACGCCTGCCATTGTAATTTTTCAAATGCATTTTGTCATTTGTTTTTCTGATTTTTCCTATTCTTTTTTGTTTTTGCTCATGAGCTGCTTTAAGAAATTGGAGATCTCTGCATAATCTTGGATCCATGGCCAACAACATTTCCATCTCTTTATCCCAGTTTTGACAGCATTTTTTGCGATTTCATAATTTTGGACTTTTGGAGTAATTTTTTCCAATCTATATCTCCAAAAACTTACCAAAACAAAATGGAGTGACCAGTATCATTGTTTAGCAAACAATAATAATAATTCTTTGACATTTTGTGTCTATCTTTTTTTTTTGCTACAGAATAATTTTTCTCATGCTTTTAGCCCTATAGTTGTTTAATGTAATAGCCCTCACTATAACAAATCCAGCCTCAGATTGAACTATTTGGTGAGTTGAGCACCCACTTGTCTCTTTCAGTGTATTCTTTCTTTTTTATAGGGCTGGACTTGAACCTATACTGAAAAAGCAGAGAGGGTTAGTTTAGCAGAGAATATAAAGAATTGCTTATGAGACCAGTGAATAATCAGAATGAATAAAGTTAATCTAATAATTAACTAAATTTGAAGCAGTCTTTAGAGTGATAATCGGAGTTGCCACACCTGTGTTGCCCGTTAGGGAAGGGTTTCGGTCATTTTTTCTGTTTTTAGATTATCAGTCTGTTGAAGCTTCTTGGCTGTCGCTCTGCATGTGTCGTCAGCCTAGCTGTCACTCAAAGGCCTGTTGTCGTAGACTGGAATATAGGCTCTGTTGTTTCTCTGCCTCTTCTGAGTTTGGGCTTTTGATAGATTTTGCCTCAGCTTTGCATCTCAGGATTTTCCTCTTGTCCTCAGGAAAAAGTCTCCAGTGAAATAGTGAAAGTTTCACCTTTTCCAGCATTAAATCAGTCTTTCTCCATGCTGAGTTTTCCAGAGAGTGGTCATCTTCAGAAGGGGAGCTGAACGCCCCTCACCCACTCTTCTTCTTCTCTCTGCAGTCCTCTTTGACCTTTCACCTCTTCCATTCGACACTGAAGCCATCTGAAACTTGAACACTCAGAGAGCTGCATAGATCAAATTAATCTTTATAAATATTTGTTCCTGAGCTATTAGCTTTTTTTTTCTAAATTCCACTTTTTAACCATCTTTTTCCTAGTTCTTTTATACTATATAATAATCACTGGTTGACAACAGCAGTTCTCCCATTCTGTTTTTAGTAAAGCAAGTTCTTCATTGCAGGAAAAAGCAAGCTATCTCTTCTTTGCAATATCAGCAATAATCTAACATTTGATTTTCTGAGTATAATACAATTAAATAATTTTCCCTATCATAAAATCAGACATCAATCTTTCTCCTATATTTGCATGCTGTGCTCAAAATAACTCCATGGTGATTCAACCTTTCTCGGCCATTTCCGACAATTCACATTACTACAATTCTAAGATTGCTGTAAATTATTTATGACTGTTGAAACTCTGTCACTCAATCTTGTTCACTTTTAGCACACTGCACAAGTTATTTTTCCTTAGCACAAACTTAATTATCTACAATGGAATAATTTTTCTCACTTTGTCTTCAGGGATAATGAGATACAAATTTTAGACGTCTTCAGATATAAGATAGAATATATTAAGCACGTGCATTCTTATTTATCATTATCTATTCATATATATCATTATATCAGTCCATTTATTAATTAAATATATATTTTATACTTTAACTTATTTCATACTACAATAATCTGCAAGATTATTATATTGAAACAATTGTTTTCTTTTACTATTTCCTTTATTTTTACTACCAATCATTTATACAGTACTTGTCCCTCAAGCTCATTCACACATTCCTTGTCCCCTATTTTTAACCACAGGCACAGTCAAGCAGACACACAGGATCCCACATACACACACACAAACTATGTTCTACTTACAGTGTTACTCACTGTCTTTATAACAATACATCACTGATACACTTCCCCAACACAGTGAAAAATAACTATATAAAACTTAGCCTACCCGAGCAGACTTTTGTCAAACCTATGTTTGACAAAACGGTAACCGCAGGCTATTAGCTTCCCAGAGCAGTCTCTTGTTAAATCTTTAACAAGACGGTAACCGGAAGCTAAACTTGATCTGCACGCATGCTATACTTGTATCCGTCCAGACCCACTTACAAGTAAACACAGATCAACACTGATATCTTATCAGTACTTATAATCCTCTGTGTACATGCTATCTTATTATCCGTCGAGGCCCTCTTAATAAGAAACACAGAAAACTAATACTAAACTTCATCTGTGTACATGCTATCCCATTATCCGTCAAGGCCCTCTTAATAGGAAACACAGAAACCTGATACCCTATACCAGTATACTTAAATCTATAAAAAACTGATAACCTCTACCAGTAAATTCAAACTCTTGCTAATCATCCATCCAGGCCCTCTTGATTTAGCAAACACAGATCCTTACATACGTACGACAAAACCTTTAGCGGCACATCAGCAGTAGCAATGTTCATACAATCTGCACCAGGTTATATAAACACAGGCAAACACTAACGGGAGCTCCGCCGCGCTATAACACAGTACTTGACATCATCAACAACAATAGACACTTATTTCTAGAATCAAAGATCCTCTTTTCAATTTTTTAGTTCTTTAAACTTGGAGAAGCATTTTAAAGGGTCTTACCACAATGAGCAAATGTCTGGGCGAACAACACAAACTTTTAAGCAAAAGTGCTTACCTTGTGGCCACTTTTAGTTTGTGTTGTTCGTCCAGCTCGCCGCAGTTCACCATCAGCTCCTGAACCAGCCCCACGTTGGGCGCCAAATGTTGTGGTTTTCAATCTTTCCGAAAAATAACTTCGCAGAGATCTTTGATGCCAGAAATAATTAGACTTTATTTTCGAACGCCGTCCCGTTCCATAGAACGGCGCTCTAACGCTCTCGCCCTCCGGCCCACTGGCCCTCTGGCCTTCCAGCGCGCCCGAGTATATTTTTTTGTTCAGAGTTATATACATACATCTTCTTCCAAAGAAGGTAACACACCCTATAGATAGTTTTGGGTAAAGGTCTTTTACCATGTGACTTCTCAGAATATAATTTTCTGCAGCAAACAACATTCCATTCAAGGTCTTTCACATACACAGAGGAAATCCAAAGTCACAGACAGAAGAAATAATTGTGTCCAAATATATAGCTAAATTACTTGTTTTCTAAATAATAAAATCTTCAACACATACAAACAATTAAACATACATGTGTGGATGGTAAATTACAGAATGAAACTGGAAATGAACTGAAGCTACGGAAAAGATTAACTGAACATGAAAAGAACAATCAGCTTATTCTTTTCAAGGTACCTCATTAAATGTATACTTGCATGGTCTTTGCAGTGAAAGCATTTCTTGAAGGGGATCTGGTTGAAAGTTCTCTCTCTGCATGAGCACATGCTTGGTTATGAGTCAAGGCCTGCCGAGGCCAATCAGGACAGCACAGCACCCCGAACGTACCGAGAAGGCCAAGAGAGAGAAGGGCTTGTGTAGAGGCCATTTAAAGCCTGAGAAAGGGCCCACCTTTCAGGGTTGGCTCGACCAATAAGAAAGGTAGAATTTCCAAGCGGGGGAATTTGATTTATGGATCTTTTGCATTTGCAGCTGGATTGGTTGCTGATGAAGAAACTATGAAAGATTCTTGTAATACTAATATGTTATCCAGCTATATCATATCATATACACGATCATTTCAAAGTACCAATTTCTAAAGACCAAACATGGTATAGGTGAGGTTACATTGCCCGCTGGTTCTATTGTAAAATACACAGTATTAAAAAATAAATAATTTTTTTTTATTAAAAGACACTACACAAGACAGTAAATCATCACACACAATGTCCTGAGATGCATGTTCATTTATAGATCAGTTCGTCTATAAATTAATGCAGGAAGGTCTGTAGTTCCCTTTCAGTCGTTAACGTCAGACGTAGTCGACAGTCAACTGAATTGGGATCACACTAGGGAGCCTATCATCTTCGATTACTATTGAACGAGCAAATGGAATTTGGCGTGAGTGATTTGCATCACACACTCCGCCCCCGCGGCGCGGGTATAAATACGGAAGTGGATGCACGCACTAGTTGCCTTTCGCTTCGGAGCCGTTCGTCTTTGATGTCTATGAAGAGTGCTGTTGTATTCAACGAGCGAGTGTGTCGGTGTTCTTACGGGAAGACCTCTCCAGTGTTGGTGTTCTACAGCGTGGTGCAGCGGTGATCGCGAGCTTCTCAGCTCTCAACTGCTGTTTTAACAGCATCAAATTTCTATTGTTTGTTTGTGTGTTGACGGTTGGTTAGAGGGCGAGAAGTGAGTGCTTCACTGTTGGTTGAAAGACTACTCAGTGTTTGCCGCGGTCATTCCCTGTGTGCTCCGGCACTGGTGATGGTCCCATTTCCTGAAAGAGCAACACGGGTGTGAGTGCGTCTTTTTCAAGATGCCATTCCATCCGTGCGTTTCTGGGTGCGGTCTGGCACTATCCCCCTCTGTCGGTCACGAAAGTTGTGTCGCATGTTTGGGCTTACAGCATGCCGAGGCAGCTTTCGTGGATGAGTCATGTTCTCACTGCGGGAACATGACCATCTCTGTGTTGAGATCTAGACTCGCCTTCGTCAAAAGCGTTGGTGCAGTCCCCACCTCTGGGCCCCGCCCTTGTTCTTCCTCTGGGTTACCTTCCCAGAGAAAGACTGGGGTGCCATCCAAGCTGGGTGATCTGAGGATCACAGTGAGGGGTAATCCGCCCGGCCAGGCCCCGTGGGTGCCTCACTCCTCTTTAACACCGCAACCGGTGGAGCTCCCCATTGATCCCGCTGGTCCCTCTGTAATGGACAGGCCAGCCGTGTCATTTGGGGCCCCTCCAGGGGATACGATGTCAATCGCAGCATCGGAGGGGGAGCTGAACTCTGGAGATGACGACTCGGCTGCACTGCCTCCCTCCGGGAGACCAGTGTTGCCCGAGCCAGATCCAGAAATGTCAGCTATGCTGAAAAAGGCCGCCGAGGCGGTAGGGCTCGTGTGGAACCCTCCACGTGTCCCGAGCCGTCTCGGTTGGATGATTGGTATATCGGGGCGGGCCGTACTGGTTCTCAGTCCGCCGCCCTGGTTCCTTTCTTTCCTGAAGTGCATGAGGAGCTTAAGAGGGCATGGATGGCACCTTTCTCTGCCAGAAACCGCCTGAGTAGCTCCTCCCCCCTCACTACCCTTGATGGGGGAGCGGTGAAGGGTTACGAGGCTATCCCTCCGGTGGAGCGGGCCGTTGCGATGCAGTTATGCCCAACGACGGCCGCTTCCTGGAGAGGTGATCCTCGTCACCCCTCTAAAGCCTGTAAGTTCTCGTCCGCTCTTACGGGCAAGGCTTACAAAGCTTGTGGGCAAGCCACTTCCTCCTTGCATGCCATGGCGTTGCTCCAGGTCCACCAGGCCCAGGCACTCATGAACATGCACGAGGGTAGTTCGGACCGTGAGCTCATGGGTGAGCTCCGCACTGCAACTGACCTCGCCCTCCGGGCGGCGAAGGTTGCAGCTCGCGCGGTCGGTTCGGCGATGTCCACACTTGTGGTCCAGGAGCGCCATCTCTGGCTCAACCTGGCCGATATGAGAGAAGCGGACAAGGTTCGGTTCCTGGACTCTCCCATTTCCCAGGTTGGGTTATTCGGCAACGCTGTGGAGAACTTTGCGCAACAGTTCTCTACAGCTCAGAAACAGACGGAGGCCATCCGGCACATCCTGCCTCGGAGGGACGCTGCTGCCTTCACCCGCCCGCCGAGGTCAGATCCTCCGCCTGTTCGTCGCCGAGGCCGTCCGCCTGCAGCCGCCTCAGCTCCCGCCGGACCATCGCAGCAGCCTTCACCCAGGTTCCGGCGTGGAGCCGGCCGCGGAAGGGGCGCCCAGCCTGCTCCAGGCGCTGCCAAGCCAGGTGGTAAGCATCAGCGCAAAAGAAAACGCTGAACCTGGACGGGCTCTCAGGGATGGAGGAGTTGCTCGTGGAGTGGTCGCCGATCCACTCCCTCTGGCTGGTTGGAGGGCCGGCCGGAGTTTTTTGTTATGCGTGTGTCTGTTCCGCCGCTGGCCCCTATAAAAACGGGGTCAGCGGTACCCACATATTCAGAAAAAGAGCAGATTTTCTGTTCCTGAGTCACAAGTGGACCAGTCTGGCGGGTGTGACCCTGTAATAGCCTTACATCCCCCAGCTTCCCTTGGTCGCCAGCAGGCAGCTTGGGGCGTTCGAGGACCCGGTCATCCGCCTTCTCACGTCCCCCTGCCGCTAGTGGAGACAGGTAAGTGTTGCACTGCACACTAACACCACTATCTCTACTTTGCTGCCCCGACTCAGGCTCGGCTACCCGGCTCAAGTCAGTGATAATCATCACATTAGGTGTTGAGCAGACGTGCTCCTGAAAATTCAGTGATGTTCATCACACCGAGTGTGGAGCAGTGCTCCTGACTTGTGCGTGCTTATCTTATCCTGCTGGCGAAGGATTTGATATAGCCGCTCCTCCAGCCGGTACGAAGCCCAGTTGCAACCTCGTTCTTCGTTCTACTAGGTGGTGAGTCGTGACCATCTTGGCCCAAGATTGGTCTGCAGCTCTGACCTGAAAGACATGTGCTTCAGATCTCTACCTTCCGCACCGCAGGCCATCCTGTGTGTTGCGTTTAAGGGTGCAGTATCAGTACAGTGTCCTTCCCCTCGAGTGCTCCAGGGTCTTCAGGTCAACTGGAAGAGAGTAATCTCGCCCATGGGCTGAGTATCTCTTTTTCAGCTTTGGATAGGGACTCGGTCTGACACGTCTCTCCAATGAGAATGTGTTCAGCTGGTGTTGAAGTGAGAAAGGGTCCCACTGAAAGAGCTTTCAGAGGCTCCTGGGGTATATGGTAGTCGCAGCCTTTGGCTTCCTCCATATGTGACCGCTTCAGCGCTAGCTTCATGATCGAGTCCCGAGGTGACCGTGGCAGAGCAGCTCACCCTGTGTGACTATAGTTCATCCCGGTCTGCTGCCAAACCCTCTTCAACAGAGGGGCCATGTACAAAGGGCGTGTTTTAACGGGGGCCTGGGCGACCCCCGACTACACGGGCTTTCGTGCCTCGAGTTGTTAGACATTGCGACCGTTGCGCAAGCTTCCTCTGCATGTCACAACTCACCCGTCACCTCCTCCTTGGAGTCAGACGCTTCTGAGGGCGCTTTGTTCCACTCCTCCCGCTTTACTCAATCGTGCCGCCATCGAGCCTCACGACAGTTATAGCCAGGGCAAGTGGAGACTCCATCCCCTGGGTCCAGCTGGGTCATGACCATTCCGGGGCCGCTCAGTTGCCCCCCCCGGTTTCATCTTTCCGCCAGTGTTTGTGTAAACCGAGCGGACTACCCTTGGACAAACACTGGGTCTCAGCTGCCCCCGGGGCCCGCAGAAATGCATTTAACCCCAGTGAGCCTTCTAAAAGTGACTGCGACTCATGGTCGCCTTGCGCCTGCTCAAGTCAGTGAAATCATCACACTTCATGTTGAGCAGAATTGCTCCTGAAACTCAGTGAAGTTCATCGCACTCAGGTGTTGAGCAGCAATGCTCCTGTAGCTCAGTGAGTTCATCACACTCAGGTGTTGAGCAGAAATGCTCCTGTAGCTCAGTGAATTCGTCACACGCAGTGCTGAGCAGAAATGCTCCTGGTGCTCAGTGAAGTTCTCCGCACTCAAGTGTTGAGCAGAAATGATCCTGAAGCTCAGTGAGTTTATCACACTCAGGTGTTGAGCAGGAATGCTCCTGAAGCTCAGTGAACTTGTCACACTCAAGTGCTAAGCAGAAATGCTCCTGGTGCTAAGTGAAGTTCTTCGCACTCAAGTGTTGAGCAGAAATGCTCCTGAAGCTCAGTGAGTTTATCACACTCAGGTGTTGAGCAGGAATGCTCCTGAAGCTCAGTGAACTTGTCACACTCAAATGCTGATTAGAAGATGCTCCTGAAGCCCAGTGATCTTCACATGTTGTGTTGAGCAACGCTCCTGTCTTTTTGCGCCCGTCGCTTGCACCTACGTGCTAAGTCAGGAGGAACAGGTCTTCATAGTTGCCCCTTATTGGCCCAACTAGACCTGGTTCCCATCGACAGCCTTCCTGACTTCCCCTGAAAACTCTTTCAGGGACGGGGCACGAGGGCACCCGCGTTCTTCCCCCGGAGATTCCGGGCGGTCTTACATCTGAACGCGGAGGTTCAGGTGGCTATCACAGGGCATGTGATAGTTACCATCACTTCTGCGAGCACCCCCTAGAAATGGGTAGCGTGCTTACGGATTTAGAAGTGGAACCTAGTCGTTGAGTGCGTCTTCTCTCCAGAGGAGATCCTGAAAGCTTTCGATAACTTCAGTGCTCTCTTTCCTGCAAAATGGGTTGGAGTAGGCTGTTTTCCTTCACCCTCAAAATGATGTTGCCTCGGTGTTTAAACGACGCTCATCGTGTTGCAGAAGTGTGCAGAAGCACGTTCTGATCGTCAGGTTCCTGAGGAGCAAGGTCTTGTAAATCCTTGCGTCCCTCTTTATCCTCTTGGGCCTTGTCCTGGTGCGACTGCACTGCAGAGACCGCCCCTGAGCCACTGCAGGCAGTGAGTTAAAAATTCTGTTATATCAGTTCTCCTGCTCGTGTGGTCTCTACTAGAGGGTAGGGACTTGCTCGCTTTCGGTCAACGTATTGTGCCTGGAGTCTGGGCCGGCTAACTCTCACAAGCTGAGACCCCCGCTCGGATTGTGCCCAAGGTTCCTACCTCTCCCATAATAGGAGCAGGTGGTGAGCCCGCAAGCGCTGCCCTGGAGGAGGCAGATCCAGCCCTGGCTTCTCTGTCCGTTCGCTTGGACGTGTACAGAACGCAAGCCATAGACCTCAGACCAGCTCTACAAATATCTGTTGGAATTCAGCAGAGAGGGGAGGCTGTTTCCATGCAAGTTGCACTTAGTGCTTGCCTTCATTTCGGTAAAAATCCGAGATGCAACATGTCCACTTAGGTGTTGAGCTCCTCTATGATGAGTGTAAAGTGCTCCGCCTGGGCGTTGACGATATGCTTTGCTAAACAGATTCTAGAGTTGGGGGCTGGACGACACCTAGTTGAACCGCTGCTTCCCATGGGCTCCCTTCTCACGAAGCCAGTTTCACCGTGAGCCCGGTTCAAGTGTCGGCTTGCTGCGCCATTCCCCTCCTATGGACTGGATACGTGCGCCTTTCTACTCCAGTTGAGTTCCCTTAAAATTGAACCCTGTTGAGTTCCTCCACACCCCTCCAACGTCGGACGTGCGGAACGTCTGGTGTTAGGCCTACCACTCGTAAGCAGTGTGGAACCTGTGTTGGGCTGGGTCCATATGTTGCGGTCCCTACGGCGACCCCATATGTGTATTCTTCCACGATACGGCTCCCTGCGGCGAGCCCGTGTCTTCCCTCGGCAGAGTCTCTCTGCCGTCACTGTCCGGTGTGTCTCCCCCGTCTTAGGCTGGAGCCACCCCAGTGACATTCCATATGGTAGACTGCCCGGTTTTCCGCCCAGTTCATATGTGTATTCTCCACGTTACCTCCCTCTGGGTTGGATGTGGCTTCCGCAGCGTCCCTTCCTTCCAATGTACGGGGAACGCTTTCCCAGTGGTCCTGTAGGAACAGCAGTGACTTCCCTGGCCTAAGCCCTGTCCTTCCCCGCCTTAAATTTGCGGGGGGGATCAGGAGGCTTTGGTTTAGGCACTGGAAGGTGGCAGCGTTAGTGGCGTGTTCAAAGGTTGATCCCAATTCAATCGACCGTCGACTACGTCTGACGTTATCGACTGAAAGGGAACGTCCTGGTTGCGTATGCAACCCACCGTTCCCTGAAGGAGGGAACGGAGGACGTAGTCCCCTTGCCACTACCGCTGGACCACCGCTGACCCCGGGTTACTCTCGGCTCCTCAGCGAAAAGCAACTAGTGCAAGCATCCACTTCCGTATTTATACCCCGCGCCGCGGGGGCGGAGTGTGTGATGCAAATCACGCACGCCAAATTCCATTGGCTCGTTCAATAGTAATCGAAGATGATAGGCTCCCTAGCGTGATCCCAATTCAGTCGACCGTCAACTACGTCCTCCGTTCCCTCCTTCAGGGAACGGTGGGTTGCATACGCAACCAGGACGTTCTCCCATTCGGTTTTTAGTAAAGCAAGTTCTTCGTTGCAGGAAAAAGCAAGCTATCTCTTCTTTGCAATATCAGCAATAATCTAACTTTTGATTTTCTGAGTATAATACAATTAAATAATTTTCCCTATCATAAAATCAGACATCAATCTTTCTCCTATATTTGCATGCTGTTCTCAAAATAACTCCATGGTGAATCAACCTTTCTCAGCCATTTCCAACAATTCACATTACTACAATCCTAAGATTGCTGTAAATTATTTATGACTGTTGAAACTTTGTCACTCAATCTTGTTCACTTTTAGCACACTGCACAAGTTATTTTTCCTTAGCACAAACTTAATTATCTACAATGGAATCATTTTTCTCACTTTGTCTTCAGGGATAATGAGATACAAATTTTAGACGTCTTCAGATATAAGATAGAATATATTAAGCACGTGCATTCTTATTTATCATTATCTATTCATATACATCATTATATCAGTTCATTTATTAATTAAATACATATTTTATACTTTAATTTATTTCATACTACAATAATCTGCAAGATTATTATATTGAAACAATTGTTTTCTTTTACTATTTCCTTTATTTTTACTACCAATCATTTATACAGTACTTGTCCCTCAAGCTCATTCACACATTCCTTGTCCCCTATTTTTAACCACAGGCACAGTCAAGCAGACACACAGGATCCCACATACACACACACAAACTATGTTCTACTTACAGTGCTACTCACTGTCTTTATAACAATACATCACTGATACACTTCCCCAACACAGTGAAAAATAACTATATAAAACTTAGCCTACCCGAGCAGGGTGGGTGAAAGGTACAGCGGGTGAGGAGGAACCTTGAAAACAGTATAAAGGCTGTCTCATATCTTCCTGTTGGGTGACACTCTCTTGCACAGCGTAACTTCTGTGTACTAGACTGAACCTATTCTTGCAAGAATAAATACTTTTCTTTTTATTAATTTGACTCTGAGTGTCTCTTACGCAGTGATGATGTTTAACAGAATTTTTGCCACAACAACACTTATTTCTAGAATCAAAGATCCTCTTTTCAATTTTTTAGTTCTTTAAACTTGGAGAAGCATTTTAAAGGGTCTTACCACAATGAGCAAATGTCTGGGCGAACAACACAAACTTTTAAGCAACACTGCTTACCTTGTGGCCACTTTTAGTTTGTGTTGTTCGTCCAGCGAAGCTCGCCGCAGTTCACCATCAGCTCCTGAACCAGCCCCACGTTGGGCGCCAAATGTTGTGGTTTTCAATCTTTCCGAAAAATAACTTCGCAGAGATCTTTGATGCCAGAAATAATTAGACTTTATTTCCGAACGCGGTCCCGTTCCATAGAACGGCGCTCTAATGCTCTGGCCCTCCGGCCCACTGGCCCTCTGGCCTTCCAGCGCGCCCGAGTATATTTTTTTGTTCAGAGTTATATACATACATCTTCTTCCAAAGAAGGTAACACACCCTATAGATAGTTTTGGGTAAAGGTCTTTTACCATGTGACTTCTCAGAATATAATTTTCTGCAGCAAACAACATTCCATTCAAGGTCTTTCACATACACAGAGGAAATCCAAAGTCACAGACAGAAGAAATAATTGTGTCCAAATATATAGCTAAATTACTTGTTTTCTAAATAATAAAATCTTCAACACATACAAACAATTAAACATACATGTGTGGATGGTAAATTACAGAATGAAACTGGAAATGAAATGAAGCTACGGAAAAGATTAACTGAACATGAAAAGAACAATCAGCTTATTCTTTTCAAGGTACCTCATTAAATGTATACTTGCATGGCCTTTGCAGTGAAAGCATTTCTTGAAGGGGATCTGGTTGAAGTTCTCTCTCTGCATGAGCACATGCTTGGTTATGAGTCAAGGCCTGCTTAGGCCAATCAGGACAGCACAGCACCCCGAACGTACCGAGAAGGCCAAGAGAGAGAAGGGCTTGTGTAGAGGCCATTTAAAGCCTGAGAAAGGGCCCACCTTTCAGGGTTGGCTCGACCAATAAGAAAGGTAGAATTTCCAAGCGGGAGAATTTGATTTATGGATCTTTTGCATTTGCAGCTGGATTGGTTGCTGATGAAGAAATTATGAAAGATTCTTGTAATACTAATATGTTATCCAGCTATATCATATCATATACACGATCATTTCAAAGTACCAATTTATAAAGACCAAACATGGTATAGGTGAGGTTACATTGCCCGCTGGTTCTATTGTAAAATACACAGTATTACAAATATTTTTTTTATTTTTATTAAAAGACACTACACAAGACAGTAAATCATCACACACAATGTCCTGAGATGCATTTCATTTATAGATCAGTTCGTCTATAAATTAATGAAGGAAGGTCTGTAGTTCTTTCTTATGGTTTCCGTCTTGACCACATGACCACATTTTTCAAAGCAATAAAGCCAACTTATCTGATCATAGTCATGGTAGACCCTTTTGGCCCTCGTTGGGGGGATGGGACCATAGATCCCAGAGTGAGTTTTAATAATTATTTTTTACATATAACAAATAATTGTGTCTGATTTGTCTCAGTCGTTACAGCTATGATGATGGAACGACATCCTGTTCTTGTGGCCATGAATTTAATGCACAAACAAACCTGCATGACCTTAGCTATTATATTATATTATTACACGGCTCTGTGGAATACTTGATTGTGATTGGTCAATCGCACCATCCAGTGGTATTTTATTTCTCGAAAACAATGTCTAGCTTCGCGACGATAGGATTTGTTCTGCGATAACAACCGCCTAGATGTACATTATCCCTTATATTATATACAAGAGTTATTTCTGGTTCTCGAATCTGGTTGGTTGAGAGTCTTTTCCAGCCATGCGATATTCTACCAGTATCACCATGGGAACTGTGTCACCGTTTGTATCACTCCACTTGCAGCATTTCTCACAGCGAGTTTCATGGCGGATGAGCAAACACCTTAATTTTACAAATACTACTGTTGTTGTGTCACGGAATGTAGTTTTAATGAGTTTTTTAACCCCCTGGGGTCGGCAATCGCGCTGGCGCGATTTCTTATCATTTCAAAAGAGACTCAAATAACTCGTAGATTTTTGTCATACAGGCAAGTGTTATACATCATTCAAAACTGTTAAATGTCTTCTTTTATTTTTATACACTAATAATAAAAACAAAATCTTGTTTTTCGTAAAACAAAGAAAATAAACATGATGCGCGTTCTGTCGTCTCTCTCAATGTGAAGTTCATTCTGAAACGCAACAGAAAATTATCTGTAACTCAGCGAATGCTTGTCACTGTGACATGAGACACATCTTTACAAAGCTTGAAGTCTCCATTTTTTAAATTATGTAAATCATATCAAAAACAGATATTCTCTGTTTAAGTAATCCGTATGAAAGCAACGACATGTACAGTTTCTCCAGCCCAAGCTCATTAGTTCTAATGTGACCACACCTACACGTGTACGAGCTGTTCACATGCAAATGATCCACGTGAAGGAACGCAGAGCTGAAAACGCCCATTACCTCAAAAACAAAGAATCTGAGACTTCAGTATGCCTCTGTTTTTCCTAGAGTTTGGAAGACTGTGTTTGTGCTGTGCTGTTTACCTTGGATTCACCTCAGAAGAATTAGAAGAACACGATTTGATTATGATATATTTTTAAGGTAAGACACTCATAATAGTGAGCGTGTTATTATTGCATAAACTTTACATTGCAGCTACTAGTTAAACTGGTGCCAGACTAAAATGTTATGAAATGAGTTTCGAATAAAAATATGAAGCCTAATGCTAAATGTATATACATGTACGACACAAGAATGTTTTTATGTTCGATTAAGGCGAGACACTACAGGTGAATAGGGTATTTTTTTTTAACTAGCAGATATCACCATGAATCCTTGCCAGTTGATTACCTACATTAAGATGAGAAAAAAATGTATTACAAGTTTTCTGTAATTTAATGTTTAAATATGCAAATTAGACATTATCTAATTAAATATGCGCAAATCTGCATATATTTTAAAAAACGAAATCTGAGTATTGGATAAAGCCAGGTTCAAAATTATTTTTTCATTGTGTTCACATATTAGATGGGAAAAAAATTACAGAGGGATTTATGGATATCTACTTTTGTTATCCTGTAAATCAGAATATACTGCCAATAGCCTTAAAAAAATGATTTTCGACATGTTTTTAGGAATAAAATGTTATGTAAATCAGGCTAAGAATAATATATTTACAAATCCCTCTGTAAATGTCTTCATAATATAACTAGGTACAAGACTGGAAAGTTTGGTGTATATAGGTGCTACTGACGTGGAGATTTCGGACTTGGAGTGAGAGAGAAAAGTCATTTTGAGAAAACGGGCTTTAAAGAATTAGCATCAGCCAATGAGATCGAGCATTTAGAGTAAAATCCCCCCTTTTACTTTCGCGATTGGTTGCTGATAAAAAGGAAATTACCATATTTGGATCCGGCAGTATTGTACAGCAGAGAGCAAGCTTTCTAACGGTGTGTGTGATGACAGAGTGCAGATCGCGATCGCGGAGCAGAAGGATGATTTATAACGACAACTTTTGATGAGTTTATGAGAAATCTACAGACGCAAACAGGCAAAGTGTAGTAAAATAAAGACCTAAATGTGTATTTCTGACTTTTTTTCACCACAAGTCTGAGAGAAGACATGTTATTGAAGACAAATATCCTAAAATCTCAAAATTGACCAGTGAAAAAAAAACGATGTTTTTGCCTACCGTGTCTCGCCTTAATTAAACACAGCACGATATAAAAGTAGGCTAGTATTAGTGTTTATTCTAACATGGTGAATATTATAATGTTTAGACCCGTGTTTACTATTAAATACTGTGTTTGTGGATATCTGCTCAAACGTAGATATGTATAATGTAACAATAATGTTTCATAGTTTGGAGCGGCTCGATCTTGAAGCTTCAAGATGGCGGCGGCGGTAGCTGTAGCAGCGGCGGTAGCAGTCGCAGGTGGCTGTGAATTACTATGGCAAACAAACAGCAAATATGCGACAACTCAGGCGTCTGCAGGTCTGATATTTGTCAAGTATACTGCAATATTGACATTCTACTGGCTCCGATTGTGCTTCATGGCTGCCTGCCAAAGCTGCCTTACATGGACAATAAACAAACAAAGGACTAGTCCTGGACTCCAAAAATCTTCATGCACACCAACGCAGACTCCACCAAAGTCTGGGTTTTTGGCCACCTTTTTGGGCGGTCCTGTCTGTGTGATTTTTGTCCTCATGGTGGGCTTGCATGCTGTTGAAGTCCCTGCTCCTGTTCTCGGTCGTCTACCTTGCTACCTTCCCTGCTGCCTGGGAGGTGAAGAGCCTGTTTGCCTGGGCCTGCTGGATGGATGGTTTACGGCGCTGCCGGCTGTGCTGAAGAGGGTGCTCCGGGAGCCGGGCTGCTGCCCACCGGGGAGCCATGCCTGGAGGTTCCTCTATGCTGGAGTCAGGACGGGGGGCTGTGGACGATTCTGGAGCTGCGCTCTGTTGAGACCTGCCTCGGGTGGGGCAGGGCCCCCGGGATGGACAGTTGTTGACCCCCCGGGGCGGCTGCTCTTTGCGGGTGTGCCCGACTGCCACGTATCAGGTCGTCAGCGGAGTTTCCTGTACTAACAGAGTTTTCTGCACCACGGACCAGTCCCCCGGTTAGCAATCTACACCGTTCTGTCCAGAGGTCTGTGTTCAAAAATTCTAGCCAACCAGTTTCTCATCAGCCTTTGTCTTTTTCCATCCGAACTATTATTTTTCACCGGTGGGTAACTGATGTTAATGTGTAACTGATGATGTACTTAGATATGTTTTAAGATTCGAAGTGCTTTAAAATGATTTTTTTTTATCATCTGTTAAAGAATTGGCTATGCATTTTGCCATTCCCTCCTTGTCCTCACCTGATCTCCCCCCAACATCTGATCAGTTCTCATTTTCTGAGATCTCACAGAACAAGGCCATACAAATATTACATCTGTTAAAAAATTCTTATGTCCATTATATCTATGATTTAAATACCTTATTTTTAAAGACTCATGCTGATAGCCTCATACCTCTCTTTCTGCATTTAACCAATCTTTGTATCAGGCTTTCTATTTTTCCTACTTACTGAAAAAAGCACAGATTACTCATTTTCTGATGATCACACTCTTCTTTCAAATGACAGACCTATTTCAATACTTCCAGCAATGTCTGTTGGAAGTTGATGGAAAAAGTCTTGCATAACCAGTTAAGCTCTTACCTTGAAACTAATAACTGGCTAAGTGATTGTCAACACAGTTTTCATGCTAAGAGATCAACCATGTTAGCGTTACTACTCTTCACTGAGCAATTATGTAACTCTCTTAACGAAGGTCACATCACTGGAGCTATTTTTATTGATTTCTGTAAAGCTTTCGATACAGTGAACCACCAGATCTTGCTAAATAAACTTCACTCATTTGAACTGTCTTAATCTGTGATAGAAATCGTCCCGGGTTACGTATGTAACCCTAGTTCCCCGAAGGGACGGACGCTGCGTGAAATAGCAGTGGGGACGCCCTCAGCGTGACGCGTCTGAAGCATGAATGAAATCAGTCAATGGAGAGAATGAGCGTACGGCGAGTGACGTCATCGACCAGAAGCTATAAATATCCCCTGAGTACACAATACGCCAGCTTAAAAGTTACTGAAGCAGCGACCCAAGGGGATGCCGAGAGTATGGTAGGACACGCAGCGTCCGTCCCTTCGGGGAACTAGGGTTACATACGTAACCCGGGACGTTCCCCTTCAGGGACTACCGCTGCGTGAAATCGCAGTGGGAACGCAATACCCACATCCCCATACGACCAAATCCCCGTCGTGTGTCATTAGGAGACACAAACCGACGAGAGAACCTGAGCCCCGGGAGTGGAGCTAAGATCGAGGGAATAAAATCTAACGAAAGTGTGCGGTGAGGACCAGCCTGCCGCATCACAAACGTCCTGAAGAGAAGCTCCTGAAAGAAGAGCTGTAGAAGCAGCCATACTCCGGGTGGAATGAGCCCTTACAGCCAAAGGTGAAGGCTGATGGGCCGAACCATAAGCAAGTGGGATGGCCTCGACCACCCACTTGCTCATCCTTTTTCTAGATGCAGGACACCCTTTCTTAGGTGACCCAAACAGACGAACAGTTGTTCCGATCTCCTCCACAGGGCAGCTCTGTGGACGTAAGCATCAAAACCCAAACTGGGCACAGCAAATTAATTTTCTCCTGGTCTGACGTCAGAAAAGGCGGAGGACAGAAAACCTGCAGAACTATAGGTCTAACTGAAACAGTTGGAACCTTAGGAACATAACCTTGTCTCGGAAAGAGAAAGGCCTTAACCAACCAGGAGCAAATTCCAGGCACGAGGGAGCCACCGAAAGTGCTTGAATATCTCCAATTCTTTTTAGAGATGAGATAGCGAGAAGAAGGATAGTCTTTAGAGTAAGAAACTTTTCCGAAACTTCCTCGATGGGCTCGAAAGGAGCAAGGGAGAGACCTTCTAAGATGATGGCCAGATCCCAAGCTGGTAGCCTCGTGCGAACTGCAGGCCTCAGCCTCAAGGTGACACGAAGGAAGCGAGACATAAGTGGGTGTTTCCCGAGGGAACCTCCACTTGAAGGGGTGTGGTAAGCAGCTAAGGCCGCCACATACACCTTCAGTGTGGAGTGGGATAACCCTGTGGAGAGACGGTCCTGCAGGAAATCCAGGACTGTACCAACCGGGCAGTTAACTGGGTCCTGCTGGCGCTCTCCACACCAAGAGGTGAAAAGTTTCCACCTCGCGGCATATAACTTCCTCGTGGAGGGAGCTCTGGATCGGAGGATGGTCTCAACGACCTCAGCCGAGAGACCAGAATCTATGAGCTGGGCCCCCTCAGAGGCCAAGCCCACAGCCTCCATAGCTCTAGACGGGGGTGAAGGATCGACCCACTCGCCTGAGAGAGCAGATCTCTCCTGATCGGTATCTCTAGGGGAGAGCCGTTGAGGAGAGACACTAGGTCCGCAAACCATACCCGGGCCGACCAGAACGGGGCTATTAGCAGGAGACTGAGCCCGTCCCGGCGAACCCTCTCCAGAACTCCTGGGAGCAGAGCGATCGGGGGAAAAGCGTACAAGCGTGACCTCGGCCACGGATGTACCATCGCATCCAACCCCAGCGGGGCTGGATGGCTGAGAGAGAACCACAGCGGGCAGTGTGATGTTTCTCGAGAAGCAAATAGGTCTACCTCGGCAATACCGAAATGTTTCCATAGGAGTTCCACCACCTCGGGGTGAAGACTCCATTCCCCGGGCCTCGGCCCCTGTCTTGACAGGATGTCTGCCCCCTGATTTAAATACCCCGGGAGATAAAAGCTCTCAGAGAAAGAATTTTCCCCTGGGACCATAGAAGGATCTGACGTGCCAGTTTGTAAAGCGGGCGAGAACGCAAACCCCCCTGATGGTTGATATAAGAAACCACCGATGTGTTGTCTGTCTGGACAAGAACATGGTGGCCCCTTAGGTCTGGGAGGAAGTGTTTCAGAGCCTGAAACACCGCCAACATCTCTAGGCAGTTTAAGTGCCACAGACGATGATGGTCCTCCCACAGACCCTGAGCCGGGCGACCATCCATGATCGCCCCCCAACCCGTGAGAGAGGCATCTGTCATTAGCATAACGCGACGACAAGGAGCTCCTAACACAGGGCCTTGGGACAGAAACCAAGGATCTTTCCACGATATCAGGGCGTGATGACACCGTCGCAAACTCACGATCATGCGAAGCGGATTTCCCCTCGGGGAGAATCCCTTGGTCCTGAGCCACCACTGTAACAGTCTCATGTGCAAGAGGCCAAGAGGTATCACGTTGGACGCAGCTGCCATGAGACCTAGCAGTCTCTGGAACTGTTTTACAGTGGATGACTGGCCTAGCTTGACCTGATCTACTGCAGCGAGAATCAAAGCAATACGAGCAGGTGACAATCGTGCCTGCATCGTCGTTGAATCCCACACTACACCTAGAAAAGTGGTTCTCTGTAATGGAGAAAGAACACTCTTTTTGGCGTTGAGCCTCAGCCCCGGTCACTTGATATGAGCAAGAACGACATCTCGGTGCCGAACCGCCTGTTGTTCCGATTGAGCTAGAATCAAGCAATCGTCTATATAGTACAGAAAGCGGATGCCCTGTAACCTCAGCGGGGCTATAGCAGCATCCGTACACTTCGTGAATGTTCGGGGTGACAGTGCTAGGCCGAACGGAAGAACCCGATATTGGTACGCTTCGCCCCCGAAAGCGAACCTCAGGAACTTCCTGTGTTGAGGGAGGATAGATACATGGAAGTAAACGTCCTTTAGATCTATCATGACAAACCAGTCCTCGGATCTGATTTGAACATCCCCAGTGACAGACACAGCGCCCTGTAACGTACTGGCAGGGAACAGCTGGTCTGGGCACTCCACAACCCTCCTCGGAGGGGGCGAGCGTCCCTTGGGAAATCGCTCGCCGAGTCTCTCTACGCCCTGTGAAGGCAGGGTTAGTAGAGCAGACCCCTGAGGGCATCGGAAAAGACAGGGCACCGTGTTCTTGTGCAGTGAACTCAGGTCTTTCACGATAGGGACCACCCTCAGAACCCTGACGTTCAGCACGTCAGAATTTTTTTTTTTTTTTTATGATGAAGTAGTATCCTAACTCCCTGCTGGGTGGGGGACCCATTCCGCCAGGAACTCTACTAAGGGAACCAGCCTCTCGAGGCTGGCCTCCGGATGAACATCCCGAGTGACAGACACAGCGCCCTGTAACATACTGGCAGGAAACAGCTGGTCTGAGCACTCCACAACCCTCCTTGGAGGGGGCGAGCGTCCCTCGGGAAATCGCTCGCCGAGTCTCTCTACGCCCTGTATAGGCAGGGTTAGTAGAACAGACCCCTGAGGGCATTGAGAAAGACAGGGCACCGTGTTTTTGAGCGGTGAACTCAAGTTTTTCCCGATGGGGACCACCCTCAGAGTCCTGACGCTCAGCCCGTCAGGACTTTTTCGACGCGGCCTTTCTGGCGACAATGACTGTCCTCAGATCAGTCCTGCCCCGAGAAGGCCGCGCCGGAGAGCGCCCCGCCTCGTCCCTCCAGTTTCTCTGCAGGGGGGCACGAGACGTGACACTCCGCTTCTGCTGTGCTCTTTTGGAAGACAAACTCGACGAAAGACTTTGCTCTGGTTTTGGTTGCTCTGTGAACCAAAAACAACTGAGTGAACCAAAAACAACTGATACCAGCTCTCAGTGATATGTGTCGGGTCCCCGCTATGATAACAATAACTTTCTCAAATGTTTACAGAACAAGCGGGAACCCAGTGTGCCTGTATGTTTTTCTATTGCTGTTCAATTACATGATAGAAAGTCTAAGGCCTTCAAAAGCCGTACAGCAAACCCATCTAATCTGGTGCCTATTACACGACATACCAAGATTGCTGTGGGGACAAAAAGTAAGACTGTTAAGTTAGCACTTTTAAACATCCGCTCACTTAAAAATAAATCACTTTTTTGTCAATGACTTAATAACCACATACAACCTGGATTTTATGTTGCTAAATGAAACTTGGCTAGAAGAAAGTTGCAGTGCAACAGTCCTCAATGAAACAGCCCCTCCTAACTTTACTTTTATGAGTGTCTGCAGAGCTGTCAGAAGAGGCGGAGGTTTAGCTGCTCTTTATAAAGATGTCTATCAATGTAAGCAAATATCATTTGGGAATTACCCGTCTTTCGAATATCTGGGTATTGTGTTAAAAGGTGCTCCACGCATTTTACTTATCATTGTTTACAGGCCTCCAAAATACTCTCCAGCTTTTGCTGAGAACTTAACAGAACTGTTAAGTTCTATTTCCTCAGAGTTTGACTGCTTTGCCATTGCTGGAGATTTTAACATTCACATAGATAATGCAGAAAACAATATGGCAAAAGAAATCAAAACTGTTTTAAAAACTTTTGATCTGACTCAGCATGTACATGGAGCCACACATAATCGTGGACACACTCTAGATTTACTTATCAGTAAGGGTCTAAACATTTCATCAATTGTTATTAAGGATGTAGCACTGTCTGATCATTTTTGTATTTTCTTTGATATATTGATCTCTCCTGCCATTGAAGCTAGATCTGTGTCTGTCAAGAAGAGATGCTTAAATGAGAACACTAGTGTAGTATTTATGAAGGCTATATCTTTAACACCAAGCATATCTGCTGACTCTGTTGATTTTCTCCTTGATTCTTTTAACTCAAAAGTTAAGAGTGTAATTGATGATATTGCTCCTGTGAAAGTCAGGAAGAAGAGTGGCAGACAAAAAGCACCTTGGAGAAACTCAACAGCAGTGCAAAATATGAAAAGACAATGCAGAAAAGCAGAGCGCATGTGGCGGAAGACAAAACTTGTAGTCCATTATAACATCTACAAAGACAGCATCCATGCTTTCAATAAGGAACTAAGCAAAGCTAGACAGACTTTTTTCTCGAATATTATAAACAGCAATATAAACAACACGCGCACTCTTTTTGCTACTGTAGAGAGACTGACAAACCCCCCAAGCCAGATTCCCAGTGAAATGCTCTCAGTGAGAAAGTGCAGTGAGTTTGCTTCTTTCTTCTCTGAGAAAATCAATAATATCAGAAAAGTGATCAGCTCATCCTTGAGTTGCGCTGGGGTCAGGCAGATCAGACAACAGCACGAGAAAGTAGCCACTATGTCTGATTTCGAAGAAATTGATGGCAAAATTTTGGAAGAAACCGTACAGCACCTAAAAACATCAACCTGCGCCCTTGATGCACTTCCCACATCTTTTTTCAAAAATGTGTTACACAGCTTAGAAGCAGATCTCCTAGAAGTGGTAAATGCCTCACTTCTCTCTGGGAGTTTTCCGACCTCCCTGAAAACTGCTGTTGTCAAGCCCCTCCTGAAAAAGAGCAATCTGGATAAGACCATATTAAACAACTATAGACCGATCTCAAATCTTCCTTTCATAGGCAAGATCATTGAAAAAGTTGTCTTCAATCAGCTGAACAAATTCTTAAGCTCGAATGGATACTTTGACCATTTTCAATCTGGTTTCCGACCGCACCACAGTACAGAGACCGCGCTCATAAAGATAATAAATGATATTCGCTTAAATACTGATACAGGCAAATTATCAGTGCTGGTACTACTCGACCTCAGTGCTGCATTTGACACTGTCGATCACAAAATACTTCTTGACAGGCTGGAAAACTGGGTCGGGCTTTCTGGGATAGTCCTAAAATGGTTCAGGTCATACTTAGGAGGCAGAGGTTATTATGTGAGTATAGGAGACCATAAGTCTGAGTGGACATCCATGACATGCGGAGTCCCTCAAGGCTCAATTCTTGCGCCACTCCTATTCAACCTGTACATGCTCCCAATGAGCCAAATAATGAGAAAGAACCAAATCGCTTACCACAGCTATGCAGACGACACACAGCTCTACTTATCCCTATCGCCTAACGATTACAGCCCCATTGACTCCCTTTGCCAATGCATTGATGAAGTAAACAATTGGATGTGCCAAAACTTTCTTCAGTTAAACAAAGACAAAACTGAAGTCATTGCGTTTGGAAACAAAGATGAAGTTCTCAAGGTGAACGCATACCTTCAGTCTAGGGGTCAAACAACTAAAAATCAAGTCAGGAATCTGGGTGTGTCTCTGGAGTCAGACCTTAGTTTCAGTAGTCATGTCAAAGCAATAACTAAATCAGCATATTATCACCTGAAAAATATTGCAAGAATTAGATGCTTTGTTTCCAGTCAAGACTTAGAAAAACTTGTGCATGCTTTCATCACCAGTAGGGTGGATTATTGTAATGGACTTCTCACTGGCCTTCCCAAAAAGACCATAAGACAGTTGCAGCTCATACAGAACGCTGCTGCTAGGATTCTGAGCAGAACCAGAAAATATGAACACATCACACCAGTCCTCAGGTCTTTACACTGGCTGCCAGTTACATTTAGGATTGATTTTAAAGTATTATTACTGGTATATAAATCATTCAATGGCCTAGGACCTCAATACATTGCAGATATGCTCACTGAATATAAACCCAACAGATCACTCAGATCATTAGGATCACATCGGCTAGAAATACCAAGGGTTCACTCTAAGCATGGCGAGTCTGCTTTTAGCTACTATGCCAGCCGCAGCTGGAACCAGCTTCCAGAAGAGATCAGATGTGCTCCTACAGTAGTCACATTCAAATCCAGACTCAAAACACATCTGTTTAGCTGTGCATTTACTGAATGAGCACTGTGCCACTGTTCGTCCGACTGTTTGCACTGTATTTTATTTTATGTTTTAATTATTCTGATTTCTGTATTTTATCTTTTATTCTAAACTGTTTTAATTATTCTGATTTCTTTTGATTTTTTTAATTTCTTCTATGTAAAGCACTTTGAATTACCATTGTGTATGAAATGTGCTATACAAATAAACTTGCCTTGCCTTGCCTTGCCTTGGTTGAACATTCTGCATGACAGACACAGTGCCCTGTAACGGCGCACCGGCAGGGAACGACTGGTCTGAACACACTAGAACCCTCCTTAGAGCCGGCGAGCGTCCCTCGGGAAAGCACTCGCCAGACCCTTCTACGCCCTGTTTCGGCAGGGTTAGTAGGACGGGCCCCTGAGGGCGCCGGGAGAGACAGGGCACCCTTAAGGGAGGTGAACGCAAGTCTCTCTCGGCGGGGACCCCCCTCAGATTTCCTTTGAGCAGGTCGGCCTGAAAAGCCTGCATAAAAGTCATCGTATGCAAACATGCAGCCGCCTGCCGAGCCACCGAGTAAGCCTTCCCCACCAGCACAGAGGTATATATATATTTTTTTTTTTGGTGGAAGAGCCGGTGCTTTAAATGAAGACGATGAAGCAGGAGAGAGATAGCTCGCGAGCGTCTCCTCCGCCTACAGTATCGTCACATAACCAGCAGATTTTTTTTTTTTTTAGCTTTTCAACAGCCCGAGATAATACATCCATCAAACCTTCTTCATTTGCATTATAATGTGATAAACTAGTTTTCTCTGATGCAAAACTTTCGACATCCAGCTCCTCAGAACTGGAAAATCTCAATTCAACATCATCATGTGCCTCCACCCGGGCAGAAGTAACCGCCGCAGCGCGTGCTTCCAGAGCCGGGTGAGAGGCACTAGATCTCGTCGGAGATAGCTGAGATAGGGCGGAGCCCGTCTCAACGTCGCCAGCGAGATCCATCTGCGAGCCCCAAGACAAGCGCCGCCGCTCTGCCTCAACAGAAGCGGGACCCGAGCCTCGGGGAGGTTGCACCAAATCACTCTCCTTGAAGAGCGATCGCCGCGAGCGCAGAGTTCTCAAGGGAAAACGCTCGCAAAGCTGACAATCGACTCCCTCGAGAGCCGACTGGGCATTGCTGCACTCCCAAACAAGCCACACTTAGCTCGTGTGAATCCCCACCCGTGATGTACCGAGTACAGGGGGGAACACACTTCTTATACTGCTCGCTCATATTGTTTTTTTTATATAAAATATATATAGTGAAAACTCCTGACAAAACAGACAAACACAATCGACAGATTCAGACACACACAGAGCTGCTGAAGTAACTAAAGCTGGCGTATTGTGTACTCAGGGGATATTTATAGCTTCCTGGTCGATGACGTCACTCGCCGTACGCTCATTCTCTCCATTGACTGATTTCATTCATGCTTCAGACACGTCACGCTGAGGGCGTGCCCACTGCGATTTCACGCAGCGGTAGTCCCTGAAGGGGAACTCTTCTTATTTGACGAACAGGTTGCAAACAGTCAAAATGTATCATGTCATATCCCAACCTTTAGTTTGTGACATGGGCGTTCCACAAGGCAGCATTCTTGGACCCTTACTTTTTCTTTTATACATTAATGATTTCCCTCGAGTGTGTAAACACTCTAAATGCTTACTGTACGCTGATGATACTGTGATTTTTCTCTTTGATTAAAATCCTATTGTCATAAATTCCAAACTACAAACTGACCTTCACCTGATACATGATTGGCTGAAAAAGAACCATCTGACCATCAATGTAAAGAAAACTGAATGTATGTATTTTCATTCACCCAGAAAAAGTCTTTCTTTTACTGATTTTATTACTTTTGCAAACCAAGGTCTTGTCGTCACAAAGACCTACAACTACCTTGGTGTGCTACTTGATCCACACCTTACATATCGGGGACACATTTTTTAAATTGACAAAAAATTTGATTCAGAAACTCTCTGTGTATAACAAGATTAGATCATATCTTTCCATTTCGGTTACTGAAACTTACCTACATGCCATTGTGTTCTCAACAATGTCCTACTGTCTTCCAATCTGGTCTCTTACCACTAAGGACATTACTGAACCAATAGCACGACTGTATTACCGAGCACTTAAGATCCACAGTAATCTTCCAAAGTGGTCTCATCATTGCAGTGCGCTCACACGCACAAATGCTTTGAGTCATCAGAACTACGTAAACAGTCATGCTATTGCATTTTACTTTCAGATTCAAAACAGTTTTTCACCGGCACTTACAGGTCTTCTTCCGACACACAATATGAGACCACTACGCTTCACTAGGTCAGTCTCACAGGCACTCATTCCAGTTCCACCATACAAAAATAACTATGGTCAGAAGTCGTTTTACATTAAAATCTGGAATGACATTCCCCATCACATTCGAACATTATCGTCCTTCACATATTTCAAAAAGTCATATAAACTGTTTCTTCTTAATAGTCATACTTGTACACACTGATTGTTCATGTACTGTTTTTAGTCTTGTTTTTCTGTATTTAATGTATTTTTTTTGTTTGTTTGTATCTGTCTAGTCAATAATAATGTCCTGTATAAATGTGTTGAAATTGTGTTTATTGTTCTATGTTACTGCAGAACAGGAACCTGCTGTAAACCAGTTTTTAAACTGAGTCAGGCCCGTTTACTGTAACTAAATTGTTGCTCTTAAATATTCCTGTATAATAAATTAGATTAAATGAAAACGTTCTCTGCACTTGCTGAGTTTGAGTCAGTCACGCTGTGCGTTTGAAAAGCAAAACATGCCAAACATTAGGCTTCATGTTTTTATTCCAATCTCATTTCATAACAAATGGAAGCATTTGAAGTAACATATGATAATCCATATATTTTTCTCTAGTGTAGTGTTACTGAAGTGTTCCTTTTTAACGATTCATAGGCTGCCTGCTATCGAGGCTATTGCTATTATTTTATGCAGCCCTACACATATATGCCTACAAGGCACAAAAACTTGGTGTTCATATATATATATATATATATATATATATATATATATATATATATATATATATATATATATATATGTATGTATTTTGTAAATTTCATAATTTTAAGCAGAAAAATCTAAAATGTATTCCCAAAATCGTGCAGCCTTATAATTTCTCTTGATATCAGCATGTTCACAGGTGTTTATTTGTATTTATTTATTTTTTTACAAGGACCCGAGGGTTGTTTCATAAAAGCCGCTTAGAAAAGCGGGGATTAAAGTCCAAAACCTGACTTGAATGAGCCGAACATCCGCGCTTAAATTGGTTCCATAACAGTAAGTTGAGGATCATGTGATCTTACTAATTTGAGTCAGGTTTAAATAGTCTAGATAATTGCGTGTGCACGCCATTGTTTAAAAGTCCTGAGAAGTCGAGCATGGGTCAATCGATTGACTGTGGGCTACCATGGCAACAATAGGAAAAGATAGAACAGCGATGTTCACAGCAACGGAACAGCGTTTGCTATTGGAAACATATGAAGAATTTAAAGATGTCATCACCAAAAAAGGCAATACAGCGGCAATAAATAAAGCAAGAGAGAAAGGTTGGCAGGAAATTGCTGATCGTCTCAATACGTAAGTAGCGGTGTAAACTATTTAAAATACTTTATCAACATTGAATGTGTGTCACAATACATTGCAAAGTTTGTGTGAATAACAGTAACGTTAATTGCTTTCACGCAGCAGCAACTTAAGTGAAGGAAAAAGAACCTGGCAGCAGATGAAAATAAAATATAAAAATATAGTTTAGATGGTAAGTAAATCTAATGGTATGTACATATGTAATCAATGCCAGCTTGAAGTTACAACTATTCAGGGTTTTTTTTGTTATTATTTTTAATTGCAGCGACCAAAAAGAAGACTGAGGTTGCTGGCACTGGGGGAGGGCCACCACCAGCCAGCTTCACTCCTGCAGAGGAGTAAACACAAATAAGCACAAATGTCAGAGCATGTCAGAACAACTCCTGGACCCAGAAAACACCTCAGACCCCAGAGGGTTAAACACGAGGTATAATTCAGACTTTTATATTGAAAAGGACTGAAACAAGGTTGTAAACAAGTGTTTTAGTTTACACAGCACCTTATAAGATGCAACTTACTAATGCATTGACTAACACTGTCATGGGTAATCTCGTTGACTCGTTAAGTCGATCTCTCACAATACTCTACATAATACAATAAGCTTCAATGAAGTGTCTCAGTGTTTTTTCTTTGCTAGTTATAAAGTGACGTTTTAGAATTAGTAACAGAGGCTTGGACTCAGCTGCTAAATATTTATATCCGTGGTAGAAGGAAGGAGTTCTGTACAAAAGAGGATTTTTAAAGACACTCCATGGTTGTTTCTTATTTATTTCCTCGCTTGTGCCGTCGAACTGTTGTATAAACACAAAATCACAAATGTAGCCGTGCGATATGGCTCTATATCTGATATAGAGCGATTATGTATGGCTACTTGTGTGATATTGCTCATATATTGTATCCAAAGTATAGTAGTCTTCATGACAGCATTCAAATAAAGTTTGAAACATGTGTATTAAATGTTTTTAGGTTCCAATACAATAATATATACACTGAGAAAGTTTAGTAGACTGAATTTAGCATTTGAAGTATAAATGATGATATCAGATTTATCAGTAAGAGATTCATTGCCAGTCCTGATCTCTCTATTGTAAGTCAAGCAATTCAGGTGTCGGACATTAGCTTTTGTCTGTATGCACTTCCTGGCCATTAAGATGGGTGATACAGTCGGGCAGATCACTGAAACTCTCACCTTTTGTTCTAATGGCTCTCGGAGCCACTGTCCCAGTCGGTGAAGAGTCTGGCTGATTGGATTAGGATATTTACATTTGTATCACCCTGTTATGCTGACGAGATCAGGGCTGTGGAACTTCCGGTAAAGTGCTGATTCCTTTACTTCACATTTACATGCTTTGTTCAGATTGCCTCCCCCCTTTTATGTAAATCCCTCCCCCTTTGGAAGGATAAAACACTGTGTTTTTAGATATTGAGTTAGACTTGGGTAAGATTTTGGACGAAGCAGACTACAGCAAATAAACAATCCTGCTTAAAACATACAATGTTTTAATGAATTCCAGAACTGAATCTCAACAAAGCTGACTGAGTTCCAGAACTGAATCTCAACAAAGATCTCAACAAAACTAACTGAGTTCCAGAACTGAATCTCAACAAAGATCTCAACAAAGCTAACTGAGTTCCAGAACTGAATCTCAACAAAGATCTCAACAAAGCTGACTGAGTTCCAGAACTGAATCTCAACAAAGATCTCAACAAAGCTGACTGAGTTCCAGAACTGAATCACAACAAAGATCTCAACAAAGCTAACTGAGTACCAGAACTGAATCTCAACAAAGATCTCAACAAAGCTAACTGAGTTCCAGAACTGAATCTCAACAAAGATCTCAACAAAGCTGACTGAGATCCAGAACCAAACTCAACAAAGATCTCTGACTGAGTTTTCCAGACGGAAATTTTCCGAACAACGAACGATTTGGTGTGTTTCACTCTATTCAAAGAACCGCTGAAGACCAGTACATATCTGTTATTCCTCTGCGCCATTAGAAGAAGAAGAGTTAACAAACAGCTGTAGAGTTTGGTTAATCAATGTTATTCTCTAAAGTTGCTTTTAGAGATGAAATGTATCCTCTGTTTTTCAGGCAGGGAAGATTAACGTACATGTTAATACTGTTTACCCTCTGCTTTGCCAGGGAAGTGTTTTATCCTCTATAAAGTTAGGGAAGATTAGCATCAAGTGCTAATATATTGTACCCTCTGTTTCAGGCAGGGAAGATTAACGTACATGTTAATATTGTTTTACCCTCTGCTTTGCCAGGCAAGTGTTCCCTTTCAAGGGAACTCGAGCTGCGTTTGAGACGCGGTGGGAACGCTCTGCGTGATTACGTCGTGAAGCACGTGTAAAATCAGTCCAATGGAAGCCCGCTACGACATAGGTGACGTCATAGACCAGGAAACTATAAAGCAACCCTGAAATCAGACCGCGATAGCTTCTGCACCTTCAGCAAGCGCTCTCTGTATATCTGTCCTTGTCTATTTATTGTTGTCTGTCAAGCCCCTTATATATATATATATATATATATATATCACTATGGCGAGCAAGCAAAGTTATAAACCTTGTGTTGTGCCCTGCCCTCGTTATATCACGGGTGGGGACACACATCCTATGTGTATTGCTTGTTTGGGAGTGGAGCATGCCCAGTCAGTCCTCGAGGGGGCTGACTGTGAGCATTTCTTGAGTTTGTCTATGAAAACTCTCCGCTCTCGCCGAGCGTTCTTTGAGGAGGACGGTTCGGTTCGCGCTCCCCGAGGTGCGGGTCCCACTGCTGCCGAGGCACAGCGTCGAATTTCATCTTGGGGTTCACAGATGGATCTAGTAGCGGGGTTTGAGACGGGCCCCGCCCTTTCTCAGCCCTTACCTACTGGATTCGGTGTCTTTGCCCAGGAAGGAGCCCGCTCTGCGGCTTCTCCTTCCCAGGATGAGGCACCAATATTACGGCTATCCAGTTCTGAGGATCTGGATGTCGGTAGTATGGGGGATATTGAGTGTTCGCCAGCTCATACCCCTGCTGATGAGGAGCTTATGGAGGTTTTATCTCGTGCTGTTACTAAATTAAATATTGAGTGGCCAGCCGATGATTTCGATGTTGAATCTAGAAAGAGTCTTTTAGATGAACGTTATTTACCATCTAGATCACGACCTCCTCGTCGGGAACTCCCGTTTTTTCCCGATCTCCACGCCAAGGTTTCGAGATCGTGGATTAAACCGGCGTCTTTCAGAGTGCATAACCCACAAACTAAGAATTATAGTAAAGTTCAAGGGATTGATCATTATGGTTATTTGACTATGCCTCGTGCTGAAGACACACTAGCGAGCTATCTCTCCCCTGAGTTTTCTTCTTCTCTGAAAGCCCCGACGTTACCCACCAAACCATTAAAAAATACATCTTTGTTGGTGGGTAAAGCGTATTCGGCAGCAGCAGGCCGCAGCATGTTTGCACACTATGTCGATTCTCCAAGCGTACCAGGCTGACCTGCTGAAGGACATAGACGATAGTGAGGAAGTTAGTGCTGACGCAATTCGAGAATTGCGTCGCACGACAGATTTATCTCTCCGAGCCACCAAGGAGACGGCCAAGTCTGTTGGCCGCTCTATGGCAGCCTTGGTGGCCACGGAACGCCATTTATGGTTAAATTTATCAGAAATAAAAGATAAAGATAGATCTGTTCTTCTGGACGCACCGCTGTCACCTACAAGTCTGTTCGGCGATGCTATAAATTGTGTCGTCGATAGGTTTCAAGAAAATAAGAAACAAGCGGCTGCGTTTCAGAGGTTTCTTCCTCGCCGGTCTATTGTCCCCGAGGCTGCTAGTATTATATAGTCTGAGCAGCCTCATCCGTCTACGAGCTCCGCTCACAGAGTTCAACAAAAACAGAGCGTCGCCGCTCGGGCACCTCCTCAATCTACGGTTCCTGAGTGGCGCTCGCAGCCCAGACCTGTTAGGGGTAGACAAGATCTGAGGACTGTTATCTCTAGGAGAGCTTGGGCTAAGAAGAAGTCCTAACGCCAAGGCTATCAGGCTTCTGAGGGTGGTCCCCTCCAGGGAGGAACGGTTCCGAGGAACCGTCCCTCCTTGGCACCCTCCGGGGGGCGACTCTCCGAGGAGAGCTGCAGCGCTGCCACTTCGGTTGTTCCCTGCCGGTTCGCCGCTTCAGGGCACCGAGGTGTCAGCGTCCCCGTGCAATCCTCTGAGGAGGGTTGTAGAACGGTCAGTTCGGTTGTTCCCTGCCGGTTCGCCGCTTCAGGGCGCCGAAACGATTGTTCAATCAAATCCAGAGGCCAGTCTCGAGAGACTGGTTCCCTTATCGGAATTTCTGGCAGCGTGGAAACTTCTGCCAAATATTTCTCTATGGGTCCTGCACATAATAGAAAAGGGTTACAGAATTCAGTTCGGTTCTCGTCCGCCCAGATTTCAAGGAGTCCTCCCCACGGTGGTGGACTCACAGCAGGCTCTGGTAATGGAGCAAGAAGTACTGACACTTCTTCGAAAGGGAGCTATAGAAAGGGTTTCTCCTCCCAGCAGAGAGTCAGGGTTTTACAGCCGTTACTTCATTGTTCCAAAGAAGGATGGAGGGCTGTGTCCTATTCTAGACCTGCGCCAGTTAAACAGCAGGGTTCAGAAACTCAAGTTCAGAATGCTTACACTCAAACAGATTGTATCACAAGTTCAGTCCGAGGACTGGTTTGTCACAATAGACTTGAAGGACGCGTACTTCCATGTATCTATCCATCCTCATCACAGGAGGTTCCTGAGGTTCGCTTTCGGGGGCGAAGCATACCAATATCGGGTTCTTCCATTTGGCCTAGGTTTATCTCCCCGCACTTTTACAAAATGCGTGGATGCAGCTCTGGCTCCGTTGAGACTCCAGGGCATCCGCGTATTAAATTACATCGACGATTGGTTGATTTTAGCTCAGTCAGAGCAGGTGGATTCAGCATCGAGATGCTGTTCTGTCCCACATAAAGAGTTTGGGGTTGCGGCTAAACACCAAAAAGAGTGTGCTCCTCCCTGCTCAGAGGACCACTTTTCTAGGTGTAATTTGGGATTCGACCACAATGCAGGCACGCCTGTCTCCTGCTCGTATTTCTGCGATTCTCACAGCCGCAAAGAATGTGAAACTAGGCCAGTCACTCACTGTGAAACAGTTTCAAAGACTGTTGGGTCTCATGGCAGCTGCGTCCAACGTTATTACTTTTGGCCTTCTGTACATGAGACCCCTGCAGTGGTGGCTCAGGACCAAGGGGTTTTCTCCGAGGGGAAATCCGTTCCGCAAGATCAAGGTCACGCGGCTATGCCTTCGTGCCTTGGCCTTGTGGAAGAAACCTGGGTTCCTCGCCCAGGGCCCAGTGTTGGGGGCTCCTTGTCGACGCGTCACGCTTTCGACGGATGCTTCCCTCACGGGATGGGGGGCGGTCATGAGTGGCCGCTCGGCGCAAGGTCTGTGGCAGGACCATCAATGTTCCTGGCACATAAATCGTTTAGAGTTGATGGCGGTATTTTGAGCACTCAAATATTTCCTGCCAGACCTGAGAGGCCATCACGTGTTGGTCCGCACAGACAACACTTCGGTGGTCTCCTATATCAACCATCAGGGGGGTCTGAGGTCACGTCACCTTTGCAAATTGGCCCATCAGATCCTCCTATGGGCCCAGGGGAAGTTACTGTCGCTCAAGGCGGTATATATTCCGGGGCGTCAGAATGTGGGAGCAGATATTCTGTCGAGTAGCCCCTTATTGGCCGACCCGAGTTTGGTTCTCGGACTTGGTGTCTCTTCTGGACGGCTCCCCCTTGGAGATCCCAATCAGGGTGGACCTCCTGTCTCAGGCCGGGGGCACGATATTTCACCCTCGGCCGGAGTTGTGGAAACCGTGGGCCTGGCCTCTGAGGGGGCCAGGCTCAGGGAGACTGGTCTTTCGACCGATGTTGTAGAAACCATTCTTCAATCCAGAGCTCCTTCCACGAGAAGGCTGTATGCGCTAAAATGGAAACTTTTCACCACGTGGTGTGTTGAACGTCAGTTAGATCCTGTTAACTGCCCTGTTGGTTCAGTTCTTGATTTTCTGCAAGACCGTTTCTCGGCCAGGTTATCTCCTTCCACCCTAAAGGTTTACGTGGCGGCTATATCTGCCTACCACACCCCTCTGGGGGGTACTTCTATTGGGAGAAACCCTCTAATTACTCGCTTTCTCCGTGGTACATTGAGGTTGAGACCTGCACTGCACTCTATAGCACCGGCTTGGGACTTGGCCATTGTACTCGAGGGTCTGGCTTTAGCTCCCTTTGAGCCCATCGAGGAGGTTTCTGAAAAGTTCCTCACTCTAAAGACTTTATTTCTCCTTGCTATCTTATCTATCAAGAGAATTGGTGATTTACATGCTTTGTCGGTTGCTCCTTCATGTCTGGAATTTGCACCTGGTATGGTGAAGGCATTTCTCTACCCCAGGTCGGGTTATATTCCTAAGGTCCCACTGAATGTTGGATGCCCAATAGTGCTGCAGGCCTTTTATCCTCCACCCTTTAATACCCCTGACCAGGAACAGCTTAACCTGTTATGTCCAGTCCGGGCTTTAGATGCCTACGTTCACAGAGCTGCCCTGTGGCGTAAATCTGAGCAACTATTTGTTTGTTTTGGGTCACTCAAGAGAGGATGCCCTGCATCTAAACAGGTGATGAGTAAATGGATAGTCGAGGCTATTTCATTGGCTTATGAAGCGGCCGGACAGCCTTCACCTATGGCTGTGCGGGCCCATTCTACTCGGAGTATGGCGGCCTCTATGGCCTTAATTTCGGGAGTTTCCCTTCTTGACGTATGTAATGCGGCAGGATGGTCCTCTCCGCATACATTTGTCAGGTTTTATGACCTTGACCTCTCCACTCCTGGGGCGAGGTTGCTTGCTTCTTAGTGTGCGCAGGACCTCACACAGAACGGGCATTTGTCATTATGGCGTAGTGGGTATAGGGTTCCCACCGCGTCTCAAACGCAGCTCGAGTTCCCTTGAAAGGGAACGTCTCAGGTTACGTATGTAACTCTGGTTCCCTGATAGGGAACGAGACGCTGCGTTTGCCTGCCATACTTCCTGCATGCCCTGATCGACTTGCTTCAGGTTTTTCAGAAGCTATCGCGGTCTGATTTCAGGGTTGCTTTATAGTTTCCTGGTCTATGACGTCACCTATGTCGTAGCGGGCTTCAATTGGACTGATTTTACACGTGCTACACGACGTAATCACGCAGAGCGTTCCCACCGCGTCTCAAACGCAGCGTCTCGTTCCCTATCAGGGAACCAGGGTTACATACGTAACCTGAGACGTTTTATCCTCTATAAAGTTAGGGAAGATTAGCATCAAGTGCTAATATATTGTACCCTCTGTTAAGAGAGAGGGCAGCAGTTGTTATTACTGTGGTAAGCATGGACATTGGAGAAAAGAATGTAGGAAAAGCAAAAAGAACTTGAGAGAAGTTAACAATATTGCTCAGCTCCTACTCAGTCTGCCTTCTAATCTGAAGCAGCCCCTGCCTTCATCAATAATGAGTTTAGGTCAGGCTGTAAACATAAAATGCCCTCACCCACCTACAGGGACAGAATAGGACATGGAACATGAGGAGAGCCGAACGCAACAGGCGTCGGTGGCCAACTCTGCGGTGAAGACTCCCTCATAGGCCTTCCCCATCCATTAGTCCATCCTCACCTCAATGTTCCTTTAGGTGTCAAAATAATTAAGAAAATAGGGGAAAGATGGAACAACAATAGCAGACTCAGAAAAAGTTTACAACCCTAGTGTGTGAACAAATACTGCTCTCCTGTCTTTTGTTTTCTCTCTTCCTCTGTGCAGGTACCACTTGATGGATGTCCCGAGACCCATACGCACTGGCCTGCTCGCCTGCGTATGAAGACACAACCTCAAGAAACAACTAGACCCACTTCCGAGCCAACTATCACCAAAAAAAAATACACAACGCAGAGACCCACATATGAAACCGTCAGTCATCCATCGACATGATCAAGATTGTCATACTACTACACATCATGAAGATCGCACAAAGTCCGGACTTCAGAAACAACATATTCTTAGAGCTGATGAATATGTCAAAAACGCCTTGTTTGCTGGAAAGAACGTTTGCATGTCACATCCGAAGATGGCTGCATTTCAGGACTCACTTGTGCACAAACATGATGGTCCAACAAGACATTCTTGTTCTTTCAGCAAAATTACACCAAGATGACTGAAGATAATTCTTCATGGTTCAGAAACTTGATTGGTAAACCCTGGCTGTGGATAAAGGAAATAGCAATTATGTTGTTGTTTGTTCTACTGGCGTACTATCTATGCGTCCACAGTATCAAGTGCTTCATTCAACAAATTAATCACGCCTTATAATGTATATATATTACAATGTTTGACTCAAGAAGTCAGACGATGTTGGAATGACTGCAGCAACAACAAGCAATAAAGAACTTCTGCTTGGAAAACTTCCACTGTCTCCTGGTCTGAGCTTCTAACTTTTCTACAAAGAAAAAGTTCACAACACATGTTATTATCAATATGTGCTAAAACTGTAGGCTATAACAAACAGTAAAAAAATATAGGCCTAAAAGAAAATATTTTCATATTCATCCCATCCCAAAATCTTTTAAATTCATTTGCTTACCATTTCTTATTTTTGACATTATTATGTTCTGTCCTGTCTGCACCTGTTCTCGTGAGTCCCTGGTTAGTTCCCTCGTTTCACCCTGTGTATTTATACTCCCTGTTCTGTTCGGTCCTTTGTCAGTTATTGTTTGATTTAATGCTGTTCTCCATGTGAGTCCCCAGTAAACTCTATTTTGATTGTATCCAGTGTTCATTATCATCCTTCATCTATAATTGTTTATTGTTATTTTTTCCCCTTCATTTTTTGTATGCCTTTACCCTGTATTTTAAGTATCATAAATATGGTAACACTTTACAATAAGGTGTCATTTGTTAACATTAGAAAATGTATTAACTAACATGAACTAACAATGAGCAATACATTTGTTATTTATCAATTTATTAATCTTTGGTAACATTAATTAATAAAATACCGCTGTTCATTATTTGTTCATATTACTTCACTGTGCATTAACTAATATTAACAAACACAACTTTTGATATTAATAATATATTAGTAAATATTGAAATTAACATTAACTAAGATTAATAAATGCTGTAGAAGTGCAGTTTATTGTTAATTCATGTTATCTAATGTAGTTAACTAATGTTAACTAATGAAACCTTATTGTAAAGTGTTACCATAAATGTTTTGTAAATACTGTAATTGCCTGACAATCATGATAATAAAGCTGTGACTCTATTTTTGTAGGCCTATGCCAGTATAGTTGGCAAAAAAAGCACAGAATTGTTTACAAATGAAACAATGCACATTAATAAAATGTTTTGTGATTTGTCCAGATATATGACTCTTTCACAAACACTGATTCCTTCCTTAATGAAAGGACACAAATTCTATCCTTATAATTATACTTACTGTACTATTTTAGCCTATTAACGTCAATCTTAACTGAAATGAAATATTAGAATAAAATGTGGGACATTATCGTAGAGTATACTAATGATCATAAACAAAATCACGTGACAGGTTGACAGATGTTGGAGGACTACACGATCAGCAGAGGTTCAATTGCACACTAGAAACACTGCCAGAGACAGAGCAAAATGATTCATTTGCACATTCTAAGTGAAAAAAGCATTATGCAACAGCATGCTTTAATTGTCTCTCAAAAAACACAGGGAGATAAACACAATTGTCAAACCTCCAGGCCACCTCCTTCCACATACCATTTTTTTTAAACTATGCGGAAGTGTACTTTTTCACAAGGGACCACACTCCTTCCACAATACACAGAATTGACTGAGTACAGGTTTTGCACTTAATATCACAGTCATAAATTATTAATTAAAGCTACACAGGTATTGTATTGCAGGGTGCATGGATGAAGGTGTAAAGTTCCATTGATGTGTTGAAAGTGTTCATAGCAAAATATATTAAACAGGCAACAACTAAAAGGACAAATATCTAATTTTAGAAATTCTCGTTGACATTAAGATTTTTAGTGGAATAGTAAGATTTTAATAGGAATAGCAACAATTATGTCACAGCAAACCATTGAAGAGCTTCTGAGAGAGGTGGAGAATGTCAGGCGAGTCTTGGATATGGATGAATGAAAAGCATTGCACTGAGGAGATGAAAGCATTTGTGATCCACATAAGCTGACCACACAGAAAAGCACAACGCCCAGGCGCATTTATCATGCACATCCTGTTAGTATGCAAACTGAGCCAAACATGTTTTGTGAGAGGAAACTGTTCACAGAACAATGCAATACATCACAACAAAAAGCCACAGCTGAAAGTCAACGAGTAAGCGTCTGCGGAAACAATCCTTTAACCTGTCAAGTGAACTAATTCAAATCACTTTTTGTATTAAATGTTGCAGCTCCACCTTAGTGTCTTTTTATAACCATATATTGTAGTTTGTTAACAAAATGGCCAAAAAACATAATGAGCATACCCTGCACAGACCCTTGTTTTTCTACAATCCTGAGTTCAAAGGAAGTGGATACGAATGAACATTTGCTTTGAGTAATATGGACCAGAGATCATCAAAAAACAGAGATGACAGATAAAAGGCCTGAGACCGAGCCAAGAGGAAGTAAATTAGCATCAAGCGTTAAAAAAAAATAACACTGCAGCATGAGCTGCAAATGATTCTGTTCTGCATCTCCCCGACCAGGGCCTGTTTACCAAGCCTGGATCACCTCCCATTGTTTGTCCCCTCTGTGTTTTGTCCTCGGAGCGTCACTTAAGTGTGTGTACCGCTGCCTGCCTCCCAGCCAGAGCCTCTTCTGCACCTTCACATCCTAAGAGGGGAGAAAATTCCCTCAGCACTTGCGAAAAGTCGCATGCCAGTTCGGATGTTTGCTTAAACCAAGATCACATTGGATAAAAGGCTGGCCGCACCGGTGCTGCTTTCTCAAATATCTCTCTCACGTCCCCTCTTGCCTTTGAGTAGGAGAGAGTTGTTGTTTTTTTTAAACCAAGACTCTTCAAGGACCCTATTAACATGAGGGACCAACTTCAATCAAAATTCCAAAGGTGCAGTCAGTGACCCCCGGTTCTCTTGACCCTAACCTGCTCCCTGACAGCTCAGAGTTCCCATAGTTTTATTTTGGCTTTGTAATGCACGGCATGGTGTGCATAATTAATTTGATACATTTTCAGGGGGAAATTCCTCTCGCTGACCTTAAAACAGAGGGTTACTCAAAGACATTTTGGGAAACATATTACAGATCTATTGGAATACCGCTGTTTGTTTCCCTGTAGAGTTTGTCTCATACTGATGTAGTTTCCAGACACAAGTGTTCGGAGTAACCTACCTCTGAGCAATGTTCCACAAACCAGCCAACACAAACCAAACTTCAACATCTCAGAATACAGGCCACAGAGCTCAGACCAAAAGGTATTGAATTTGACTAATGCAACACAGGAACAATCCTCAGGACAGCTGCGTCATATTACATTTGGAGCCAAACAAGGTTTGTCGTCTTAACAAGTGTTAGGCTTTAAACAAACTGCACAAATTATTTTTATTTTTTGTGCGACTGCATTTAAGAAAAAGGTTGGCATATTTAAAAATGCAACATTTTTGTGTACCCATGCTAAAAATTCCAGGCACGTTTAAATTCAGGTGGATAAAAAAGGTGCAGTATAATTACAGCAGACTTTTTTTTTTTGACACACAAGGGGGTGATGGAGCCTGTGTCTTTTCTTGATCCCATTCTCACTATCTCTTGATCTGTTTTTCTATTTCACCACTTCCCTGGCCAGTTTGATTGTAGTGTCAAGCAACTCGAGGGAGTTGATGCCAATGCAGTCTGAGACCTGCCCAGACCCCCGTTACTGCATGCCCTTTGTACGTGGCCCCTCAGCCAGTGTTTGGTGGACACTTGTTCTAGGGGCGGCTGGCCCGGAGAAACAAAGGACTGATCGTGGGCTGAGGGTTTGGTGGCAGGCCAGGTGTATTGTCACACGGAGCGTGCTGCTCTACCACGGCCACCTAAGGACTCGGCCGTGAAGCCAGTGCTGAAGCGTTCATCATATGGAGGCAGCCGTGTTATTGCGGCTGTGTCTGCCATATGCCCCAGGAGCCTCTGAAAAAACTTCAGTGGGACCGTTTTTCACTTCTGTAAAGCACCGACCAGACACGTTCCTCTTGAGAGACGTGTTGGGGCGAGTCCATCTCCTTACCAGAAAAGAGAGATCCTCAGCCCGTACGCGAGTTGACTTTTTTCCCAGATGACCTGAAGACCCAACTGGCTGTGGAGCACTCGAAGGGTAGGACTTTGAACCTACCCTTTTTTGAACTGACTTTGAACCCTTGAACGCAAAAAAACACAGGTATGGCCTGCGTTGCGGAAGGATAGAGATAACACACCACCTTTCTTGGGTACAATTTCCTTCACCAGTAGGAAACCGATGTCCACGTGCCTGGCAGTGGCACATTCACTCAACACCGAAGTGAAGCGAATAGCGCTGACTTGGGTGGACGCTGGCCGAACTGAATCATAAGCTGAGTCTGTTGGTACGGAGGAGCCAGCTGGACTGGTTGGGAACATTTTAAAAGTCTACAAACCGGGCCAGGGGGACCAGAGGCACCACAGACGTACTCAGGTGGGGCAGCGAGGTGGAGGACAGGGACCTGCCTCGGAAGGCCCGAAGGTGGCACGAAGTGGGGTCTGAGTGTGCAGTGCAACACTTACCTGTCTCCACGTGATGGCAGGGGGTGCGTGAGAAGGCGTGACTGGGTCCTCGAACGCATCCAAGTGCCGGCTGGCAATACAAAAGGGGGCTGAGGGGTGCAAGGCTTTACAGGGTTGCACACCGCCAGTCTGGCCCTTTTGGGACCCAGGAACAGAGGAAATTGCTCTTTCTTTGAAAATGTGGGTGCCGCTGGCTCCGCTTTTTTGGGAGCAAGCGGTGAAATAGACACACACAAAAACAAATAATTCCACCCGGCCCTCCTCCGAGGGGAGGGAGTGGATCGGTGCCCAACTCCAAGAGCTCTTCCCTCCATCCCTGTGGCCCGCCCGGGAGCGCTTACGCTTGCTAACTGGCTTGGCAGCGCCTGGAGCGGGCTGGGCTCCCCGTCTGCGGTTGGCTCCATGCTGATGCCTGGGTGGAGTTTGCTGCAGCGGTCCAGCGGGAGCAGAGGTGGCGACAGACGGACACCCTCTGCGTCGAGCAGGCGGAGGATCTGCCACCGGCGGACGGATGGAGGCAGCAGCAGTCCGGCCAGGGCAGGATGTGCCGGATGGCCTCCGCCTGCTTCTGGGTGGCAGAGAACTGTTGGGCAAAGTTCTCTACCGCATCGCCGAACAACCCAACCTGTGAAATGAGGGAGTTCAGGAACCGAACCTTGTCTGCATCCCTCATGTCTGCCAGGTTGAGCCAGAGATGGTGCTCCTGGTCCACTAAGGTGGACATCGCCAGACCGATTGCGTGAGGTCGGTTGCAGGGTGGAGCTCACCTCACGGTCTGGGCTACCCTCGTGCATGTTCATGAGTGCCTGGTGGACCTGAAGCAATGCCATGGCATGCAGAGAGGAGGCAGCTTGCCCATGGGCAAGCCTTGCTCGTAAGGATGGACGAGAACTTACAGGCCTCAGAGGGGAGACGAAGATCCCCCTTCCACGAGATAGTGGTCGCTGGACACAGCTGCATCGCGACAGACCACTCCACTGGAGGGATAGCCTCATAACCTTTCGCTGCTCCCCCATCATTTGTAGTGGGGGGGAGGAGCTACTTAGGTGGTTACTGGCAGAGAAAGGTAGCATCCATGCCCTCGTAAGCTCCTCATGCACTTCAGGGAAGAATGGCACTGGGGCGGCGGGCTGTGAACTGGCCCGCCCCGAGAAACCAATCATTCAACCGAGAAAGTTCGGGACACGGTGGAGGGTTCCACTCCAGCCCAACTGCCTCAGAGGCCCTTTTCAGCATAGCTGTTATCTCTGGATCTGGCTCGGACCAGATGGGTACAACTGCTTTTGAGCAATTTCTGAACACTTGAACTGAATGTGACACTGTACGTTTACACAAAGTGACATTAGCTGACACAGTACTCACTGAATCTAAAGTGTCACCAGAAATAGATGTCAGAGGTATGAACTGTTTCGTCTTTGACGCAAATCGGAAGAAGAAATCCTGATGTCTTCACTTATGAGAGAAATATCAGCACCAGTATCAACAAATGCATGAACTAATGTATCTTCGAGTGACACATTTTGCTTCACAACCTGACCAGTGTCTGAAGTCCCTATCGCCACAAGTGTCCCTGTATGAAGGTCTACATTGTTCAGAAAAAAACTCACAGTCAGTATATGAATGTTTGTCATACCTTCGACGTTCAAATGTGCGCCCTCGTGAATCATCCGGGGTAAGGCTTCAGCATTGACGATCCGGTGAAATAGTGTGTCTGTTGGCATACCTCAAGCTGAAGTTAATCCACTCTCTCTGTCAAACTTTCCAGGGTCTGTTGAAGCTTCACGAAGTCCCCTGATGTAGCTGAGTGAACCACAGTAGATATTGTTGAACAGGAAGAGGTAGGTACTGTGTGTTTAAAAACGTTGAAGGTAGATCCCGGAAAGGCTCCTGTTGTTAAAGAAATCCACTGTTGTGGGTGAGACGGCAGCAGTACCTTGCTGGCTTGGTGTGGCTGCTCAATCTGCAGAGCCAGCATAAGAGCAGCATCCAATGTGTCTACAGCTTGTTCATGTATGCAAAGCTGTAAATAGGGTTCAAATCCAGCATCAAAACACCAGAATTTTTCTCTGTTCCGTGCATTAGCCTCTTAAGTGTGGTGTTGTTGCTATGATGTTCTAGGTTGAAAAGACACGACAGTAAGTGGGACAAGCTTCATCCACAAAATGGCTAATTTTTGCTGCAAACACCTGGAGAGCCTCGTCTGGCAGGTGTGTGCGTGCATTAACATAACTTTGAAATGTGGATAGATAAACTTGTTTGCCAAAAACATCTTTCGTTTTGTCTTTCGTATTGTCTACGTATGTAACCCTTGTTCACTGAGTAGGGAACGGAGACATTACGTCAGATGACGACGAATGGGGTTTCGCTTAGAAAGCCTATAAACTTCGAGTATTACAAAACGAGCCAATGGCAAAGAAATGCCATGGGTCTGCGGAATTAGCATGGCGTAGCTCCGCCCCACCTCGTGGGTATAAAAGGAGGAAGCCGGCAACATGCAGATATGTTTCTTCGCTGAGGAGCCAAGACTGAGCTCAGGCGATCCCCGCGGTACAGCTGAAAGTGGCAGGCAGACGTAACGTCTCTGTTCCCTACTCAGGGAACGAGGGTTACATACGTAACCATAGACGTTCCCTTTCGTTGTCACTCCGAGTTACGTCGGATGACGACGAATGGGGTTACCAGTCTAATCACGCCACCTTCTCAGCTGTCTTCCAGTGCCCTGCGTAAATCGAGATCCCTATCATAGACTGGACGAAGGACTCCATTTATCACAGGAATAGCAAGGTACACTGGGAAGCATATCCCAAGCTTGGGGGAAGTATGCAATTAATGCCATCCCAGAGGGGGGGAACTTAGAGAACACACATATGACCTGAAGGAAGCATATGGAAAACACTGGGGTGTCCAGCCGCAGGTGGAATATTTCAACCCCAGGGGTGGCAAGGTGGCTTGCCAAGGGAAAGACACATGCTCAGAGAGGCTTACAGTGGAAATACACAAGTGGGGGTCGCTCAGAGGAGAGACCATGCACAAGGGAGGCACCTAGCCGACGCGCAGGCAAGAGACACTGGCGTTGACGTCAGGAGTGCTGGAGGAGCTCAGGGCTTTCGGGGAAGCTCACCTGAGGAGAATATCGCACGTATCCAGTCCGTGGAGTGGAATGGCGAGCAAGCGAAGAACCCTGAGCGGGTCCGGTACTAGCTGGTTGAAGCGAGTACATGAGAGGACACAGGCTCCACTCGGAGATTATAGAATCTGGCGAATGTGTTAGGTGTCGCCCAGCCTGCAGCTCTGCACATGTCTGTGAGCGAGGCGCAATGCGCTAGAGCCCAAGAGGACGCCACACTCCGGGTGGAGTGGGCAGTCACACCAAGGGGGCACGGTCGACCTTGCTGCTGGTATGCCAAGCAATGGCGTCCACTATCCAGTGAGACAACCTATGCTTGGAGAGAGCCTTTCCCTTCAGCTTCCCACCATAACAGACAAAAAGCTGGTCTGAGACCCTGAAACACTGCGTTCTGTCTACATAGGCGCGGAGAGCGCGTACTGGACAGAGCAGTGCAAAGACCTGCTCCTCGTCCTCCCTGACCTTGCGCAAGGTCTGCGCAAGAAGGCTCACTGGGGGAACGCATATTTGTGGCCCCACGGCCAGCTGTGCGCCAGTGCATCTGTGCCAAGCGTGCCCTCGGTCAGGGAATAATACAGGTCGCAATGGGTCAAGTCGTGAGAGGCAAACAGATTTATCTGTGCGTCCCCGAACTGGTCCCAAATCAGCTGAACCGACTGGGGATGGATTCGCCATTCTCCCGGGAGGGGCTGAAGCCGTGAGAGCTCGTCGGCTGCAAAGTTCAGGACTCCGGGAATGAAAATGGCTCGAGCGACCTAAGATGCTTCTGACTCCATGAGAGGAGGTGGCGGGCGAGTTGCGACATACGGTGCGAGCGCAGACCACCTTGACGGTTGATGTACGCTACTGTGGCGGTATTGTCTGGTGTGATAAATCTCACTTAATTTTTCAGGAGCATTTCTGCTCAACATGAGAGTGTGACAGCATGTCCATTGCGCATGGCGCCCGAGCCCGTGGAGGCATCTGTTGAGACAACAACATGTCGGGAAGCTCGTTCCAGGGGCACTCGGACCCGTAGAAAACTGAGGTTCGATCACGGGGTGAGTACTGACGGTAGGTCGGAGTAACTGGTACTTGGAGGGTGCCGTGTTGCCATGCCCACCTTGGGACTCGGTCGCGAAGCCAAAGCTGAAGCGGTCTCATATGAAGCAATCTGAGCGGCGTACCGTGGCTGCAGATGCCATATGCCCCAGGAGCCTCTGAAAAAACTTCAGTGGAACCGCACTCTTGCGCTTGATAGTCTAGGCAAGTCAGCAATGGCTGAGTGGAGAAGGCGACCAAGTCCATACCAAGAAAAGAGCTCCTCTGCACGGAGCAAAGTTTACTCCTTTCCCAGTTGACCCGAAGGCCCAGACGAGCTAGGTGCCGGAGCACTGGGTCCCTGTATTCACAAACCTGGTCTCAGGAGTGTGCTTAAGAGCCAGTCACCGAGATAGTTCAGGATGCGAACCCCGTGTTCCCATGGAGGAACAAGGGCTGCCTCAACAACCTTGTGAAGGCGCGAGGAGACAGGGCTAGTCCTGAATGGGAGAACAGCGTACTGATATGCGCGCGCCCTGACAGCAAACCGTAGGTATGGTCTGAGTCGAAGGAGAACGGAGACATAAAAGTAGGCGTCCTCCAGGTCGATCGCAGCAAACCAATCCTGTGGCCGCACACATCCAGAAATGTGTTTGGCCATTAGCATCTTGAACGGCAGCCTGTGAGGGGAGCTGTTCAGATGCGTAGGTCCAGGATTGGCCGTAACCCACCAGACTTCTCCCGGACCTCATTTCGGCTGGAGGGACAGTCTCAATCGCACCGTTCGCCAGTAGGGTAGCAACCTCCGCTCTCATGATAGGGGCATATCCATCGACCAAAGTGGAGCGGACTCCCCTGAAGCGGGGAGCAGATCGTGCGAACTGAATCGCATAGCCGAGCCAATGGTTCACGCGACCCAGCGGAACAGATAGGGAAGCTCTAGGCAGGCTCCCAACTGTGCCAGCGGCGTCAAGAACCACAGACGTCCCCCCGCTGGTGCAGCGAAGCGGAATAACCGGCCCAGACGTGGACGGCATAGCGGCCCGGTATGGGGGCAAGGTCATAACCGCACCCTGACAGAGGAGGCCAGGGAAGGACCAGCGTTCCACGGGGGCCTGCTCTGAAAGGGGTCTGGCGACAGAGGGGGACAGGGGCGAAGCGGTCCGTGGACGGCATGCCGTGTCAACCGCCTCTTGGACAGAGGGGGACGAGGAGAGCACGGATTGTGGGCGGCGCTCTGTGTTGTCCGAGAACTCTGTATGCTCAGAGACGAGAGAGTCAGCTCTTTCGAATAAGGATTCTTCCCCAGCTCTCCACCGGGGAAAGGAGTGGCCCTGCTACCAACTCCTGGAAAGAACTGAGTCTCATCTCTGAGCAGCCCATCTCAAAAGTGCCGCTTAACCCGGCGTTTAGCGAGGGGGGGGGGCTGGAGAGGGCTGTGGCAGCCCCCCTACGGTCTTCCAGAGCCAGGCCCGGTGAACGGGCGGGGTTGGAACCGTGGAAGGGCGCCTTCGGCGGTGGGCAGACTGAGGGATGTGAGCAGGATCCGAGCAGACGGTGGGGCCGTTGGGCAGAATAACCTCAATCTGCTCACGGGCGGTTGAGAACTGTTGGGCAGAAGCACTCAACCGAGCCGCCGAAGAGGCCGACCTGGGAGATGGGGGTATCGAGCAGACGGGTCCGCCCGACATAGTGCACATCAGACCGGTCAGCCCCAGATTGGTGAACATCACCTGACTCCGAGAGCGTGCGGCCACTTTCGTCGCTCGGAGAGCAAGGTCAGTGGCGGCGCGCAGCTCACTGAAGAGCCTCGGGTCAGTCCCGCCCATGTCCATGAGCATCTGGGTCAGGTAGACCAGCAGAACAGGCATGGGATGCAGTGAGGCGGCTGCCTGTCCTGTGGCACTATAGGATTTCGCCACAGATTAGTGTAGACAAAAAGAACTACAGGCTTTGGACGGGTGATTAGGATTGCGCCTCTGAGGACACAGTAGCATGGCAACAGTGCGTTCAACCGGGGGGACCCCAGTTTACTCATGGGCAGCGGCCCCTGAGGGGAGGAAAGGCGGATGAGACCAACGAGCGGACCCGTGATCTCATCATGCACGTCCGGGAGGAAAGATATTGGGGTTTGCCGTGGACGCGGGTCGGCGGCCTCACCCAAAAACCAATCGTCCCGGGAAAGCATGGCCGTCATCTCCGGATCAGACTCAGGCACAGCCGTATGCACACCAGAGGGTGGCAGCTGTGACGAGTCGTCATTTCCAGAAGAACCAAGCCCACATAGTGATGCTGCTACAGACACAGCATCATCCTCTGTAGCTTCAAATGAAAACACACGGGCCACCGGAGGGTAGACTCGTGGAATCATCGGTTCGCTAGCGGGCACGGTCATTAAAGAGGGGGGCTGGGAACGCGGACACAGAGTCGGCGCCTTGTTCCAGACCAACACCCTCAGGTCACCCTGGCCACCAGCCGAAGATCGGGGGGTGGATGAGGGGACTCTCACTCTTGCGAGTTCACCGAGTCTCAACCTATATATGACGCGATGATCAAGTTCCCAGAGAGAACATGAGTCATCCACGAGCACTGTTCAAGCATGATTAAAGCCCAAACACACTAGACAGCGCTCGTGCCCATCAGAGTCCGATACCAGTCCGCTGCAACCAGAAATGCACGAGCGAGCCGTCTTTAAAAAGTCGTGCCACTTGTAAGCTCTTTTAGTGAGAGAAAACTCAAGTGTTGAAGCACCCGGGGAGAAATGCACCGACTGGCAGACCACTGCAACAGATCAGCAGGAAGCACGCTCACGCCGTAGATCGCTGTCACACCAACACTCGAGGTACTCGTTTGTGAAGCTGACAATTCAGAGATGGCTTGTGGAGAGAAGAATACACTTGGCTCCGAAGCGAAAAAATATCTGCATGTTGCCGGCTTCCTCCTTTTATACCCACGAGGTGGGGCGGAGTTATGCCATGCAAATTCCGCAGACCCATGGCATTTCTTTGCCATTGGCTCGTTTTGTAATACTCGAAGTTGATAGGCTTTCTAAGCGAAACCCCATTCATCGTCATCCGACTTAACTCGGAGTGACAATGAAAGGGAACAGTTTAGTTCTCTCGGTATCAAACAATAATAAAATGTCCCAAAAAGTCCATTAAATTAAACAAAGATTACCGTTCCACTCGTCCTGTTTCTTTGAAGTTCGCAGTCAAACTGACACTGTAACCCTCTGTGATCCAACGCTGCTGTGAAAAATGCACGAACAAACTGGTCAACGGTTGAAACACAGAGCAAAGTAGACGTTGAAATCTGAAATATTGAGCTTGTTATCGATGTCCACCGTCGTGATACCACATCCAAGTGCATTTAATACCCGCTGAAGTGAAAGTTCACTCACACGCCTTGCATGTGGTCCAAACCTGCTGCCACTAGAAATATAAGAGGGGCTGTGGAACATAAGATGAAGCTCCAGTCTCTTGTAAATGGGTCTATCGTATTGATGCAGGCATACACGAAAATGTATGGGATTTTACTGAATTTTATTTATCAGAGCTCCTATAGTGAGACACACACTGCCGCCATTCTAGCATCACCTGCGCAAAATCTTTTTCTGTGAATGTCCCTTTTTTACACAAAACAATAACTGCGAATGTCAGCTCGCCAATTCACCATACGTATTCATATGGTCACCATTGCATCACCTATAAACAGCAAATCAAGTTACCCAATATACATACAAAATAAAATCTCACAGTAAACTGTAAAAAAAAAATTCGTACAAAAACGGTCAATGACTGGCAGCTGCGGCTGCCAAACAAAAACCGTAAAAATAAAGTAAAATATCGTAATTTAAATAAAATGCAAAAATGTTCCTCAATTGTTTTTTACAGAAAAACACTGTTATTTTACAACTATTTCCTGAATTATTACGATCAAATACTCAAAAAAATCCCATAAAAAACAGTCAAATGACTGTCAGCCATGACTGCCATACAAAAACCATAAAATTAATGTAAAATATCCTAATTTAAATAAGTGCAAAATACTTTTACAGAAATCTTCATTAATCTTTTTTAACAGAAACACACAGTTAAAAAAGTTATATCACACTTATTTTCTGATTTATTTACTGAAAAACATGCAGTTACTTACATGCATGATTTGCTTTGACTATATACGTCACTACATCAGCAACTGCACAGTTACTGTCACTAAAATAAAGAAACATGCAGCATTTCAACAGTGTTTATTTGCTCATCCTGGAGTGAAGCTCAGGCTCTACGCTTCAACACAATGGTGACACACGAAACACACCATACAGAAACACTTTAAACCCCAACAGAACATTAAACACTACCAGATCTCTCAGGATCGCAGCATCTTCACTTATTACAATCCAGACTTTATTTCTTTCATACTAACATTATTATTGAGAATTAACAGAGGGTTAGAAGTTAAAGCTTTATTGAAAAGAATAAAGTTTGATGTCACCATGATGGAGATCAGTATTTGCTTTAGTTGGGCTCTTGAACTTTTAGTGTTTAACTTTAATGTTTCTCTGGCTGCATTAACTGTGTGTCTCTGATGCATATTTGTTATGATAAGAGTCTAAGAGAAACTCAGATCAGATAATGTTGGTCACTTCGTAGTGAGAATAGTCATCATGTAGAGACCGGCTCCATTGATACCATCTGAAGTATAATATCTGATTATGTCATTAAATATTAGTTATTCATTTTGCATGACAAAGCTTCTATAAAACCTTCTCTCGTGTTGTGATATTCAGATTTTATGAAGTCATTATACAGAAAATATTTGACAAGATCATATAGACTCACTCAGACATCAAGAACCAGCGTATGCATCACAACAATGGTGACAATGAAAAAAAAACTGTTTTGGTTGTCACCATTGTTGAGATTCATATGTTGATTATTGTTGTCTCTATACAACTAAGAAAACGACAAAACTTTTTTTGTGTAGTATATATATATATTTTAAATGCAGGTTGTTATAATACTGATACCACAATATTTAAGGGTCATGTGAAAAATTATGACATTAATTAAAGACTTTGTATAAAGCTAAATTCCACCTACATACTCTGTAATCTAATATATCATATAAAGAGATTTGACTGTCATATCAGTGAATCAGATCATCATATGATGACTATAACATCATCAATTAATGATCGAGATCATCTGATATTTTCTCCAGCATTTATGACAAACTTGTATCAAATACACAGTTAAAGCAGCCAGAGAAAAGCATAAGTTAAATCTCAAGGGTCATGACCCCAACTAAAGCAAACACTGATCCCAATCATTGTGACATCAAATTTATTTTAAAGTTTTTTACACTTTATTTAAATTAGCATATTTTACTTTAATTTTATGGTTTTTGTTTGGCAGCCGCAGCTGCCAGTCATTTGACCCTTTTTTTACAATTTTTTTACAATGAAGGTATTTGATCATAATAATGCAGGAAATACCTGTAAAATAACAGTGTTTTTTCGGTTTATTTAAATTAGCATATTTTACTTTAATTTTATGGTTGTGTTTGGCAGCCATAGCTGCCAGTCATTTGACCATTTTTTTACGATTTTTTTTACAATGAAGGTAAATGATCGTGATTATTCAGGAAATACCTGTAAAATAACAGTGTTTTTCAGTTTATTTAATTTAGGATGTTTTACAGTTTTTTGGGGAGCTGACAGTCATTTGACCATTTTATCATTTAACTGTTTTGTTTCTGTTAAATTACAGATTATATTTGTAATTTTAAATACATTTTAATGTAATTTAAGAAAACAGAAAAAATACTGTATGAAAAATACAATCAGTTTTCTGTACAAAAAAGGTGAATTACTGTAATTTGTCATTAATGTAACAATACCTAAAATAACAGCTGAATTTTTATTTTACAGATATTATTTGTAATTTTACAGTGTTTTGAGTATAATTTAAAATTAAAGAAAATGATCGTCAAAAAATCACAGTTATTTTCTGTAAAATTAGGATTTTTTTTACAGTGTAATCAATCTTCCATATTAATATCTGAGAGCAACAGCAGAGAGAAACCTCCCTGGTCTGCTCCTCACACAAAGCTATTGTATTACCTGTGAATATTAAACTTTGTCATACTAAACCTCTTTCATGATAATTATGTTACTTTTATTATTGGAGGTTAGCATTTGGCTATGAAAATCTGTCTAAGGACATTCCTACCCTAGTGAAAAAAGAGCATACTTTTATTGTATTTGAAATATATTGCCTTTTTCAATAGTACCTTGTAAATTGCTAACAAAAATGTTATTATCATATTAGCAAAAGTATATTAGCATCATGCTTTTACCTATTTTCACAATACAACTTTTAACACACTTGAAAATAATTGTACTTTATTTTAGAAAAATATACTTGAAGTGTGTTTATTTGCACTTTATTAAAATATATTTTAGGTAAATATTTAACTGTGTGCTGGTGCTCATTGTACCGATGCATTGAAAGTATACTTTCAAAATACATTACAGTATACAATAGTATTTTGTACAAAGTATAGCTAAGTATTATTCGTCTATACATTTGCATTTGTTATTGAAGACAAAGTGTGCAATTTTAAGTACACATTTATGGAGAGAACCCAGTTCGAGTCCCAGCTCATGAACCTTACCCAATCCCATCCTCTCTCACTTCCTGTCTAGCTACTGTCCTACCCTAATAAATTGGCAAAAAAAAAAAATATATATATATAATATACTTAGTACAAAATGAGTTGTTTCAAAAACACTTTGTTAACTATTCATTAACAAACTTTAAGTATATTAAATTATTCTGGCTTAGTATACTTAGCATTTTTTTTTCACCAGGGTACCTTCTTTTTAGAAGGCATAAGTGTTAGCCAAAGATTAGAGCAGTTGTCCAGTGACAAAGCAGTGACAAGTATTTATCTTTTAAGGCACCTTGTGAGATGGCTTGCTACTTTAAGTTCTGCATCTGATCATTTTGCAGTGTCCTGGTCGCATTATATTTTATATGGTGCTGAATGTGTCTGTCATAAAAATAATGTTCAAAAATGCGTTCATTGTCATATAAATAAACAATGCATAACAATTCTTAAAATATGCACTATATTCTTTAGGCAAAAATTCTGCAGTGAAATTTGTCATTTTTTACTTAGATTACCTAGATTCCCCCACAAAAAAGAACACATGGCTACAATCAAACTGTAACTTGCTTTTCAGTTAGGCTGTAACAATTCCAGCATAATTTTTTTTCCCAGGAATTTTGAATGCTAGCAGTTCACAGGTTTTACCTATGGTTTCAATCCCACATTTACATGTCTTCTAGCTTCAGGGCATTGTAGTGGAAATCCAAGCAGGCTTGTCCTGCACCTGGGAGCACTCAGAGACTATTTTGCAGGATGATGTCACATAGTGTAGCCTGAGGGAGCCAGTCCTTCAGCAGCTAATGAGTGAGAACAATTACTACTGTGCTTTCGCATGCCAACTCCTGCAAGCAGCATGCCAACACCTCCTAGAGTGCAGGCCTCTTTCTGAGAGACCCCTCTGTGTGACAGCCAGACACCTGCATGAGAAATTTCAAGGACTTTAACAACATGGCTGGGAATAAATCACTTGCTCGTTGGTATTCTTTCTGCAGTCCTTTTGCTAAAGAGCAGAGAGGGCCCAAAGACTGTCCATTTAAAATTATGCTCAAGTTCTCCAGTTCAGATTTAGAATGCTGCATACAGTTACTGTCCTGTTTATTCCTGTTATTGATTATGAAAGTATTCTTTAGCTTTTATGTGTTTAGGCTGATTTCGCATCACATTCATTATGTGGTAAACAAGGGGTCTCCTCAAGGGGTTTGAATATAAAGTTGAATTCTGTTTATTTTAAAGATTTTTTTTGTTTGTTTTCAACTGATTTCAAATTAAATATTAAGTAAAATAAATGTAAATGGTATAAGTCTAAATTCAAATACTTATTCCATTTAAATTTATACAAACCAGGCTGAAAACATAAATGGAAAAATAAAGGAAAAAAATAAAGAAATCATTCAACATACAGCAAGTAAAACAGCTGAACACAAAACAAACTAAATGAATCAAAATGATACCAGAAGCTTTAATGCTAACCAAATGTAAACCATAATCAGAAAACCGTAATCTGGCAAACAAACAATACAGAGCAGCAAGGAAAACAAAAATTCATCCATTCACTCATTCATTATTTATTTTTAGAGCACATTTAAAAACAACCCATGGTTGAGCTGAACAGGACAGAATAATCAGTACAAAGATAATATGATATAATAACATTTCCAGAGCAATCGATACATTTACAAGCAATAGAATAACTGATACATTGAATATAATGCAATTGAAAGTTAAGAGAGTGCATTAAGAATCCACATTAAAAAAAGTGTTTTTTAAGCTTTGACTTAAAAGTTGCAAATGACGAAGCTGTTCTGATTGATAGTGGTAGACTATTCCATAATTTGGGGCCTGCTACTGCAAAAGCTCGGTCGCCTCGATGTTTCAGTCTCGATTTACGCACAGAAAGCAATCCAAGGTTACTGGACCTAAGTGACCTGTTTGGGTTATGGTAGTGTATTAAGTCAGATAAGTACCCAGGTGCTAGGCGGTGTAGTGATTTAAAAACAAAAACTAAAATTTTAGACTCGATTCTCTGTTTGACTGGTATCCAGTTTAGAGAAGTTAAGATTGGAGTAATGTGATCAAACTTTCGATTACCAGTCAACAGCCTGGCGCCAGCATTTTGTACTTGTTGAAGGCGCCCGATAGATAATTGGTTAGCTCCAAGATAAAGTGAATTACAATAGTCAAGTCGTGAGGTGATAAACGCATGAATGACTGTTTCGAAATTCTTCGGAGAGAGAAGAGTTTTAACTTTTGCAAGACGCCGTAAATGAAAAAAAAACAGGATTTAACGACGTAATTGATTTGTTGATCAAACTTAAGGCCTGAGTCAAACAAGAAACCTAGATTTTTTGCAGATGAAGTAACATGAGGATTTAACTCATCGAGATCTAGAATACTGGAGTCATAACGATCACTTGGTCCAAACAATATTACTTCAGTTTTGTTCTCATTTGTACTCACTTGATTTATGATGAATGTTGTGCTCTGACTTTCTGGAATGTTTTATATGTGTTGTGTTTTTGTGTGTGATTTGTAGTGTGGCCATCTTGGCCAGGACTCCCTGGAGGAAGAGATTTCTTTTAATCTCAATGGGACCTTCCTGGAAAAATAAAGGAATTGAATTGAATTTAGAGTTAAAAAAATTTGAGCCAGCCATAGCTTCACTTCCTGAAAACATGCAAGCAGGACTTCTAAAGAGCTTGAATTGTTTTGTTTAAATGGGAAATACAATTGGGTATCGTCGCGTATAAATGAAATGATACTCCGTATTTAGAAAAGATGTAACCCAATGGTCACAGATATAAAGAGAATAATGTCGGAGCTAGAATAGATCCCTGTGGTACACCACAGGAAAGACGCGCTGCTGAGGAAGTGCAATTTCCAATACAAACAGAGAATGTTCTATCAGTTAAAAAAGACTGAAACCAGTTTAAAACGGTGCCGTGAATGCCTAAATTCTTCAGTCGAAGGATAAGAATTGAATGGTCAACCATATCGAAGGCAGAGCTAAGATCTAAAAGGACCAGGGCAACAGCACTCCCATTGTCTGTATTCAGCATAAAGTCATTGTAGTGACTTTCAGTAAAGCGGATTCAGTGCTGTGTAGTTTCCTAAAACCAGACTGGAAAGTATCATATAATGAATTTGCACTCAGAAAGGAGTGTAATTGATTGAGAACAACCTTTTCCAGGATTTTCGAAATAAATGGAAGATTAGAAATTGGTCTGAAATTACTTAAATCAGATGAGTCAAGATTAGATATGAACACAATTAAAATGAACCAAACAAAGAAAACAAAAGCTGACGCCAGAATGAGGAGTGGGCGGAGCTTGCACGTGTGCTACGGCTTGTTGTTGTGTATGCGGTTGACATTAAAGGCTTGACTAAACTATTCTCTTGTGTAAGCGATTCTTTGTATCGCATCTTCACACTGGTGTGGTGGCAGCGTTACCATATTCACTCCCCAAAGAGTCCGGTGAGGTCACGTAAGATCAGTTCATACTATAGTCGCGCATAAATGAGCGCTTTGTGGATTATATCCGCTGACGAAACTCGAGACTTAAGCCATGGCGAAAACACACAGAGCACCGAATCAATGGTGTCTCATAAAAGTTGAGACAGTGAATTCAATTGAGAACTGACTTCAGAACCTTATCTACTCTTTATCTTTGGACACTGAGTTTGCTAACTTCTTAGTCGACGGTGCGAGCTGGGAAAAGAAGACTAGGGCTTTACCATTCCGAGCTTTAACCGATGATGACGGATGTTCCCACTGCGCAACGGCACACGCTTCAACAAAAGGTCAGCATGCTTGAGCTTATGCTGGGGCAGATCACAGTTTTTTTCCGAAATACTATGGTTAAGAACTCAATATTCATTGATCTCATATGGCAGACAATCAGACTACATTATGGATTCCAGTCGAGTGGAGGACATTTCATTGACTTTGCAGCTTTTAAACTTGAGTCTAATAAAGGACCAGAGATTAATGGCTTTTGTTGAGGATAATCTACTACGCAAAGACTCTGGCATTACTCACGGAGGTGAACCCATCATAGAGGATGAGGAGCTCTCCCCCATGATAGAAAAACGTCATTGTACTCACTTATTGTTTAGGCATGGCAAGTTGCTGGCTCACCGTGTTACTCTGACGACGAGTACGAGAATGACAACGAGGACACGACATGCAATTCTAAGGCGGTACAGTGCGTACATATCATGCAGTCACCACGGTCACTTCCCCATAAGGCTGACAATCGACACCGGGGCAACAGGTCTGCGGTGCTGCTGGCCCCTTCCAGCCGAGGGTAAACATGGGTTCTGCAGTACTCCAGGGGCCAGTTACAGGAACTGTAAGCTCAATTCGATTAGCTAGAATCGCTAGGTGTTTTTCGAAAACCCAAAGACATTGATGTCTTAACATCTTAAAATGAATGTTTAATATCTCAACTCAAGGTTTCTAATCAAAATGCCTAATGGGGTGTTTCATTTTGTCACAGCATTCGCCGATGTGGGCCAGTATAGCAAACCCCTGCCGTCGCTTATGCCAAATGTGGACGGCACGTTGCGTCAGATAGCTCAGTGGAGGTATATTGTTGCGACTGATCCAGGATATTCTTGATCCCTGTATGGAGCAACTGTCTTCGGCACTTTGGATCTGCGTAGCAGGCATTGGCTGGTCAGTATGGATGACTTTAGCATCCAGAAGACAGATTTTATAACCAAGAAGGACCAATATGAGTTGGCCTGAAAAATGCCGCTGCTACTTTCCAAAGGTCGATGTCTACAGTGTTACAAGACTTGATTGGCCAGTGCTGTTCCATCTAAATTGATGATGTAGTAATTTACTCCAAGTATGTTCAAGAAAATCTCCACAGCCTTAAACGGGTATTTGTCAAGCTGTAGTCTGCAGGGTTGACCCTTAACTTAGAGAAGTGGATTTTCCATTGAATCTGCCAAAGTTGACGGTGTTAGTAAGTTTCCAGCCCCCACAAATGTGAAATGGTTTTTCGAGCCTTGCTGGGTGGGATCAAAGATTAATTCCCTGATTTTCTGAGCGGGCAGCCCGTCTACATGGGCTTAAGAAGAAAAATGCATCCTGGGTATGGAACCCCTGAATGTCAACAGGATTTTAGAGATTTAAAGGATGCTTTGAAAACAGCTCCAGTGTTGATGGCCCCGGACTTCAGCCAAGCTTGTACTGTGCAAACGGATACAAGTGATATGGGCCTTGGAGCTGTCTTGCATCTTGTCTTGCATATTCATCCAGGCTGTTGCACAGAGCTGCAGCAGAAAAGGAAGGTCTGGGCTGTGGAAAAATGGTGACAAAATCTAGAGGGGTGACACTTTGAAATAGTCACTGATAATTCTACACTCACTTGGATTTTCAATCATCCTTGACCAACTTCCCGTCTTACAAGGTGGGCCATCCATCTGCAAGGTTTTGATTTTGTCGTACGCCACCATAAAGAAAGGTGCCATATCGCTCAATAAACAGTTAACTTACCATCTGCTTCTCTCTCTCGATTCTGGTTCCATTACAATATCTGGCATTATTATCAGAAGTTTATTTGATTATACATTAAATATTACAATACATACAATCCCCTATTACTAAATTGCACTATATTATATTAAAAAGGGTTTACTATGTATCAACTTGCTCGGAATGACAGTACTTGGAAATAAAGCTTCATGTCTTTAAATCCATATGAAGTCAGCGCTATTTCTCTGAATAAGTTGTGAAGCGGTTGTATTATTTCCTGATGTCTTTTTGCGAACCAACATTCACTTCAGACAGTTGGAGATCTTGGAAACTGTTAAAAAGCCACAGGTCAGATACAATTTTATGGGTTTTAAGTAGCATGACAGTTTGCATATGAATGAAGTGACATTTGCATATAAGCTAATTATTAATTTAACCAGCTAATTTAAGTCGTTATCTTTACTGCTTCGAAATACATACTAACGAAAACAATAATTTACAGTTATTGTACGAATAAAAATATAACATAACCACAGTGAATTACAGTACATGACAAATTAAGTTGTATGAGCATATCTTACAAAGCAAAAATCTGTATTGATTTAGAAGAATATGTTTTACCGAATATACAAGTTCCCCATCTACAAGTCATGGCAGTAGGGGAACCGGGGCAGGCGGATTAATGGTTGAATGAAAAACAGGTTTCAATTTGGAAGCATGAAAGTCAGGATGAATTCTCCTGTACGCAGAAGAAAGTTTGAGGTGGACTGCCACCAGACTAATAATCTTGGTGACAGTAAACAGGCCAATGAATTTAAGGGCAAGTTTATTACAGACAGTGCAGAGAGGCATATTCTTGGATGAAAGCAACACTTTTTTACCAACGACGTAGACGGGAGGCTTTGACCGTTGGCGACTGCCCTAGGCTATGGTGAGTGATCCCACCTGGAAGAGAGTCTGTCTGTCCCTCCTCCAAGTGTGGTGGCACGTCTTGACAAAGGCGTGGGAGGAGGGGACCGTGGCTTCGAATTCTAGATTCAGAAAAATAAGTGGCTTGGAACCTAAGCTACACTCAAATGGAGAAAAGCCCGTAGACGACACTGGTAATGAGCTAAACAACTCCTTGTCCAAGCACTTGTTTTATCCAGACTGGACTATTGTAATGCTCTCCTGGCTGGTCTTCCAGCTTGCTCTGTCAAACCTCTACAATTGATCCAGAATGCTGCAGCCAGAGTAGTCTTTAATGAGCCAAAGAGAGCACTCAGAGAGCACTCATCTCCTCACTAAATTGCACTGGTTGCCAGTTGCCACTCGCATTATATTCAAGGCACTGACGTTTGCCTACAGAACAACCACTGGCACTGCTCCCTCTGACCTAAACTTATTACTTCAGACTTAAAAAAAAAAATGCACTAAAGTTAAACTGAGAGGGGTTATAGCTCTTGCGTATTGTTGTCCAACTGTTAGTTTAACTGCTTCTATTGTTCTCATTTGTAAGTCGCTTTGGATAAAAGCGTCTGCTAAATGAATAAATGTAAATGTAATGAGTTATGCGCATACTCAACCTTTGAAAGTGTCTAACTCCAAGAAGATGGGTTCTGAGACCTCAAACACCGAAGAACACGTTTAATATCTTGATTGGCCCTCTCCGTCCTGCCATTACTCTGTGGATGAAACCCAGAAGAAAGATGAACACTCACACACAACAAATTAATTTTCTTCAAAAATTTGGAGACAAACTGAGGCCCACTGTCAGAGACCACGTCCATTGGAGGGCCATGAATGCGAAAAAAGTGGTCGATGACAGCAAGTGCTGTTTCTCTGGCTGAAGATATTTTTGGCAGAGGGATGAAATGATTTGCCATCAAGAACCGGTCCACCTCATTCAAAACCACCGTGTTACCCTTTGAGGGCAGGAGTCCTGTAACGAAATCTAGGTATATGTGGGACCAGGGTCTCGACGGAACTGACAGCAGTTGAAGGAGTAATCAGGGTCCAGCAAGGGGTCGATTGGAAGTCTTAGAAATAGCACAAACTGAGCAGGCAAAAAAAAAAAGTAGTATGTCATTGGCCATCGATTGCCACCAGAACCGTTGTTTAGTGAGAAACGTGGTGCAACTAACCCCCAGATGACAACCCACTTTGGAACAATGACCTCAATGGATGACGTCGGACCGTAAATTCTCAGGCACAAACAAACGACCTGGTGGGTGTTTACTTGACCTGTGAGTGTTTACTTTTCTCATTAGATTTTAGCACGGCTCTTCGTTACTGTGTTTACCCTGGTAAAACGCGCGTCGACCTGGCGTTTGTTTGTTTGTGTCGTGACTGTTGAGTTTTGCTTGGCTAAATAGTTGGGTGTGGCCAAAGCCAGTTAAAGTACTTATTCTACCCATCTGCTAGTACTTGTTAGAAGAAGCAGTAGAACAGCAGGAGAGAACATCAGTCAGTGAGTGTTTAATTTTCTCATTAGATTTTAGCGCGGCTCTTTGTTACTGTGTTTACCCTGGTAAAACGCGCATTGATCTGGCGTTTGTTTGTTTGTGTCGTGACTGTTGAGTTTCGTTTGGCTAAATAGTTGAGCATGGCCTGCTGTATTCATTAATGGGGTATTAGGCGTCTATATAACTGGTTAGTGCACCATGGCAAAGGTCGCGGCTGCCCTCGTGTGAAGCCCTCATCGTATGAAGACCAAAGAGTGTAAAGACCAGCGACTCTACCTGTGCGACTCCACCGAGCAAGGACACCGACAAGGCACACTTGAGTATTAAAATCTTTTTGTTTATTTTATTTATTAATTTTTTTTCTCTTCTACAACTTTTCACCTGATCTTTCTGTTTGTGAGCTCCTTTACACTATGTGTTTTCAAATCCCTGCAATTACTAACATACGTAAATCAAATGTCAAACGTCGGAGGCGGTACAATCCTAACAATCTCCGTACCTTTCCGGTGTCTTATAATACTTTATTCTCTTTTCCTATTGGTCTCTGGAACTGCCAGTCCGCTGTAAACAAAGCTGATTTCATTACAACTTTTTCAAGTCATTTAGGTCTCAGTCTATTGGCCCTGACTGAGACCTGGATCAGACCAGAGGACACTGTCACACCTGCTGCCCTCTCCACTAACTTCAGTTTCTCACACACCCCCCGACTGACCGGAAGGGGTGGAGGTACTGGTCTGCTCATCTCAAACGATTGGAAATTTGATCCTTTACCACCTCTGTGTGACAACAGCTCATTTGAATCACACTCCATTACCATCACTAGTCCTATTAAAATCCATTTTGTAGTTGTACATCATCCCCCAAGTCAACTTGGCAGTTTCTTGGAGGAGCTTGATGTGCTACTCTCATCCTTCCCTGTAGACGGTACTCCACCTAGAAAACCCTCAGGCTGCCGATTTCTACACCCTGCTTGCCTCATTCGACCTCAAACGAGTATCTACTGTGGCTACTCACAAATCAGGTAACCAATTGGACCTTATCTACACACGCTACCGCTCCACGGACAATACACTGGTCACTTCGTAGCACACCTCAGATCACTTCCTCCTCACTCTCAAGCTCAACCTGCCTCAGAACACAACACACACTCCTCCACAGGTCACCTTTCGGCGGAACGTATGCTCACTTTCACCCTCTCGCCTATCCTCTATGGTCTCATCCACACTTCCTCCACCTGATAAGCTCTCAACACTAAATACTAACTGATACTCTTTTCTCCACTTTAACATCCTGCTTGGACAACTTCTGCCCCCTTTCCTCCAGCCCAGCCCGCGCCACACCCTCTGCCCCCTGGTTATCTGATGTTCTCCGCGAACATCGTTCTAAACTCAGGGGTGCAGAGAGGAAGTGGCGTAAATCGAAAGATCCTACAGACCTGGGTCTTTATTAATCCCTCCTCTCTTCCTTCTCTGCTAATATCTCTACTGCTAAAATGACTTACTATCACAACAAAATTATCAATTCTTCTGATTCCCGCATGCTTTTCAAAACTTTCTCCTCTCTTCTCAACCCTCCTCCTCCTCCTCCTTCATCAACCCTAACAGCTGACGATTTTGCCACATTCTTCATAAATAAAACAACCACCATCCGCGGCCAATTTACCAATCCACAAACTGACACACACATTTTACCAGCAAACACATTCTACCCTCCTTCTCTCTACTTTCAGAGGCAGAAGTCTCTAAACTCCTCCTTTCCAATCGCCCTACCACCTGTCCGCTTGATACTATCCCCACTAATCTACTTCAAGCCATTTATTCCTCAGTTGTACCCACACTCACGCACATCATAAACGCTTCTCTTCACACTTGGAACCTTTCCCATAGCTTTTAAGCAGGCTCAAGTAACCCCATTGCTTTTTTTTTTTTGCAAAATATTTTTATTGAAAACTGAATCGAGTTACATAAAATAGACAACTTTTACAATTTAGATTTTAAACAAAAAACAAGAAAGGAAAAATACATGACATAACCAAACCAAACCCACCCCTACCCCACCTTGGCTTACTTAAAATCATATACAAATATAAAATATAACAGGACTTAGTCTGGTAAGACCGGCAAGTCTGCAAAATATGATAGAAAAGGCTGCCATATGTAAGAAAACTTGTCAGTGTTTCCTCTCATTGCATATTTAATTTTCTCAAGTTTTAAGAAATCCATAGCATCAGTAAGCCACTGCGAGACTGACTGAGGATTTGAAGATTTCCACTGTAAGAGAATTCGACGTCTGGCCAATAAAGATGTGAATTTGAGAATTTCTTTCTGTGCCCAATTAAATCGATCTGATTTGTCTGGGGTCCCAAAAATAGCAATTAAGGGGCAAGGTTGAAGGTGTATTCCTATTATAATTGAAATTATGTTGAAGAAACCAGACCAAAAGTTGTGTAACCATGGACAAAGAAAAAACATGTGGCTCAAATGACAACGTGGGTTAAGACATCTTTCACACTTCGTCCCCTTGGAATTATAAGGTTCTATCTGACATTTTTGTCAAAATTGAGTTATTCACATATTCTTATTCTGTGACAACTTATTTACATTATGAGATGTGTTTTTTTTAAGTTGTGTACATTGTGGGACTTTTTATTGAAAAAACAAAAAGGTTCTATCTACAAAATTGAACTCTAACTTGGCTCTATAAGGTTCTATCTGCGTGAGCCAATCAGCACTTCGAATGCACAGAAGAGGACCAATCAGAATCAACTTTATATGTCATGTCGCCGGCTTTTTCCTTGAAGACAAAAAGAAACCCCATAAAGGCAGAATGCTATACATTTACAGTAAATTAAATATTCACTAAATTGTGTAGTGTTATGAAGTGGCTTCAATTTGGCCATTTTCTTTATAGTGTATTGGTTATTATTATTAATTATGAATGAGGTTATTATTAATAACTATTATTATTATAGTTATTATTATCTGAATTATACAAATATGCAGTGAGTAAATTGAATATTTAAAAAAAAAACATTTAACATACAAGTGTGTCTGTGTGCGCGAGTGTGTGAAAGTGTGTGTGTGTGTGAGTGTGTGAAAGTGTGTGTGTGAGTGTGTGTGTGAGTGTGTGTGTGTGTGTGTGTGTGTGTGTGTGTGTGTGTGTGTGTGTGTGTGTGTGTGTGTGTGTGTGTGTGTGTGTGTGTGCGAGTGTGTGTGTGTGTGTGTGTGTGTGTGTGTGTGTGTGTGTGTGTGTGTGTGTGTGTGAAAGTGTGTTGGTGTGTGTGTGTGTGTGTGTGTGTGTGTGTGTGTGTGTGTGTGTGTGTGTGTGTGTGTGTGTGTGTGTGTGTGTGTGTGTGTGTGTGTGTGACTGTGTGTGTGTGAGTGACTGTGTGTGTGTGAGTGAGAGAGAGTGTGTGTGTGTGTGTGTGTGTGTGATTAAAAAAATAGTCTGACATTTTTTTGTGATCATATAGTCAGTGAATCATTTTTCAATGATTATTTAACTTTATGAATTAATTTGCTGAAGCATGTCGATTTTATTGTAGTTTTTAAAGTCTTAAAATGTCTTAATTTTTACAATTTTAAGCCTTAAAGGTCAAATAGTTAACAATTTCATTGATGGGGTCTTAATTACAACAATAAACGTTAGCATGTTATTTCAGCCATACTGATGTCTAGAGAGAAAGCCATTTCACCTGGCCCACTTTAGCTGGAATAAAGTCCTACTCAGATGTATTACAGTAGCTGCTTTCTGTCTAAACAAAAGAAAGATTAAAGAAACAATTTCTGCAATAATGTGTTTAATTACCCACCAAATTGGTAACGAAAATTAAGATTCTGCACTGGACAAAATATTTAGACCTACCTTGCTTAATTTGAAATGTCCTAAATACATGGAAGTGCTAAAAAATATGAAATAAATGTCATAGAAAGGATACAATTTTACTTTCTAACACATGTTGAGACATTGTTACAACATTAATTTTATATTTAATGTTCAAATAATGTTTTGGCAGATAGAACCTTATAATTCTAAGCGAAAAGTGTTTTTTTAGAATTAGAAGGTTCTATCTGCGTTTGACCCATTCCAAAAAAACCCATTTACAAATTTGAGAGGATTTTGATATTGTACATTTAGAATACATTTAGGGTCCCTGTTATTTTCATGTTTGAAAGAAACTTGTTCCCCATATAAATTTTCCTATATGTAATGCAAAAACTTTGAAGCTCAATATCTCAAAACTGCTCAGAACGCAGATAGAACCTTATAATTCCAAGGGGACGACTTATCCTCTACTCCTAGGAAAATTGCAGATAATCTTGCTTTGGAGAAATGGACTCTGTGTACAACCTTGAAATGTATCAGTACAAGACGTGCACAAGATGACACAGTACTCAGTCTATCAATGACCTCTTGCCACCACTCCTCACTGAATTGTTGTCCCAGTTCCTCCTCCCAAGCAGTCTTTGTTTTTGAGTTTGTGTAGTTACAAAGATCCAGAATACAGTTATAAATTTCGGAGACAATCCCTATTTGTTGTGGCTTAAAGTCGAGCAATCTATCCCATGGTTGTTGAGGAGGTAAGAAGGGAAAATTAGAAAAGCTTTTTGAAACAAAGTGCCGAACTTGAGGGTACCTAAAGAAATGGTTCACAGGTAATCCATACAATGATGACACATTGGTAAAACTGTTAAAAATACCATTGGAATACAAATCAGCAAAAAAACGTATACCTTTGTTATGCCATGTCAAAAAAGTAGAATCAAGAGATGAGGGAGGGAACAAATGATTCCTACACAGTGGACCATCTGGAGATGATGTTACAAATTTGAAATGTTTTCTGAATTGATACAAAACTTTTAAAGTGTTAAGGACCACAGGGTTTCCAACATACAGCAAGATTTTGGTTGGAAGAGAAGAGTGTATGAGGGCAGATATAGAGGATTTCGGACCGCAAGAAAGGGCTTCCAGTCTGCACCAAGGTAAATAAGGAAACTCATTCCAGCAGCGTATTTTATGAATATTACTAGCCCAGTAGTAAAATTGGAAGTTCGGTAGAGGAAGACCACCACCAAACTTATATTGCTGAAGTAATGACTTACGGACCCGTGGAGACTTCGCGCACCATATAAAGGAACTTATCATTTTGTCTAAGGAGTCAAAGAAATATTTAGGTAGAAATAGAGGAATCGATTGAAACAAAAAAAGAAATTTAGGTAAAACATTCATTTTAATAACATTAGGCGAACAAAGATGGTGACAGAGGACAACCCTTATGTGTCCCTCGCTCTAATGGAAAATATTCAGAGCAGATGCAATTTGTTTGAACACAAGCTTGTGGTGATTTATATAATAATCTCACCCAATTTATCAATTTATCTCCAAAGCCAAATTTTTTCAATACGGCAAATAAGTATCCCCACTCTACCCTGTCGAATGCCTTCTCAGCATCTAATGATATTACAAGCTCAGGTAAATCTGTTGTTTGCGCCGAGTAAATTATGTTTAATAGAGTACGAATTTTATAAAATAAATGCCGTCCTTTAATAAAGCCATTCTGTTCTTCAGAAATAATACTAGGCAAAACCTTTTCCAAACAAAGAGCAATAGTCTTAGCCAATACCTTTACATCAACATTTAGTAAGGAAAGAGGTCTATAAGAGGTGCGGATCCTTGTCAGGTTTAAAGGGAAGAGATATTGATGCTTGAGTAAGTGTGGGAGGTAGCAAACCGTTTTCCAAAGATTCATTATACATCTGCAAAAGCAATGGGGCCAATTTATCACTGGATTTCTTTAAAAAAAAATCAACTGTGAATCCATCAGGACCAGGGGCTTTATTTTACTGCATTGCTTTGATAGAAAGCAGTAATTCTTCCAAGGAAAGCGAAGCATCCAATTCCTTCACACGATCACAAGCAATAGTAGGATTTGCAAGGTTATCCAGAAACTGATTCATCTTGGTGGTATTTGTCGGAAATTCTGATTTATACAAAGCAGAGTAAAATGACTTAAACGACGCATTAATTTCCTTAGGATCTGTGACAGGTATACCAGAAGAATTCTTAATTTGGGGTATGAGACGTGAGGTCGATTGCCGTTTTAACTGGTGTGCCAATAACCGATTTGCTTTATCACCATGTTCATAAAAAGTACCACGAGTTAATAATAACATTCGCTCTGCGTTTTTAGATGAAATTAGATTCGAACTTTGTCTGGAGATCAAGACGCTTCTTAAATAGCTCTGGGGAGGGGTCAGATGCACATTCTTGATCAAGGTTACCGATAGCTAACAAAAGTTCTGACAACCTTATTTTATGTTTTTTATTGGAGTAGGAGGAGTACGAAATAACCTGTCCCCTGAGAAAAGCTTTCAATGACTCCCAAAGCAGTGAATATGATGTAGCTTCATTCTGATTAAAAGAGAGAAACTCATCAATAGAATTAGAAATAAAATCACAAAATGTTTTATCTGCCAGCAATAAAGAATTTAGTCTCGAAACCAGTGCAGTATATTTATGTATGGATAATTGAACATCAAGAAACAATGGAGCATGATCGGATATTAGAATGGCTGAATAATCAGTTGAAACAACACAACGATTAATACTATTATCTAAAAAAAGTAATCAATTCTTGATAAAGACTGATGTACCTGGGAGAAGAAAGGAAACGTTTTGCTTGATTGATTACTATGCCTCCAAGGATCCACCAATCCACTCTGAGTCATGAAATCAGCGAAGGATTTGGACATAGATGATTGGGACATTGTGCGGGGACTAGATCTGTCCAACACTGGGTCAAACACACAATTCAGATCACCTCCAAAAATTAACAAATGAGTGTTTAAATGAGGTATGCTGCTAAGTAGTCTATTGGCACAATCAACTTCATCAAAATTAGGTACATAAACGTTGACAAGCAACACCTTTGTCTGCATTAATGTGCCTGCCACTATGAGATATCTGCCATTTTTATCTGCAATAACCTCACTAGATAGAAATTTAACTTTTTTACCAATTAAAATAGCAACTCCTCTGGCTTTGGAGTTAAAATTGGAATGGTGGATCTGACCTATCCAGGAAGACCGGAGCCTGTGATGGTCCTTAAGTCTAAGATGGGTTTCCTGCAAAAACACAATGTCAGCGCTAAGCCGCTTCAGATGGGTAAAAACCCTAGATCTTTTAACAGGATTGCTCATACCTTGTATATTCCAAATAAGAAAATGAATAGGCTTGCCTGCATTATGATTCAAATTAACGTTAGCAGAACACATTTAGAATAAATAAGAAAACCAGAAAGCCAGGGTGAGTGACCTCCCCAAATTCCCACCCATACACATACATAACCCCATGAACCCACACACACCAAAACAAAGTCTCCATAAGGGAGACAGCAGTGCAAAACAGGGAAAACTGTCGCCACAAACAGTGACAATTCGGAGAATCACTAAGCTAAACCTAAGAGACACTCCCACAGAGTCAATTGGCATTAAGGCTCAGCTAATACTGATATACCCCATAACGGGTCGACCTAACAACAATAAGATACAAGTCAAGTGCGTTTGCAAACTAGGCCTAATTTAAATTGTAAAGAGGAAATATAAACACTTCGCTCATCGTAACTAAACTTATATTATAAACATAACATTGGGCTAAAGTAGAGCGTTATTACACCTCGATTTTAATTCACCAAAGAAATGATAAGGAGAGATGAAAGAATCTCCAGTTAACAAGTAAATAGGCCTAACTTAACGTTAAATATATGAATACAGGATGTAAACAATATTCAAATGTAAACTGAAGGCATGATATAACTGTAAGATACCACTTGTAAATATTACCCAATGTTCATCTTCTCGACGTAAGTTTTAGCATCGTCCGCTGAAACAAAGTCCTTTTACTCACACCTCCATAGCTGATCAGCAGTCGGGCTTGGTAGAAAAGACCGGAGCAGACCCCCTCAACGCCTCGCAGGAGCTTCCTAACTTCGTTGAAGGCAGCCCTGGCTCGGGCTACCTTGGCAGTGTGATCGGGGAAAATGCTAATCCTCACATTCCCCGCACCGAACCGTTGGCCCTCTCTTGCGTGTCCTAAAACATCTGCACAATCAGTGTAGTAATGGAACCTGGCGATAATGGGACGAGGTCACTCATCTGGCCTGGGCCTCGGCTGGGCTGATCTGTGTGCTCGGTCTAATAGCGGCACTTTATCCAACTTCAGTACGTCCTTTAGCAGGGGGGCGATCGTGGTAGTGTTAACAACCGTGTCTTCAGAAACACCTACGATTCTTATATTTTGGTGGCGTGATCTGGATTCGAGGTCCTCACACTTATTCTCCAACTTGGAAAAATTGGAAATTAAGCGTTCATATTTGCACTTCAGATCAACGATGTCGTCAGTACGAATGACGAAAGGGACACCTCCACTTCCCCCACAGTACCTTGCTAATTCAGCATCCGCAGCTGCTTTATTATTTGCAAACTGGGTTTTAACGGCTTGCAAGTCTGCTCTGATTGTAGATAGGTCGTCTCCCAGTGTCGCTCGGAGTTCAGTTTTAAAAATCTCTGCAATGTCTTGTCTCAAACACGTTAGCAGTTCGAGCTTCAAGGCGTGCGCATCGGTAACGTTAGCTTGAGCGTCAGGCCTGGGCGAAGTCGAGCCGCAAGGAGGAGATGAACTGCCCGTAGCCGAGGGCGTCACCTGTGAGCCAGGCCTCTGCTGCTGGGTTGCAGCACGAAGTTTAGTGTTCCTTCCAGACATTGTAACTCATTCAAACTGAATGCTAACAAGCACGGAATTCACTTGGGTATCTGTTTTAAAAGATTTACCCCCCAAAAAAGCGCTGATAAATAACGGTTTAGTCGAAAATCTGCGGGAGCCTCAAAACACACGTCCTACTCCATTGGTTGCACAGCAGCGCCCCCAACCCCACTGCTTAAGAAACCCAATCTAAATCCAGCACATCTGGAAAATTACAGACCGGTATCCCTTCATCCATTCGTTGCGAAAACACTTGAACGAGTTGTTTTCAACCAGATTTTGTAATTTCTTACACAGAACAACCTCTTGGACAACAATAAGTCTGGTTTCAAAAGCAAATACTCAACTTAGACTGCCCTGCTCTCAGTAATTGAAGCTCTGAGACTGGCAAGAGCAGCTTATAAATCCTCAGTTCTCATCCTGCTGAATCTGTCTGCTGCCTTTGACACAGTTAACCACCAGATCCTCCTGTCAATCCTAAAGATGAAGGGCATCTCAGGAACCGCACTCCAGTGGTTCAAGTCTTACCTCTCAGGTAGGTCCTTTAGGGTGTCGTGGATAGGTGTGGCATCTAAGACCCAACATCTAGCTACTGGGGTGCCTCGGGGCTCAGTGCTTGGACCACTCCTCATCTCAACACTTCATCACAACTTCTCCATTCAGCTAGGCTCATCATCCATAACTCCATCAAGGTCAGCTAGGAACCTTGGGGTTGTAATTGATGATCAATGGAACTCCTCTCCTCACAAAATTGCACTGGTTGCCAGTTGCCGCTCGCATCAAATTTTGCCTACAGAACAACCACTGCCACTGCTCCCTTTTACCTAAACTCATTACTTCAGACTTATGAGCCATCCAGAAACGTGCGCTTTGGTAGCGAATGTAGTCTTGTGGTACCATCTCAAAGAGGCACAAAATCTCTTTCTCAGACCTTTACCATGACTGTTCCCTGTTGGTGGAATGGTCTGCCCAACTCAGGTGTGCCCAACCCTGCTCCTGCAGATCGACTGTCCTGCACAGTTCATCTCCAACCCTAATCAAACACACCTGAAGCAACCAATTAAGGTCTTCAGGATCACTTGAAAATTAAAGGCAGGTGATTTTAATTAGGTTTGGAGATAAATTGTGCAGGACAGTCGATCGGCAGGAGCAGGGTCGGGCACCCCTGGCCTAACTCAACTAGAGCTGCTGAGTCCGTAGCCACTTTCAAGAAACCGCTGAAGATGCATCTTTTTCAGCAGCACTTAATCTAGTAATACTAACACATTCTCTTTTATTCTATCCTATTTTATTAATTTTTTTTTTTTTAAACTGTGTTAAATAAACTGAGAGGGGTCATAGCACTTGCATATTGTTGTCCTACTGTTAGTTTAACTGCTTCTATTGTTCTCATTTGTAAGTCACTTTGGATAAAAGCGTCTGGTAAATGAATAAATGTAAAAAAAAAAAAATTGTTAATGGTGGGCATCCGGGTGGAGGACTTGTAAGGCTGTATGGACCTTTGACTCGATCTCCAAGTCACCATTGAAACTATGACTCTCTGTGGCAAGATGAACGCAGGAGACGACAGGTGTTCAGATTGTTCAAAAACCGCCAGTAGAAACTATTAGCCTGTTAGAGTATGCCGTGTGGTTGATGTCCAGTGTTGCTAACTAAGCAGAAATACATAATCATGTTTTTTATCCGTAGAGCTAGTTTCTGGAGTAAATATATAGGCTATAATTTGTGTTTACACAGCTTGTAACACTGTGTTACAATGTGCCGCTATTAGAACTATGCAATTCTATTCTATACTTTTATGAATTCTATTAAGAAACCATGAGAAAAAGGTGAATAAAGACTCGAGTCAATGTTCAGAAATTATTAATTATTATTCTGTCATGACAACTCTCAGGAGATTGGTTTGGTAATAGAGATTGGCATTTTAATGGATATGACAATGTTAATGTATTTGGTCTTGACGGAACAGATCTGCTGCTGTACTGAGACTTGCTACTGAAAATACATTCACAGCCATTGATGTGAGCATGCAAGTCATGCTGCTGCTGCACATGTAACATACATGAATTAACCCTATAGCAGATCTATATAGGTGGAGCTGGGAAAGGGTTCTGAAAGCGCGCTGCGCGCTAAAACTGTGCCATGGCTACCTTGCCGACCGGCTTAACACTAGTGACTTAAGGCTATGTACGACTTGGCTGACAATTGATAAAAGAACATATAGACACTTCATAATCTTATAAGATGATTGCATATGAAAGATTTTACTTTAAAAGAAAATTGTAAAAGGTGTTATGTATGTTTGGCCCAGGTTTTTGTTGCATTTACAGTGTTCTGACCACTGGGGGTCACCATGGAGATGCATGTTTCGAAGCCTCGACATAATACGGCACATTTACTTCAAACTGTTTCAGTGTACCATGAAGCCTTGACCTGCCCACCACTAGTTATATATGCTTCAGTCAGTGATTCACTCGTGCACTGTTGACATGATGCAAGTTTAAAACACTTCTAACATGAAGCTAGTTTAAAACTTGTAAAGATTGCGCCACTTAGGAATTAATAACCAGACCACACTATATGCGCAGAGATTTTTTACATGTTCTGAAAGCGCGCTGCAAACTGTTTACAGAAAACAATGCCAGTATTTGAATGTTTGAGAAGCAAGCTCTTTGGCTGCTGAAGCAACAGCAACCAATCAGCTGTGCTAAGTAGATAACAACATGATTGCTACCAATAAGCTAAAGACCTATCAGCCTGCACCATTCAGAGTTCTATGCCTGCCAGAACTATGTAATTATGTTTTGAACTATGATGTATAGCTGTATTTTCCAGTGTGTTCGTTGTAAAACTCAAAAATTTGTTTATTTTTAATTATTTAAAAATGCCTTTATTTTTATATGAAAAAGTTAATAATTGTATTTTATTGAGAAAATATTTTAGTTTGTCTTGTATATTTTTTAAGTAGATCAGATAAAATTTTAAGCTGTCATCTGGTCATGTTACAATGTGCCCCTCACGTTACAACATGCCCCACCTATGGGGCATGTTGTCACATTTCACTTCCATTCTTAAGGGTAAATCAAGAAAACATTATACACTGTATTAATGAAACAAAACCACATAATTGTACTTGACGTGTGAAATTAATGTGGGGGAAAAAAATACTCTGAACCCTACACAAACTGAGAAAGTCAAAAAGTATAAGGTTTGTGCAACGCTCTGCCCAACTTTAAAACTATTATCTGTGAGCATTTCATTTACAATAACTGCCTTAGGTGTGAGTAATCTAATGTTTACGAGCCCAAGCTTTTGAAAATGTTTTTGTTCAATAACTTTGTGATTTTCTGGTTTAATCACAATCAGATTTTTTCTAGATCCTATCGTAGATTTATTGTTTGACCTCACTATTCATATAATTATTTTAGTTTATATAAATTCTGGTACAAAGACTTATACTCATTTCTCTCTCCCGGTCTCATTCTCTTTCGGACTGATGCCCCTCCCTACTCAGCAGCTTTACATTTGTTGTCTGAATAATCCATCTACATGCCCATATCTTTGCAGCCTTGTAAAATCATTTTTATGAGGCTGTTGGTGGGTTACCAATTTGTATCTCTCATTTAAATAGCCTCGTGGTTTTGTGCACACGGCAAATCAAGCAGGGTGTTTAAAATGTGATTCAAACCATTAGGACTTTCATTCAACAGATTTTTTACAATGCAAGAGAAAGAGTCACAACAATCAACAAGACTTAATTAATTGGGCACTTGCTGGCTATTACAACAAAAAATATCAAATAAATTAACTATAAACAGCAAATTTTGAAACACAGCAAACACATTCACACAACACATGCTTTGATGCTTGGTAACATAATGCTGGTTCACTAAGGAAATGATGTATGACCACAGCTTGGCTTAGGAAAAACATTTAAAATAACAAGATAAAGCATTACAAATGCTGGTAGAAATTTACCACATATTTGATCTCCCATAAGATTAAAATAATAATGCACACATCCACTGACTGTCACGGGTGGTTGCTGGCAGACAGATGAGGAAGAAATATACGATTAAATTCAAAGATTTATTCTCTTGAATCCATAGATCCAACAGAAAGGCGAACAGAGAGTGACACACACTTAACATAGACAGTACCAGACACTGAAGTGAACATATATACAGGTGTTAATGATGTTGACTGATGAGTGCAGCTGAACGTGATTAGTGTCCATAACAACAAATGAATGATGAAGGCAGGTGATGACAAACTAACGTGAATGTGACACTGACATTGATCTGTGTTACTGATCAAAAATAAATAGGAAATTAAATGAAAAGTGAAAGGAAAACATTTTGTGTTCTGAAGCCAAGGTATTATGTTTCCTCCAACACCTACTCCCTAATCGAGGAAAGATGACAACCAGAGAGTGTGGCCCGCAAATAGGATGGTAAGGAGTTTCAAAAGTTTACAAAGTAAAACCCATTACTGACTGGCATTATGCACAGTTGAAATGAGTCACATTTGCCACCTTCCCAAACCTTGTACAGCTGCTGGGATGGGGAGTTCTGGACGATGAAAAAAATGTTGTGTGTTTTCCTGCACGTGGGACCTGCCTTGAAAGTGTACAAGCAGGCATTGCAAACTTCATTTGGTTCTCAACTTAAAACAATGATGGCCAAAGGAGCCGGTTCACTGAGGATATTATAGACATTACGTAGTAGATCCGCATAATTTAACCCACTCTGAGCCAGGAACAAGGGCCAGCAATTAGAAATCTTTTGATCCTGAACAAGGCACTCTTATATCTGGGTGCATGCAGCCTCCACTGTGAAGACATCTGTGTGTAATGAGCCTTTAAAATGAAACGAGCAAGACTGAGAGATTGTGTCTATTATATGTAGTCACTCTGTTTTTTAGGACAAGATCTGATTCACAGAACAAAATTGGAACTAATCAAGACCAACTCAGAGTTGTTGTTTTTTTTTGTACTGTAGGTGCAAACTACAATGTGACTGACAAACAAAGTGAAAAATCTGAATATACAGTAATTACAATATACAATATTACAATTCGTTAATATATCTAATAATTAGAAAAAAATATTTTAGGAACACTTGATGATGGACTTTGAGAAATGAACCAGAAGGAAGAACTGAAATAGCTCATTCACAAACATGGGAATACATAGATGGTTCAGTTTACTCAGACATATTATTTGTGATCAAGAAATTAAGTTACACTTTATTTTAAGGTGTCATTGTTACAGTGTAATCATATATTTAAGTACTGAGCAATGTTTAGCAACTACATGTACTGGTAACACTTTAGAATACGGTTCCTTTGTTAATGAATAACTACACAAGAACCAATGAGTAACAAAATATTAACAATCTAGTAACTATTATTAACTAACAAGAAACTCTGATTAACGAACTAGTAAGTAAAAGCGCACTCATGAAAGTGGTAGTTCACTATTAACTAATCAATAACTACTATGTTTTTTTATGCTTCCCAGAGAACTACTGAAAAAGTTTATTAACAATCTAATAACTACTATTTACTAAAAAAAAACTCTGATTAACGAATTAGGAAGTAATAGTGCACAGATGAAAGTGGTACTTCAATAACTACTATATTCTTTTATGCTTCCCAGAGAACTACTGAAAATTTTCATAATTCATACAAAACTAATCAATAACCAATGCAGGATAAATGACTAGCAATACATTAACATTTGAATTGCTACTGTAAACGAATACACAAGGTTGTTTAAATTATCAATATGTAATAGCACAGCAGACTTATGATTTGGGAAAGCTGTTAATAATTGGCCTATGCTGTCTATCAATTGAATAATTTTAAAGAAATGGATTTTTAAATGCAGTTGTCGGGACCTTTCCCGCATTCAGGAATTTGGAATTTACCGGCATTTCTCTGGACTGGCATTGAATCACTAGAGTCACGGTGACGACTGGAACATATTGAGTCATCAGCCATCCAAATACCATATAGAGTGAATTTATTATTTAACTTACCTCACAAAAAAATATGTTTTTATGTATGTCTCCTAGCTCATATGTTTGTGTGTGTGTGTGTGTGTGTGTGTGCGTGCGTGTGTGTGTGTGTGTGTGTGTGTGTGTGTGTGTGTGTGTGTGTGTGTGTGTGTGTGTGTGTGTGTGTGTGTGTGTGTGTGTGTGTGTGCGCGTGTGTGTGTGTGTGTGTGTATGTGTGTGTGTGTGTGTGTGTGTGTGTGTGTATCTTGTGAGTGAGAAGATTCTACACTTTATTGGCTTTTCATTAGTAACTACTGTAAGAATCCAGGGAGACAAACTAGTAATGACTCAAGTGTTACTATACTTCTAAAGAAATTTTCTAAAAATATACTAAAGTTCACCAAAAATCTCAAATGCTTGAAATTAATTTTGTGTTTGGTTGCACAAATCATCACTAGATCATGTAGTAACACTTGAGTCATTACTAGTTAGTTACCATGATCTTCACTTTAGAATACGGATCCAAATAATTAGTAATTCCCATAAAAGTATGAAGTACCACTTTCATCTGTGCACTATTACTTCCTAATTCGTTAATCAGAGTTTCTTTTTAGTTAATAGTAGCCCCCATTTCATATTTCCCATTTATTTTGTTAATGGACCATATTTTCATAATATTCAGTTGTGATTTAACAGAGCAAAATGGTTCAAATATTTGAGATGGTGATGAGATGGAAATATGGGGGGTTAAGATCACTTCAACTTATGGACTATACAAACAACCCAGAGCAACAGTGTAAAAGTTGAGAGCCCATACGAGATTTGATTCAATCTTTTAGTAGTCTTGTGTCGGATCGGAGAGGACGCTGGCGCTGTCTGTTCGCCGCTTCTCCAGTCACGACAAAAATTAAGCTTTTTAAGTTTTTTTTTTTTACTTTTTACTATCCGTGGCACCGACCAGCGGTCCTTTTTAAATATTGTTTACCGTCTAGCTATCAGGTAACGTTAGCTTTCGAGTCTAGCGGTGGCTTACCTGTTGCCGCTAGCAAAAACACCTGCTCAGTGACCCCTTGGAATTGATCATCGCCGCTGCTACCGCGGTCTGAAAAGTCTCCCCCTGGACTCAGCTTGTCCATGCCATCGTGAAGTGTATCTGGGAAGCCTGATACCACCCATCGGCGGAGCTGCAGAGTTGAAAACGCAGCCACCGACACCACCACTATGTTGAGTTATTCCGTCAACCAGCTGATAAATCTCAACAGCTTTTTCACTCCACCAAGCAATGCAGTGATTAAACAATTAGGACTTCTCCGCCGTCCGCGCTATATCCATAGAAGTTCCCGCAGAAAGTTTGTCTGTTCACAGACAACCATCCCGGCACTTTGGTCAGCAACGCGAACTGTCGCTTCACGCATACGTCATCTGAGCGCTGTCTCTTACCGGATAAGTAGTTTGGATGTCTCCATGGCAACACCACTCAGTGAGCTGAATGGGAAACGTGGAGTGGAGTGGAGTTGTTGCATCATCAAGTAGCAAAATCGAACTTTTAAATGCACAGTCCATTACAAACAAATCCTGTTTCATTTATGACCATATTCTGGATAAATGTCTGGATTATATGTGCATTACAGAGACCTGGCACAAACCAAATACCTTTTCTTCTTTAAATGAGAGCTGTCCCCAAGGATATAGTTACCTCCAGAAAGCTCGCAGTACAGGGCGCGGTGGCGGCCTGTCAGTCATCCATCGCAGTGATCTGGAGCTGTCTCTGCAACCATTACCTGAACTGTCTTCATTCGAATGCCTTGCATTTAAATGTAAGTCCCCTTCCCCTATGCTTTTCCTCCTCATCTACCGACCACCAAAACCAAACCCATCATTTATTACTGAGATGTCAAATCTCCTCACAACTTTCTGCACATCCTCCGCCGATGTTATAATTTTAGGTGATATGAACATCCACGTTGACACCCCCTCCTGCCGTTTTGCAGCTGAATTTCTTCAACTACTGGACTGCTTTAACTTAAAACAACTAGTTGGTGTCCCCACACACACCAGGGGGCATACGTTGGACCTGGTCATTACAAACTCTGCCTCTCTCACCAACTTGCAGGTGTATGAACTAGGTGTGTCTGATCATAAGGCCATTTCTATGGATCTGCTATACCCATCCAGCCTCTCCAAGCCTAAACGGAATATCTGTTTCAGAAACCTAAAAAATATAAATCCAGAACTCTTTGCAGCAGACTTTCAGCATTTTTCCACACAATTTTCGTCAGCCGACGAAGCAGTGGACTACTATAACAGCCATCTGAGCAGTCTCCTGGACCTTCATGCCCCTGTCAAAACAAGAACAGTCACCTTCACCCGCTCAGCACCATGGTTCACAGATGGGCTTCGTAGGATGAAGGCAGCAGGGCGGGTCCTTGAGCGCCGTTCCAGAGCCTCTGGCCTCACTGTCCATAAACAAATTTACCGGGAGCAACAACAAAAATATGCACAGTCCCTCTCAGAGGCAAGGTCACAGTTTTACTCTGATGCCATCAGGAACAACCCTGGAAACTCCAAGCAGCTTTTTTCCACTCTAAACCACCTTCTCAAACCAAAATCTCCACCACTTACTGCCAGTACAGAAGAGCAGTGCAATAAATTCATGGATTTTTTCACATCAAAAATTACACATATTCGCTCTGCCCTTTCTGGTCCTCCCTCCCAAACTGCTTCCCCAACATTTACCATGGCCCAACCACTAAACTGCTTTCCTGAGGTTTCATTAGAAGAGGTGCAGAACATCATCAGGAAGATGAAATCCTCCACCTGTCCCTTGGACCCTCTCCCAACCTCCCTGGTAAAAACCCATACCATTGTTCTAAGTCCCCTGATCACCACTGCCATAAATCATTCCCTCCAAACTGGTCACGTTCCCCCTGCCTTAAAAAATGTCATTATCACACCTTTGCTCAAACCCACTCTTGATCCAGAAGTCCTATCAAACTATAGGCCCATTTCCAATCTCCCCTTCTTATCAAAAGTACTTGAGAAAGCAGTTTCCACTCACCTTCAGGACCATCTCAAACAAAACAACCTCTTTGAAAAATTCCAGTCAGGTTTCCGCTCTGCTCACAGCACTGAGACTGCCCTCGTCAGAGTCACAAACGACCTCCTCATATCATCCGATGCTGGTTTTCCCTCCCTCCTCATCCTCCTGGACCTTTCTGCTGCATTTGATACTGTCGACCATGGCATTCTTTTAAACCGGCTCCACCTCACTACTGGACTAAATGACACTGCCCTCAGTTGGTTCAGATCATACCTCACAAACCGGACAGAATACATTTCCCTGGGCAAATCCAAATCAAATCAACACACAGTGAAAGTGAAAAAGTGAAAGTGAAAGTGAAAGTGACACGTGATGGCCAAGTATGGTAACCCATACTTGGAATTTGACCTCTGCATTTAACCCATCCAAGTAAGTGCACACACATTAGGAGCAGAGTAGTGAGTAGTGAACACACACACACACTGCAAACGTGGATACACACACCCGGAGCAGCGGGCAGCCTTGAGTGGCGCCCAGGGAGCGATTGGTGGTTAGGTGCCTTGCTCAAGGACACCTCAGTCATATTCCTGCCGGTACTGGAATTGAACCAGCAACCTTTGGGTCACCAGTCCAACTCTGCTACCATTAGGCCATGACTGCCCCACGCTCTGGGGCAGTTACTTGCGGTGTCCCTCAGGGGTCAGTCCTTGGCCCCATCCTCTTCATCCTCTACCTCACCCCCCTTGGCCAAATCATAAGCCATCACAAAATTTCATTCCACTGCTATGCAGATGACACACAGCTCTATGTAAATGCCACAGCTGCAACCCCACCCTCACAGTCATCTTCATCAAAACTCTCCGCCTGTCTGGAGGAGATAAAGGAATGGATGGAGCAAAATTTTCTTAAATTAAATAGCTCCAAAACCGAAGCCATACTGGTCGGCACTCCTCACCAGACCAAATCACCATCCATAACCAGCATCACCTTCTCTGGCACCAACATCCCCCTCTCATCAATAGTTACAAATCTAGGTGTAAAAATTGACGTACAACTCACTTTTGAAGCCCATATAATTCACCTATGCAAGACCTCTTTCTACCACCTCCGTAACATCTCCAAACTCCGCCCCATTCTCTCCTTCTCAGATGCTGAAAAGCTGGTTCATGCCTTTATCTCATCTAGACTGGACTACTGCAACGCAATTCTCATTGGGATTCCTGGAAAGAGTCTGTAGAGGCTTCAGTACATCCAAAACTCTGCAGCTAGGATCCTGATGAGAGTGCGGAAACATGAGCACATTACCCCCATTCTCCACTCACTCCACTGGCTTCCCATCTCCACAGGGATTGAGTACAAGGTTTCCCTCCTCACAGATCAATGCATCCATGGACATGCCCCCTCCTACCTCAAAGAACTTATCAATCCACAAAACACATCCCGTTCCCTACGTTCCACTCACTCAAACCTCCTCCACATACCCAGAACTATTGTGACCGAGTATAAAACCTAATATTTCACTAACTTAACCAACATAAAACCAAAAAAGGCATAATGTTTGAGTGTTAGGGAGGTCTAAGGAGTAAAATGCATGTACTCAAGTTGCAAGAAAAAATTTGGGATTAAACGGGTTAGTATCCAAGTATTCTTTTGTTAGTATCCAAAGCTTGTGTAAAGGATCTGAACGGGTCAGGGAGCAGCAGCCAATTTGCATTTAAAGGGACACACACAAAAACAGTGTGTTTCTCACACCCAAAAAAGGGTAAAATTTGACAACCTATAATAAATTATCTGCACAGCAAAAACTCCAGTATTAAATAAACTCTCCTGGGAGTTTATTTGGCTCCACGCTCAAGAGTGTTAAAGTATTCACATATGAGTGCTAAACGAACATTGAAGCAGTGTTAAAGTTAATGAGATAATTAAATGATTAATTGAGTGATGGTTGACCATTTTTGAAAATACCTGATGTCAGGGGCGTCGTACCCGTGGGGGATGTGGGTGTTTTAACACCCACACTTTTCCCGGTGAGAGGGTTCAACACCCACTCTTTTTCTGCAGTTTTTCCGCAGTTTTGCACAAACGCCTCACTACAGTCGATCCTCCGTTTCTCTGGCCGCTCTGTGTCTGCGCTCGCTGCGGCTCCTCCTCTCCCCCTCCCTCTCAAACATGACACCGGCTCTGAGTGTGACCGGCTGATGATTGGCTGTTCTGCCTTAAGTCCCGCCTCTCTTGGTGTGTTAGATTTTTCAGTCCGCTCGTGCTGAAGAGGCGGGAACTTATGGTTATGGTTATTTACATCTCCCTTTTCCAGGTACTTTGAATGAGTGTTTATGCTTTCGAGGTTTTTAAATAAGCTTGATATGTGTTTGTGATTGGGAAGATGTTATGTTTATGTTTTGTTGACATGTCGAGCGTTTTCGGTATTATACTTCGTTTTTTAGACTAAACAGCACAATACTTTATTTAAGTAGGCATTCTGTTTGTGCTGCGTGATTTAAAGAAAAGTGCGCACTTTGCTCACGTGATCCTTAGCATGGTGATCTGGTGTTTTATCCAAAATAAAAACTCAAGGGTTATTTCTTGCAAGTGAAGAAATTAGGACAAAAGTATTGTAATTTTCCTATTCTATAGCATAATATAAAATTTACTTTTGAAATATTCATTTTCATTTATACAGTAACGTTAGGCTAGCATACATTTATAGGCTATATGGATTTTCCATCATAGGAATAATTATATAAATCATTATTATATTATTATAATAAATGTTTGGCATTCTAAAACACCAGTGATAATGTAATATAGACTGAGACTCTATATCATAACTAAAAATAAGTTTGAGCCCTCTTTAGGTACAAGTCAATGCTTTTTCTATGTTCAATGTGCACAGTTCATGGGTCGAAGCCAGTTGTAGCTCTTCATTTTATAGCTCTCAGAGTGGACCAGATTGATGGATTTAACTTTAAAATGTACAAAATTTTCTTTCGGGGGAGCATGACCCCGAACCCCCCTAGAGGGATAGAGGTCAACATAGTCACACAACATAGTTTTACAAAATCCAATGGAAAAGAACGACCATTTATGAACTTTACCCCAGCATAATGTTAATGCCAAATTTAAATGTCCTTGGATGCCCTCTGAATTCTTAATCAGGGCCCTGACCACATCCATCGCCCGCACTTTTGAAAAGCTTGCTACGCCCCTGCCTGATGTTAACTAACAGAATCATCAAAGGAGAAAATCCAAATTTTCAGTTGGGCTTTTGTCCCTTAAATTACTATAAATTATACTTAAATTATAATTTTGTAACTGAGTTACAACAGCCAGATGAACAAAGAGAAAATGTGATCTGATGGTGTTGGTTGTGTTTTTTCATAATCATTATTTTACCTGAATCACTCAACTCATTTGGAGCCTAATCTCTGATTTATGTTTACTTTATTGATTATAGCAGCACTGTACATGTACATAAGCACTAACCACGCACATGTTCATCGTCTGGACTATGACTAGGATTTCCCGAAAGGAAGAATGTTAGCCTTGCCTGTGATACTTACCAGTGTTCGTTTCCTTGTCTCCTACTCCTTGGATTGTATCTTCAATTTCCAGTTGTCCTCTCGATCACTTTTCAAACCTGCAAAAGAACGACGTGCTTCATTAAGTCTTTGTTTACAGCGACAAACTGGTATGTGTGTATGTGGTGCAACTCATCTGACTTTGGACTCTTCATCTTTTACTTCTTTGTGTTGTTTGCAAAATACTCACCTGTTGCACTTATCTTGTTAATAAACGTGTTGCATTCTATTCTTACCATCTCTTTGTGAGTCTGTTCCCTGACACATACTACATTCAGAGTCTTTGTCAAGTTAAAAATAACAGATATAGCAAATATATTGAAATTGGTTCCTGTTCCTTTACCAACTGCATTGTTACCCAGCACAAATAGTGGAAGAAGACACCGCCATCGGACTGCTCATTCGATCACGAGTAAACTTAAATATAACTTAACCAAACTTTGGTTCTTTCCAGAGACCTTGGCATTGCTGTATATTTGCATATGATTTTCTATTTTACATTATGTTATATTCATGTTATTTTTAATACATTAATCTATTATTTTATTAAATAAATACTGTTCCCCTTCGTTGTCACTCCGACTTACGTCGGATGACGACGAATGGGGTTTCGCTTAGAACACCTATCGACTTCGAGTATTACAAAACGAGCCAATGGCAAAGAAATGCCATGGGTCTGCGGAATTTGCATGACGTAACTCCGCCCCACCTTGTGGGTATAAAAGGAGGACGCCGGCAACAGGCAGATATGTTTTCGCTTCGGAGCCAAGAGCATTTCTTCACTCCACAGTCATCTCTGACTTCGCTCTACGAGACGAGCTTCTCTCTCCGGTGTTGGTGTGACGGCGATCTGCAGCGAGCTCACAGTGCCTGCTGATCTGTGCAGTAGTCTGCCAGTGTGTGTGTGTCTCCCTGTGCGCTTCAACATCGCGGAGTTTTTTTCTCTCCTCTCATAAAAGAGCTTGCACGCGGCACGTCTTTTTAAAGACGGCTCGCCCGTGCATTTCTGGTTGCAGCGGACTGGTATCGGACTCTGATGGGCACGAGCGCTGTCTAGTGTGTTTGATCATGCTTGAACAGCGCTCGTGGGTGACTCATGTTCTCGCAAGGGAGCGTGATCATCGCGTCATATATAGGTCGAGACTCGGTGAACTCGCAAGAGTGAGAATCCCCTCATCCACCCCCCGATCTTCGGCTGGTGGCCAGGGTGACCTGAGGGTTACGGTCTGGAACAAGGCGCCGACTATGTGTCCGTGACCCCAGCCCCCCTCTTCAATGACGGTGCCCGCTAGTGAACTGCTGATTCCCGCGAGTCTACCCTCCGGTGGCCCGCGTGTTTCAGTTGAAGCTACAGAGGAAGATGCCATGTCTGTTGCAGCATCACTAGGTGGGCTTGAGTCTTCTGGAAGTGAGGGCTCGTCACAGCTGCCACCTTCCGGTGTGCATACGGCTGTGCCTGAGTCTGATCCGGAGATGACGGCCATGCTTTCCTGGGACGATTGGTTTTGGGTAAGGCCGCCGACCCTCGTCTGCGGCAAACCCCAATACCTCTCTTCCCGGACGTGCATGATGAGATCTCGAAGTCCTAGAAGATCCCCTTGTCTTCTCAGGACCGCTCGCTGATCTCATCCGCCTTTCCTCCCCTCGATGGGGCCGCTGCCCTTGGGTACACTGGGGTTCCCCCGGCTGAACGCTCTGTTGCGATGCTATGTGTCCTCAGAGTGCTTCTTCTCGGCGCAATCCTAAGCACCCGCCCGTGGCCTGTAGTTTTTCGTCTACGCTTGTGGCGAGATCCTATAGTGCCACGGGACTGGCAGCCGCCTCACTGCATGCCATGGTCATTCTGCTGGTCCACCTGACCCAGATGCTCATGGACCTGCACGAGGGCGGGACTGACCCAGGGCTCTTCACTGAGCTGCGCGCCGTCACTGACCTTGCTCTCCGAGCGACGAAAGTGGCCGTACGCTCCCTGGGTCAGGTGATGCTCACCATTCTGTGGCTGAACCTGTCTGATGTGCTGGATGTCGCGCGGACCCGTCTGTCCGACATTCCCATATCCCAGGTCGGCCTCTCCGGCGGTGCGGTTGAGGGCTTGACCAACAGCTCTCAGCCGCTCCTGAGCAGACTGACGTTGATTCTGTCCCGACGGCCCCGCCGTCCGCCCAGGTCCCTCGGTCTGCCCACCGCCGAAGGCGCCCTCCCACGGCTCCCACCCCGCCCGTTCACCCGGGCCGGCTCTGGGGGCCGCGGGCGGACGCCACAGCCCCTCTCCAGCCCCGCCCCCCGCTACACGCCGGGTTAAGCGGCGCTCCTGAGACGGGCTCCTCGGGGATGGAGCAGACTGAGGTTGACTCTTTCCCGACGGCCCCGCCGTCCGCTCAGGTGCCTCGGTCTGCCCACCGCCGTGGGCGCCCCCCCGCGGCTCCCACCCCGCCCGCTCAGCCGGGCCGGCTCTGGAGGCCGCGGTCGGACGCCAAAACAGTCCTCTCAAGCCCCGCCCCCCGCTACACGCCGGGTTAAGTGGCGCTCTTGGGATGGGCTCCTCAGCTGGTAGCAGGACCACTCCTTTCCCCGGGTGAGGGCCGGGGAAGAATCCTTATTCTCCAAAGAACTGACTCTCCCGTCTCTGAGCACAGAGAGTTCGGACGTCACAGAGCGCCGCCCACATGCCGTGCTCTCCTCGTCCCCCTCTGTCCCGGAGGTGGTTGACACGGCGTGCCGTCCACGACCGCTTCGCCCCTGTCCCCCTCTGTCGCCAGACCCTTGACAGAGCAGGCCCCCGTGGAACGCTGGTCCTTCCCTGGCCTCCTCTGTCAGGGTGCGGTTTTGACCTTGCCCCCACTCCGGGCCGCTATGCCGTCCACGTCTGGGCCGGTCATTCCGCTTCGCTGCACCACCGGGGGGACGACTGTGGTTCTCGACGCCGCTGACACAGTTTGGAGCCTGCCTAGAGCTTCCCTATCTGTTCCGCTGGGTCGCGCGAACCATCGGCTCGGCTATGCGATTCAGTTCGCACGGTCTCCTCCCCACTTCGGGGAGTCCGCTCCACTTTGGTCGATGGCTATGCCCTATCATGAGAGCGGAGGTTGCTACCCTACTGGCGAAGGGTGCGATTGAGACTGTCCCTCCAGCCGAAAGGAGGTCCGGGTCTACAGCCCCTACCTCATTGTCCCGGAGAAGTCTGGTGGGTTACGACCAATCCTGGTCCGAACCGCTCCCTTCACAGGCTGCCGTTCAAGATGCTCCTGGCCAAACGCATTTCTGGATGTGTGCGGCCACAGGATTGGTTTGCAGCGATCGACCTGAAGGACGCCTACTTTTATGTCTCCGTTCTCCCTCGACTCAGAACATACCTACGGTTCGCTGTCAGGGCGCGCGCATATCAATACGCTGTTTTCCCATTCGGGCTAGCCCTGTCTCTTCGCGCCTTCACAAGGTTGTTGAGGCTGCCTTTGTTCCTCCATGGGAACACGGGGTTCGCATCCTGAACTATCTCGGTGACTGGCTGTCTTAAGCTCACTCCTGAGACCAGGTTTGCGAATACAGGGACCCAGTGCTCCGGCACCTAGCTCGTCTGGGCCTTCGGGTCAACCGGGGAAGGAGTAAACTTTGCCCCGTGCAGAGGAGCTCTTGTCTCGGTATGGACTTGGTCGCCTTCTCCACTCAGCCATTGCTGACTTGCCTGAGACTATCAAGCGCAAGAGTGCGGTTCCACTGAAGTTTCTTCAGAGGCTCCTGGGGCATATGGCATCCGCAGCCGCGGTTCGCCACTCAGATTGCTTCATATGAGACCGCTTTAGCTTTGGCTCCGCGACCGAGTCCCGAGGTGGGCATGGCAACACGGCACCCTCCGAGTACCAGTTACCCCGACCTGCCGTCAGACCTTCACCCCGTGGTCGAACCTCAGTTTTCTACGGGCCGGAGTGCCCCTGGAACAAGCTTCGCGGCATGTTGTTGTAACGACAGATGCCTCCTCCACGGGCTGGGGTGCCATGTGCAATGGACGTGCTGCCGCGGGCTCCTGGACAGGACCCCGACGCCTCTGGCACGTCAATTGCCTCGAGTTGCTGGCCGTACGTCTTGCTTTGCGCCGCTTCCGGGCCGTGCTCAAGAACCAACACGTACTAGTCCGTTCAGACAATACCGCCACTGTAGCGTACATCAACCATCAAGGTGGTCTACGCTCCCGCCGTATGTCGCAACTCGCCCGCCACCTCCTCATATGGAGTCAGAAGCATCTGAGGTCGCTTCATGCCATTATATCCCCGGAGCCCTGAACTGTGCAGCCGACGAGCTCTCACGGCTTCAGCCCCTCCCGGGAGATTGACGACTCCATCCCCAGTCGGTTCAGCTGATTTGGGACCAGTTCGGGGACGCACAGTTAGATCTGTTTGCCTCTCACGACTCGACCCATTGTGACCTGTATTATTCCCTGACCGAGGGCACGCTCGGCACGGATGCACTGGCGCACAGCTGGCCGCGGGGCCGCAAATATGCGTTTCCCCCAGTGAGCCTTCTTGCGCAGACCCTGCGCAAGGTCAGGGAGGACGAGGAGCAGGTCATTCTGGTCGCGCCATACTGGCCCGCCCGGACCTGGTTCTCCGAACTAGTACTCCTCGCGACAGCACCTCCTTGGCCGATTCCCCTGAGGAAGGACCTCCTTTCTCAGGGACGGGGCACCCTAGGGCACCCTCGTCCTGATCTCTGGAACCTCCACGTGTGGCTCCTGGACGGGACGAGGCAGGTTTGAGTACTTTACCACCAGCGGTGGCGGCTACCATCACTTCCGCTAGAGCTTCGTCCACGAGACACGTCTATGCGTTGAAGTGGAACCTCTTCGTCAACTGGTGCTCTTCTCACCGAGAAGACCCGCGGAGATGTTCGATTAGTGTCGTGCTTTCCTTCCTTCAAGATAGGCTGGAGCGAGGGCTGTCTCCCTCCACCCTGAAAGTCTATGTTGCCGCTATTGCCGCACACCATGACCCGGTCGAAGGTAAGTCTGTTGGAGGGCACGACCTGATCATCAGGTTCCTGAGAGGAGCGAGGAGACTGAATCCTCCTCGCCCTCCTCTCGTTCCCTCTTGGGACCTCTCAGTTGTCCTAACTGCCCTGCGGAGTGCTCCCTTTGAGCCGTTGCAATCAGTGGAGCTTAAGTTCCTGTCTATGAAGACAGCGCTCCTGGTAGCATTGGCCTCCATCAAGAGGGTGGGGGACCTGCACGCATTCTCCGTTGACGAAGCGTGCCTGGAATTTGGGCCGGCTTACTCTCACGTGATCCTGAGACCCCGGCCTGGATATGTGCCCAAGGTTCCTACCACTCCCTTCCGGGACCAGGTGGTGAACCTGCAAGCGCTGCCACCGGAGGAGGCAGACCCAGCCTTGGCACTGCTCTGTCCAGTACGCGCCCTCCGCGCCTATGTAGACAGGACGCAGTGTTTCAGGACCTCAGACCTGCTCTTTGTCTGTTATGGTGGGAAGCTGAAGGGAAAGGCTCTCTCCAAGCAAAGGTTGTCTCACTGGATAGTGGACGCCATTGCTTTGGCATACCAGCAGCAAGGTCGACCGTGCCCCCTTGGTGTGACTGCCCACTCCACCCGGAGTGTGGCATCCTCTTGGGCTCTAGCGCATGGCGCCTCGCTAACAGACATCTGCAGAGCTGCAGGCTGGGCGACACCTAACACATTTGCCAGATTCTACAATCTCCGAGTGGAGCCAGTGTCCTCTCATGTACTCGCTTCAACCGGCTAGTACTGGACCCGCTCAGGTGTCTTCGCTTGCTCGCCATTCCACTCCACGGACTGGATACGTGCGATATTCTCCTCAGGTGAGCTTCCCCGAAAGCCCTGAGTTCCTCCAGCACTCCTGACGTTGGCGCCAGTGTCTATTGCCTGTGCGTCGGCTAGGTGCCTCCCGTGTGCATGGTCCCTCCCCTGAGCGACCCCCACATGTGTATTTCCCTTGGCAAGCCACCGCAAGTAACTCGGAGTGACAACGAAGGGGAACGTCTCGGTTACGTATGTAACCCTCGTTCCCTGAGTAGGGAACGGAGACGTTACGTCTGCCTGCCACTTTCCGCTGTACCGCGGGGATCGCCTGAGCTCAGTCTTGGCTCCTCAGCGAAGAAACATATCTGCCTGTTGCCGGCGTCCTCCTTTTATACCCACGAGGTGGGGCGGAGTTACGTCATGCAAATTCCGCAGACCCATGGCATTTCTTTGCCATTGGCTCGTTTTGTAATACTCGAAGTCGATAGGTGTTCTAAGCGAAACCCCATTCGCCGTCATCCGACGTAACGTCTCCGTTCCCTACTCAGGGAACGAGGGTTACATACGTAACCGAGACGTTTTCCTTGTGTTGATAATACAGTTAAAGGCTTTACAAGTTATCTGATATCTCACAAATCCTTCAGATTGATCATCTGACAAACACCCTCCAATTTACGTAACTTTTATTTGTTCACCAATCTTTTATTGTTCTTTACTGTTTAGGTGAACCTCCTTCTCTTGTGTTCCATTTCAAGGTTTTGCTGGATATCTGATGGATCTCTGCATGCTGGTGAGTAAATCCGATGTGCTCTGGCGCTGCATGACTTGATGCTGCTATTTTGCTTTGCGCCTATGTGAAGATGAAGTACACTGTTAACCCTTGCTGTAAAAAAGGCCAAATTCTGACAGCATCATACCGTTTTCCAGTAAAACAGTAATATATTGTAGAAAGAAATGCATTCTGGGTAATATTTGTCATATTCGAGAAAATAGTCTACGGGAATATACTGTGAATTAACAGCGATCAAAGTTGACACTCAGAGGCTGTTCCAAATCACACCCTATACCCTCATTCACTATTCCCTACATTAGTTCACTAATATAGTCCACTTAAATGAAAAGAAGTAAGTGAATTGAGACACTGATGAATACCTGATAAGCAGAATCACTGAAGGAAAAAAGAAAAAAAGAGAAACACAAGAACTCCAACCCGATCTCACGGCAATTCGTACGAATTTTACGAGGTGGCTTATTCGTACGAATTCATACGACCTCACTCGTACGAATTAGTACGATTTTTTCTAAATCGTACATATTTTACGAGGTTGCCCAATTCGTATGAATTTGAACGAATGACCTACCCCTGACCCCGCCCCTGAACCTACCCATCACGTGGGTTTAGACAAATAGTACATATTCGTACGAGTGAGGTTTTACGAATTCATACGAATTAGCCACTTTTTAATCACTCGTACAAATTCGTACAAATTGGTCGTGGGATAGCGTTGAGAACTGCAACGGACTCCCAGCCACTCTGAGTGTGAAAACAGTTTACAAACCATTGTAACTTTACTTCTTTCATACTTGTACAAAAGTTATTGTTGAGAATTAACAGATATTTTGTTGTTGATGTTTTATTGAATATAATAAAGTTTGTAGTCACCATGATCGAGATTCATTATTTTCTTTAGTTAGTCTCTTGACACTTAACTATTTAACATTAGTTTTTTTCTTTGCTGTAACTGTGAGTTTATAAAACACATTTATTATGGCAAAAAAAGCCAAGAGGAAGTTGATCAGCTTTTTTTAGCTGTTCTGTTGATGCCATAAGCATTCTGGGACTGCCTGATGCATTGTTCTTTTCCTGTGTATTAGCTTATATTTTATGGTTATTTAATGTTTATCATATATCTCTGAATCTTCAGCATTAAATCCAGCAATGTTTTTTGTAATATTATTTTCTGAAGGATATTGAAGTTATATAGTGTATTAAAACATTTTGAACTCCTGGTTGGCTTAGACACACACAGACATCTACAATCAGCTTATCTCTTTTTCTTTTTTTGGGTGAGCATGTGTTTAAAAAAATCTTCCTAGTAAATGATTACTATAGTTTCACAGTGGTGGTAATGTAATACAGGAATAGACGCTGAATGAAATTAGTCAATGAAGACTCTATATAATGACTTTGTCATAATCAACATAACAAACTGCATTTACAAACCACGAGTGTGTGCACAAATGTGACAGCAAGACAAAAACTAGTGTTAAAAAGACAAGATTCAGCATCCCAAGTAAAGCAAACAGTAATCTTCATCATGGCAACTTCAAACCAAATTAAACATCTCAATAACAACAACTGTAGATGTATGACAGAAATAAAGTCATACTGGGTAATAATAAGTGTAATAATGTGTGATGGCTGGAAGTCAGTTGTAGTTCTTGTGTTTTTCTATTTTCTGTTTGTGTGTTCCTCTTTCCTTCAGTGATTCTGCTTGTTAACAGCAGGTGTTCATCACTAATGTTCAAGAAACACTCACATATACACTTTATATCTCACTGCAACACTGTGTCAATGTTACTTTTTACTCTTTGCAGTGTGGATTTTCCTGTGGGGTTGAAAAGGTTAACAGACTAAGATAAAAATACACACCCACAGAATCTATTTTAACAGTAATAAACTGTAAGTTATAAAACAGTTATATACTGTCAACACTGTTGCCAGTAGTTTACTGTACGATTTACTTTTGTGAGTCATCATTGTGCTGAAGAGTAGAGCCTGTGCTTCAGTCCAGGAGAAGATCTGGAAACATTGATGATATGCTTCATGTTGCTTTATTAACAGAAGGTCACTGTGTAGTTGCTCGTCCAGTGTAAATCTTTTTATTTACAATATTTCTTTAGTGGTCTCAAGAGAAATAAGTTCGCTGTAGTACTTTGCTCACATTATACATTTTAGTTAATACATTTAAACAACAGTTGGTCAAATTAAGGCAGTCGGTTTCTGCAAGTAAAATTAGTTAACTCGAGTTTTAATTTAGTAAATTTGTACAGTAACATATTGTAGATTACAGTAAAGAACTATACAATTAACAGTAAATTACTGGCAACAGTGTTGCCAGTATTTTACTGTAAAAAAAAGCCTGGTAAGGTCTAACAGTGTGCAAAGAATCGTTGACACAAAAGAATAGTTTATTCAAGGGTTTCATGGCGTACACAACAACATGCGGTAGCACACTCACAAGCTCTGCTCTCCTCCACGAGATGGGGACACCTTTCTACCCTCCAGGCATCCGCTGACATGAGACCTCAGGGGTGAAGCACACAATGCTATTTCCAAGGGGATATCTGGATCACTCGGGGGAGCGCTAAATCACTCTCAGATTCTGCACCATCTTCACAATGACTTACGACACTTGAGAAAGGGTCAACTTTAATACAGTAATTTAAACAAACCTTATAAGAAGCACACCGCAGATGGGAGCCTGTAAACTCATGGATGTTTCAACACATTTAATCTGAATTAAGCACAAGATATCGGTTTTGGGTCAGAGACTTATTGTGGTCACTATACAAGCACACAAGGTCCCCAGGGCTAATATCTGGGTTAGGTGCACCCCAGAGTTAAAGCAGCCAGAGAAAAAGTAAAGTTAAAAACTCAAGGGTCATGAGCCCAACTAAAGCAAACACTGATCTCAATCATGGTGCCATAAAATTTCTGTTAAACTTTTTTGCACTTAATTTAAATTAGGATATTTTACTTTATTTTTACGGTTTTTGTTTGGCAGCCGTAGCTGCCAGTCATTGACCGTTTTTTAAAAGATTTTTATTTTTTACAGTGTAGGTTGTATCAAAGCAAAGAAAAATACACACGTTCTTTGTAACAAACAATATTATTACTTTGGATTAAGGTAAAACGTTGTGTTCGAAAAAATTAAAATTTTGTTTGAAATTAAATCTTTTTTTTTAGTGTACACCCTGTGGATCTGAGTCATATGCAGTGCGCAGCTAAGCAATGAAGTACTGCTCATTTGACTGCTCATTACTACTCATTCCACCAAACATGACCCTAACCTTACCTAACCGTAACCCACCTCAATATCAGCTTTAATGATTTGCAATACAAGAAGTACACAATACGTTAGTTGTACTCATTTTTTTTTATGTAAGTACATAGTAATTAAGGACAACTAATATAAAGAGTGACCAAAAAGTATGACAAACTGTGTTGGTTACAGGGGCTGGTGGCACTTCAACAGACCTGAGGGAGCCGTGCATTCTCATGTACTTTGTTGAAACATTCTTTCCACCTGTGCTAATGCATTCCCTTTTGCTACAGTCAGAGTAAACCATCTTTTGTTCACTTTTTTTGTTTATAGAATTGTTTAGTATTGGCCAATTGACTGGAGAGAGTTTAACATGCCTCTGTGGCTGATAAAGCCTGTTTCTTGACCATGAATCTACTCAGTGACTTGTAAATAGAAAACAACTGTTCTGTCCATTGGCTGATCCTAGAGGTCACATCTCCGTGCCAGCCCCATCTGACGAAAGTGCTTAAAGATTTCAATGTTCAATCCCTGGAACAGATCTCTGTGGATTTCATTATCTGGGCAAGAAACTGTTGAAAGTTTCCAGTCTTGCTCAGAACTTGAGGACTTCCACGAATCAATATTGCACGATGATAAAGTATCACATTTGGCTGTACATTTGAATAGCATATTTGTTTGAATTTGTGAAACCTTCTTCGGGACAGAAATAAAGCAGGAGGGATTAGAAACTAAATTATGTTCATGTGTTCCAGAACATAATTATATAAATACTGAATTAGCATGAACACCTTAAATGAACATTTCTAATTTTTTAACAGATTATGACCCTATCCCTAATTTAAGAATACCGTGTTGTACACTACATGAAAAGTATTGTCATTTTTAAACATACACTGTGTGGGCGAAAGTATTGGGACACACCTCTTAAAGTGCCCCTTCTATTGCTTTTCGAACATTCTCTTTCATGCAGTGTAATATAGCTGTTTGTGAATGTAAACGTTCTGCAAAGTTGTAAAGTCGAAAGTGCATGATAAATAAAGATAATGTCTTTCTAGATAGATAAAAAAAGAGAATTGACTTAGAAACGCCTTAACGAGTAGTCTGTATTTTGAAACTCACTGCTTGACGGTTCTACATCACTAGAAAAGATATTTCTCAATAAGCCAGTTCTTGACATTTGTGACCAGTCACGGAAACTAGGGACACAAGTCGGTTCTGGGGCATTTTGAGTTATTCATAGATTCTGAGAGTGTAATATCCAAGCTTTCCAACGATGTGTAACATGTGGAAATCTGATAATATTTGGAGAAGTTGTGGCCATTTTAAAGTAGGCACTTAAAAAAGCTCAAAGAGGAGAAAACGAGCTCTAAAAGATTGTGCAGTTCTCACCTGTCTCTGCTGCTGGGGGTGACAATAGGGCTCATTTACATCTCATTTAGATAAGCCATACCCCCTGTAAAGCTCCTCCATGTGCTTTACAGCTTTTTTTACACTTTGAATGAGTGCACTTCTGCCGCACTAGGCGAAAAACAATTGTGCTGCCCCTCTATTTGCAACGTACCAGCAACAACACACAAAGACCAATAATGCCATATAGCCTGCATATAACGCGAAACCAGCAACAACACATAAAGACCAATATGCCATATACATATAACGCAAAACCAGCAACAACACACAAATACCAATATGCCATATAGCCTGCATATAACGCAAAACCAGCAACAACACACAAAGGCCAATATGCCATATACATACAGTATAACGCAAAACCAGCAACAACACACAAAGACCAATATGCCATATACATATAACGCAAAACCAACAACAACAAACAAAGACCAATAAGCCATAGGCCTACATATAGCGCAAATAGTACGCAACGCTCGTGTGCCCAAAATGTCAACAATATTAAAGTTTATGTAGGAGGCAAATGCCTGCTGGCATTTTTCTTTAAGCAGTCATTTCTGCAATTTTCCAAATAATCACATTTCACCTCCTCAAATTACTGTTGCAAATCTCTTTACACCACTTTCTTATGTGCGTATACACACACAAATGAAATGTCCGCAAGCACATTATATCATCAGCAGGTTCAGCATCTTAAATAACGACTAAAGAGCAAATGAAGCTTAACTTACATTTCAGAAACACGCACGGCAGGCCTTCATCGCAGCAGCAAAGGTCTTAACTGCATCCTCTATTTCGATTCTCCGTCACATATGAAACAGCCAGCCACCGCTGTCAGCGAGCCGAGCCGCCGTATTGAAGCACTGAGGGCGAGCGCGCTGCGCCCATACCTCCGGTTCAGTTTCCCGAGCCCACGAAGTGCGGCGAAAACATTTTCGGTGTAACTGCCAGACGGTTCATCTCGTCTGCGACAATCTTTGCGGCATCCATCTTCATTGAATTTTGATATCAGAGAGAGCTGGCCAGAGCACAGCATAATAAGTAGCCATGTGGTTGACTTGGAGGGCGGGGGCAAAAGCGCCGGGTTATTCAGTATGGAAGTACACACAGACAATGACACGCCACGCCCCTACTGCATGCTAGAATCTTCGAAAACAAGCCGATTTCAACCTCAAAATGTTAGCTTTTAAATATACCAATACTGCTATCTCAAACATGGAGAGGCTTCTTCGTGATTTTAATTAACAGATTCTCCAAAAAATTGAAAATCACCAATTTTGAAAAAAAACTCTTCTTTCTCATTTTGCTCGAAAGTTGTGCTGCCGACTTGTGTCCCTGGTTTCTGTGACGGGTCACATTTTATCCCTGCTAGATTTTCCATGGCCAACTGTATGTGATATTATAGGAAAGTGGAAGACTTTAGGAACAGCAGCAACTTGGCCACGGAGCAGAACCATGTAAAGTCACAGAGTGGGGTCGCACAGTGTATACGAGTCACCAACTCTCTGCTGATCCATAGCTGAAGACTTCCAAACTTCCACTGGCATTAATATCAGCACAAAAACTATTAGACCTTACCAGGCTTTTTTACAGTAAAATACTGGCACTGTTGCCAGTAAATTACTGTTAATTTGTACAGTTCTTTACTGTAATCTACAGTATTTTTGTGTAAAAATGTACTAAATTAAAACTATTTTCACTTGCAGAAACCGACTGCCTTAAATTAACCAACTGTCGAGTAAATGTATTAACTAAAATGTATAATGCACTGGCATTATACATAAGGCCTGTAGGAATTCAATTATTATTATATATAAGGCCTTATTATATAATATAAGGCCTTATATATAATATAAGGCCTACATGCCTTATTATATATAAGGCACGTAGGAATTCAAAATGTTTTAATGCACTACATAATTTCAGCATCCTTCAGAATAAGTGCCTACGGAAACATTGCTGGATTTCAGGTTGAAGATTCAGAGATACATAATAAATATTAAGTCATCATAAGTTCAAAGGGGGGGGGGTTAGGGGTCACTAGGAAGCCGGGAGTTGCTACTAGCGTGTCTCACGAACCGAAGCTCTCTGACTCCTCCATACAAACAGGGGTGTCCCGAATTTAGTGATTCAGGAAGTCAGGAATAGTATTAAAGCCTTTAATTAAATACGATTGTTATCTTTATTTCTTATGCATGATATATTTTTTTTATCTTAAGCATCTGTTGTGATTATTTTATGATTATTTAATTCATTTTCGATGTAAAGCATATTGAGTTTCCAGTTGTCTATGAAATATGCTATATAAATAAACTTGTCTTGCCTATATACGTGACTATAAATCGCTTATAGATTTGGGCAATCACAAGTTGGGTTTGTTGGGATTATTTCCAGAATACATTATTTTGGCTGGTTAGTGGTTGGCAATTACAGGACAAAATGTTTGACTGCTTTGTCATTATTTAGTGTGTGATGATGTTTCTCTGTCAATGCCGCTTGCAATCGCTGCTTTATCTGTTTGAATCAGTGCTGTGAGTGAGATGTCAGTGTCAAGTAAGCGCTCTCCCTTTTCCCACCAAAATGGAGCTGTTATTTGTTCCAGAGCTGCCTGCCTTTTAAGACTACATTACTGAACTATTTTGAAAAGTCTTTACAAAAAGATATTTTGACATTTGAAGTAAGTGGATTCAGCATCTTTATTCCATTTCAAGCAGCTTTTGATGCAACAGTGAAGAAATTCTGTGAACAATTTAATTCATAGCCAGCAATGCATTTGGCAAATAATATTAGAAAGCCAGGGATAATAAAGTAGCTAGAGGTTGTGTGCCATGAGTTTTGAGGACAGTAAAAAAAATTAATTCAGTGCATGCTGTGATGAAATGGTAGTTTAGTCCTTGAATGAACGTGCAGGAGTTTGGAAGAACTTTTTGGCAGAACATAATAGGAAACAAGAACAAAATGTATTTCAATCATTCCAGAGTGAAATAATTATTTTTAGATAAGTAATTCATAAAGTTATTTAGTTCCGATAATTTGTCAATGACAAACTGTCATAATATCAAAGAAGCCAACATGTTTTGTTTCACTGTAAACATTTAGACATACACTACTTCTGTTTGCATATTGCTTTAATTGCTCACTTGAATGTGTGTGAGAAAAACATGTATCTGTTGTTCTGTGCATCCGTCCATTGAAGGCTGTTTTTCAGGAGTTGGCCCCTTACTTCCAGTAATGGGAGATCCTAATGCTTCAGCATACCAAGGCATTTGAACAATGCTATGCTTCCAACTTTGAGGGAACAGTTTGGGGAAGGCCCTTTTCTATTCCAGCATGATTGTGCCCCAGTGCATGAAGGTGCATTAAAACAAGGTTGGATGCGTTTGGCTTGGAATAATTTGACTGCCCCTTCACTGAGACCTGACCACAACACCATCAAACGAATTTGGGATGAACTAGAATGGGGATGTCCTTCTTGTCCAACATCAGTGTCTGACCTCACAAATGTTCTACTGGATGAATCGGCAAAAAATCCAAAAAACACAATTGTGGAAATAACTTATTGTAGGCATTTTTTTTCTAATTAGACAAAGATACATCTTTATCCACTCCTCCATGCTTGACTTTACATTCTTTTTTTTTGGACTAATGGTTTCTTCATTGCTAACCTCCCAGTGTCACAGACACGGCAGGCTCCATGGTCACACCCGCACAGCGCTCACTCTCCCCTGAATTCTATTCCACATCACCGCAGCACTCAGCACCAGGATAAAAGCACACACCTCTTCTCATTTTCTGGCTTTGAATGTGGAAACAGATTCCTTACCTGTTCTACTTACCTTGTTGGTGAAGCTTGTATGTCCTGATTATCTCTTTCGTTGATCCTCTGTGTCTCTTTCATCTTCATGCCTGTAATAATGTGGAAAGCGTTACTTTTAAACTCACCGTGCTTGACAGGGGTGTGTGCTTCATTTAGAAACTTCGGCTGTCATCTCTACTCCCTGTCAAGACAGAGAACTGCAAATTATCCATCAGCTATCACTCAGTATTTTATAACTTCAGCACACAACAATTAAATAATTCATCTATCATTAACTATGGTACATCCATATTAAAGAAGGACTGTATTGTTGGAAATGCGAATAAACTGTAAATAGCAATTCACATTAGTTAAAAAGCACATTAAAAAGATGTTAACAGTTTATTCACATAAACAATAAGGTTGATGTGATGAAAAGGCCCAGCCATTGCACATGATTATTCAAATGTAGCCCTAGCTAGTCTCATGTTTATGGACTTTCAGTTTGTTTTCATTTGTTTTCTTCGTTCTTAGTTTGTCTGTCTTGACCTAGTTTCTCAGTTCTACCAGAAAGACTCGGGAGGCAAAAAACTGTAACAAGTATACATTTATTAACAGCCCAGCAAGTAATTATTATTATAATATGAAGTTCTTTGGTGTAGTCCCCGTCTGTAACTGGTAATCCGAGGGTACGGAATCTGCATTTCCTGCCTGAAGACGAAGGCAGGGGTGCAGCCAATCCCCAAAATTAGGTGGAAGAATAATTCCACCGGGACGGATGCCCACCCCCAAAGAACGGTAAAGAAAAGTATACCCACCAGATGTGTATCCTGTAGGTCCTAAAACATAGTAAAGTCACCTTGGCCATTTTTTACATAGAGGACAAGGCAACGATATGCCACAGGGTCTCGAAGACCCACACAGAAGACCCACACAGCCGCTAATGCCACACAGAAACAAGACACTCATAGACGAGGCCGCTAGGCATCACAGAACCTAAGCTCCGAAGGACCATACTGCCAGCGGTAGGCACAAAGAACAGGGTAACAATATGCCACAAGGCCATGGTAGACCACACAAAACCTATGCCATTACTGGAGAGCTTGCTGAGCTTCGAGGATGATTTTTAAATCGGGTCTTATATATATGATTCAAATGCAGAGAAAGACCGTCTGCCTAGGATCTTGATAGCTGAAGTAGACAACCCGTTCAGCCACTGTAGTGGCTGCCCAGATCCTGAAGAAGTGTTCAGTATACTGGGAGGGAGATAGACTGCAGCTTTTGAGGACAGAAACTAGATGAGTCCTGATCCAGGCAGAGAGAGGAGCTCCGTTAGGTAAGATAAATAAGGGGTAGTGATCTGAGGATCTAAGATGTATTTTAAGGAATTTATCATAGATGAGAAGGGACAGAAACTATTATTAATTTAGAAACTGTTAATTTGAAGCTAGATCCTTGAGAGTCATCTTAGAGTGCTTAAGAAAGAGAATAAAGAAATTAGGTGAAAAGTGTAAATCAGAAAAGGAAAGACCACGGATAGGATTAAATTGTTTGGTTACTGAAGTGAATTCCCCTGGACGCATAAATCCGTAAAGCAGTTAGAAACACGCTTCTAGCAGAATATTTGTGTACGTGGAAAAAGACATTGCGGACAGAGATGATTAATCTTTGCAAAAAAGGCAAAGTAAAAGGCAACCGTTTATCTGGGGAATTGCTAGTGGATTTAGCTAAGCCTTTGAGTAATAAGCAAACAGAAGTCGTGATTGATACTTGCGCAAAATTGAATACCTGTTATGTCTGACCTTTGCTGTTCCAAATGTCCAAAATCAGAGATCGGAAACCCTTCGTCTAGCTGGATTGGCATGGATTAAGCATGTACCGCTTACAGTTTTTTTTTCTTTATATATAACCACTAAATCTCAATCGTATTAATTCTAAGTACGATACTTACCTGAAGTAAGGTGACGGCATCCTGACAAGATACCACCTCAATCACACATTGATATTCTGTTGTTGATTTTTGAGCGTTGGCAATTTCTCTACTGCGCAGCATATACCTGACATTACTCTCAAGTTGCTCTTTGTAGGAAATAAGTTTTATTCACGGCCATATATATATATATATATAGTTTTGTATTTTCAATAATTTAATTGTTTTGTAAACTTTAGATATTTAACAGTATTGGTGGTTTTTCTTTTATGTTTGGGATAATAGATATAGTTATATTTACAGAAAACGAGCTGAGATATTAATAAATAATGTGCCCCCCAGTGTTCGCTAGGTGTAAGTCGAGAACTTCCCGGCGATCGGGAAGTGATTGGCAAATTACATCTCTGTAAATACCGAAGCAATAAAGAATTCAGTGAAGGGCGTAAAACAAGTTGAATTGGGTACTGATCCTTTGAGGTGGAACGCACTCTCTCAGTGTGAGTGAGCAGACGGTATGAGGAGCGCGAGCTGTGAATATGGCAGTTTAATATTTCTGTTGCTCTTAAGCTTGTTTTAATTCTATTCAGTAACACAGTTGTTCTCTTTCATCATCTCATGTTCAAGATCCACCTATGGGAAGGGCATATGTACCTGACCTCTGCAGAAGCATCCAATTGCACCAAGTCTGGCTAGATAGACAGAAGCGCGCAGCCAATGCAAGGTAAGGCCTCACCCCCTTACTTGAGGGCATATAACGCCTGCAAGTGCTGCTGTTCTCCATTTGACATTTGCTTCTCACGATCTCTGCACTTATACAGTTTGGTTGGATTTACACTGCTCACTTTACGTGTCTGCAGGAGGACAAATCACCTGATCAGCCTCTGCTGGGCGTGACAGTGTGTTTCTACCAGTTAGCTGTGTTTGCTTTTGAGCCGCCCACGCTCTCACATCTTCTCATCTGTTTCCCTTCTCATCTGTTTCCCTTTCCACAGCTATGTCGCTCTCTAAATCTGCCGTTTCACCCGGGAACAGCCTATCATGTGTGGTGCGCTGATTGCTGTGAAGGACCTCCACCCGTTCTGCAGGATCTGCTTGGGCCTTAAGCACGCGGAAGAGGCTTTGGAGAATCTGGAGAACTGCAGTCATTGCCTGATACTACCGAAAAAACTCCTTCGACGCAGCCTTAAATTTGCCTCAACCCAGTGTGTCGAGCTCAGCCTTTCGGACTCAGATGGAGGACGCGGTGATGACGATGCGTTACCGGAGGCCTCCCAGGGCGCAACTTCTCTCATCTGGGCTGACCAGCCCAATCCTGCGTTTCCCGAAAAGGACATCTTCGCGGGCCTTCTCGGGGTCTCAGAGGACGAGGATGCCATCTTGCGCTCTGGTGTTTCCCAGGCCAACGACCCCACGGCCTTGCCTCAGTCCATCCTCCTGGAAGTGTGTGAGCAAGAGGCTGCTCGCCTCAACATTGAGTGGCCGGCTCCACAGAGCGTCACCGATCAGGACGCTGGACGCCGTCCTCGCAGCGTGCGCGAAGCACATGAGGCACTACTGGAGCGACCCGCTTGATCTAAAACACGGTCTTGCGGGTCTAGAGGTGAGGGATATGGCGGCTCTCGGCATGGATGATCCCTCCGCTATCGAGCCATCCATCGCAAGGCACCTCAACCCAGTCCAGGGAGGGCTGCTCGCTCCCCCTAAGCCGGTCTTGCCTAACAAAATGGACCATTTTTATGCCTCGGTGCACCAGGCCTCGTATAGATCCTCAGCCTTGGCTATCAGGGCCCTGAATGTCTCCTCTCTCCGCTTACCAGTCAGAGATTTTGGACGACATAGGCCAACAGGTGGACAAGGGAATGGGATCCCCCTCAGCTGCGCTGTGGAAGGAGATCATTACTGTTAATGACCTCGTCCTTTGTAACGCTCGTCAAGCCGTCCAAACCTGCGGGAGCTTTCTGTGGTGGGAGAGCTCGTGCTTTGGCTGAACCTGTCGGGGAGCTGTCCGTGTCTCTCCCATAGGTGGATCTTGAACATGAGATGATGAAAGAGAACAATAGGTTACTGTCGTAACCCTGGTTCTCTGAAACATCGAGTGGAGAGAACCACCAGCTTCGCCCTGCTTGTCACACGAGAAGCGAATATCCTTACTGGAGAACAGCAGCACTTGCAGGGGGTGGGGCCTTGACTGGCATTAGCTGCGCGATTCTGTCTGTCTAGCCAGACTTGGTGCAATTGGATACTTGGGATCGATGACGCTGGTGATAATTAGCCTACCACTGCACTGTGGAATATCAGTTACATGAATTTTTGCTTAGACTTGCTACAAAATCAGGCGAGCTATCCGGCCTTACTTTTTAAAGCGTCTGCAATGTAACATACTGTAACATCCTATTTTTTTTATTTAAAAACACTGCCACGTCACCGTAGTTGACGATTTGCAATCTGCCGCTGGTTAAGGGAGCAGTAGAATAGCCAAGTTAATGTATACTTAACTGATTGAAGTTTCATCATAGTAGAGGGGATATGTAAACAGTGGCTGATGGAACTAAGCGCCTACCGAAACTTGAAACCCGACTTGGAAGTGGTACTAGAACTTGAACCAGTGTGAGGAGATCGTCTCTCATAAGTTGCTGTTTTTATAACCGCCACGCGCTAGTTTCCTACACATGATCTCTCTCGCTCTGGCACAGCCGCCAGAGATGGTGAGATCAAAATCAGCGATATGATTTTGTGTCGTTATGTTTGCCTTCGAGACGCGGGTGAGTGAACGCCGGCGTCGGTTTCTGTGAATGAATGAAAGCTTCAGCATCTGCAAACTCAGACATGTGTAAGTACCGATCTTTTATACTTTTAAACATCTCTGATTGGCCATAGCATTCACACACTCAACATATGTTGAGCGTACTTTGTTGAGTGTACTTTGTACTTTGCCTTAATGAAACCTGGCTTAAACCAAATGATCATTTCGGTCTAAATGAGTCTACTCCACCAGGATACTGTTATAAGCATGAGCCCCGTCTGATCGGTCGTGGCGGCGGTGTTGCAACAATCTATAGAGATATTCTTAATGTTACTCAGAAAACAGGTCACAGGTTTAATTCGTTTGAAGTACTTGTGCTAAATGTTACGCTCTTAGATTTAAGAAACAAATCCATATTATCTCTAGCCTTGGCTACCCTATATAGACCTCCAGGGCCCTATGCTGACTTCCTAAAAGAGTTTGCATACTTTCTCTCAGATCTATTGGTCAATGTCGATAAAGCAATAATTGTTGGAGACTTTAACATACACGTAGATAATACAAATGATGCGTTAGGGGCTGCGTTTACAGATTTATTAAACTCCTTTGGGGTCACGCAAAACGTCAGTTGTCCCACTCATCGTCTAAATCATACACTAGATTTAATTATATTATATGGAACCAATCCAACTGATATAAATATTATACCGCAAAGTGACGATCTCACTGATCATTACATGGTATCTTGCGTAATACGTACTGCTGAAATTTGTCATGTTGCGCCACGTTATCGACCAGGCAGAACAATCCTTCCAACCACTATAGATAGATTCTCAAATAGCTTACCTGATCTATCTCAGCTGCTCAGTGCACCCAAACAAACAGATGAACTAGAGGAAATGACTAGCAGTTTGAGCACCATGTTCTCTAGTACACTAGATATTGTTGCACCAATTAGATTAAAAAAGGTTAGAGAGAAAACTAAAGCACCATGGTACAACAGTGCTACCCATGCAATCAAGAGAGAAACTCGTAACTTAGAGCGTAAATGGAAACAAACTAATTTAGAGGTCTTTAGAATCGCGTGGAAAGACAGTATGTCACGTTATAAAAAGGCTCTAAAAACAGCCAGGGCTGAGCATCTCCGCAAACTAATAGAAAATAACTAAAATAATCCAAGGTTTTTATTCAACAACGTGGCTAGACTAACAAATAAACAAACATCACCAGAGCAAAATATTCCGTTACAATATAGTAGTAATGATTTTATGAATTACTTCAATGAAAAAATAGAAAGCATCCGAAACACAATTGTAAATATACAATCCTCTATGATGTCTTATGATTCAGCCTCAATTATGGCCCCTCTAGAACAACTACACCGCTTTACAACTATAGGACAGGAAGAGCTAAATAAACTTATCAATGCATCTAAACCAACAACATGTTTATTAGATCCAATACCCACTAAACGACTGAAAGAAGTGTTACCTGTAGTGGAAGAGCCTCTTCTTAATATTATTAACTCATCTTTATTTTTAGGTCATGTTCCAAAAATATTCAAGCTGGCAGTAATAAAACCTCTCATTAAGAAACCGCAATTAGATCCAAATAACTTAGCAAATTACAGCCCCATCTCAAATCTTCCATTTATGTCTAAAATACTAGGAAAAGTTGTGTCCGCTCAATTGTGCTCTTTCTTGCAAGAAAATGATATCTATGAAAAATTCCAGTTGGGATTCAGACCGCATCATAGCACAGAAACTGCGCTAGTTAAAATTACAAATGATTTACTTTTAGCTTCTGACCAAGGCTGTATCTCAATACTAGTTCTAGTCGATCTTAGCGCTGCGTTCGACACTATAGATCATAAAATACTCTTGGATCGACTACAAAACTACACTGGTGTTCAGGGACAGGCATTAAGCTGGTTTAGATCGTACTTATCAGACCGTCACCATTTTGTCTGTTTAAATGGGGAAAAATCAAAGATAACGTCAGTAGACTATGGAGTGCCGCAAGGATCGGTGTTAGGCCCTCTGCTATTCTCAATATACATGCTGCCACTTGGTAATATTATAAGAAAACATGGAATTAATTTCCACTGTTATGCTGATGACACGCAATTATATATCTCATCACGACCAGATGAAAACACTAACTTATCTAAATTGACAGAGTGTCTAAATGATATAAAATGCTGGATGACGTGTCATTTCCTGCTATTAAATTCAGATAAAACGGAGGTACTACTTATTGGTCCAAAAAACTACCCACAAAATCCCTTACAATACAACTTTAATTTAGAAGGATGTCCTGTTACTTTATCCACTACAGTAAAAGACCTGGGTGTTATACTAGACCGCAACTTGACTTTCGAAAATCATATTTCATATATTACAAGAACAGCCTTTTTCCACCTTAGAAACATTGCTAAGCTACGTAACATGCTATCTGTTTCTGATGCAGAAAAGTTAGTTCATGCATTCATGACCTCGAGACTAGATTACTGTAATGCTTTATTAGCTGGTTGTCCTGCATCCTCAATAAACAAGCTACAGTTAGTGCAAAATGCAGCCGCTAGAGTTCTTACTAGATCAAGAAAATATGATCATATAACACCTATTTTATCATCTCTACACTGGTTACCTATTAAGTTACGTATCAATTACAAAGTATTCCTACTGACCTATAAAGCCCTAAATGGTTTAGCTCCTGGGTATTTAACAGACCTTCTATCGCCATACAATCCATCGCGCTCTTTAAGATCACTAAATTCAAGGCTTCTGGTCATTCCTAGGATATCTAAGTCCACTAAAGGAGGGAGGGCGTTCTCACATTTAGCTCCTAAACTCTGGAATAGCCTTCCTGATATTGTTCAAGACTCAGACTCGCTGTCCCAGTTTAAAACTAGATTAAAGACGCATCTCTTTAACCAAGCATTCACTTAATGCTTAACCTTTAATACTACTGCTGAATCAGTTCGAATGCATTAACATTATGAACATCAGCTATGCTAATTATTTCCCATCTGCCTTTCTGCTGTTATCTCGGTACGCTAGTCCCGAGGTAAATAGCGTTCGTCAGCTCCAGTTTGTATCCAGCCTCTCACGGAGACTTCAGATGCCCCAACACCTGTGAAGAGACGACTCGACGCCTGTGAAGAGACGACTCAAAGCCGGCGATATGTTATGCCATAAATTACTACTTGATTAACTAACTGTATTTTTCTATGTACATTTCCGAAATGCACTTTCTGTAAAGCTGCTTTGAGACAATGTGTATTGTGAAAAGCGCTATACAAATAAATTTGAATTGAATTGAATTGAATATGTCTCTGATTGGCCTTTGTGTTTACGCGCTCAATCTCTGATTGGCTATAATGATCAATACTTCAAAAACATGTTGAGACATAAGTATGTGTGTTAGTGCTCGGTGAAGACATGTTTTTAAAGCGTTGATCGTTGTAGCCAATCAGAGACATATGTTGAGTGCATTAACACAATGGCTAATCAGAGGTGTTTAAGAATCCTTTCAACAGGAATTGCTGGTATCTTTACATTTTTCAAATTTCAATACCGACTTGGTACTGAAGTCGGCGCTTTTGACAACACTATTACAATGTCTGTCATGTAGCCTTCGCCTCTCTGAACTTTCCCACCACCGCCGCGATGGAAGTGCCGAACAGTTCAGAATGTGACACTGGTGCAACAAGAAGCAAGGCTTTTTCTTTCTTTCCAAGTCAGCCAAGTTCAACCCCAGATGTTTCTTTCTGGCTATTATTGCCACCATCGAGTTCGTCCGACCGCGGCAGCTGTTTGTTTGGTGGCCGGGAGAGATACCTGTGGTGTGGCGCAGCATTTTAACATGATTGTTCTAATGATTTTGCTCATAGTCATATTTGAGATTTTTCAGCAAAGTTTTGTTGATAATTTAGAAATGCATTACATATAATAGAGAAGGCTTTAAAGGGATTCCCCTCCCTTTATAGGGAGTACAACACTTATGCTGCGTTCACACCGGACGCGAATAGCGCGTCAGGCACCATTGATTTCAATGTTAAGTCAATGCAAAGACGCGTTACGTGCGTAAAAATTCCTGCGGCGCGAATGAGGCGTAGAGCGCGGCGCGGTAGATGCGATCAATCATTATAGTGATTGGGGGGCAGATATAAAAGGATATAAGGGATATAAAAGGAGATGAGGTTGACATCATTATGCGCGTCTTTCTGGGTCCTGGGAGTGACGTCATTTCTGGTGCGCATGTTTATGTCCAGGAGGTAAGAGCTACTGTTGGCAGTCTCCTTATAAACGTTTTGTGTGGAAGGGTAATTTGAGACTCATGTGATTTACAGTGTGTGTGGCTGGGGAGTACTTTAGACACGTCGAACAAATATTTGTCAATGTGAGGCCGTAATTGGCAAGCCATCAAGTGCACTGGGCGGTGCGAGCTACCATACACAGGTATGTTACGCTTATTTTAACGTTAGGTTCACGAGACAGTGATTTCTTAAATTGAAATGTTGTGTATTATATCTTAACAGTGACACGGGGGCCAGGAGGTGTTGCAGCAGGCTTTGTGGGCGCTGTTAGGCTTTATGCGACCCATTTGATGGTCCTGTGAACTAGGATTACCTGCATCCGGTAGTCATTCGAACTAGCGTGCTTCTGAACTGAGTTGTATTCTCCTCTGCAAGCTGTCTTTGACCATTCCTCTGCCTTTTATTGGAACGAGGCATCCACTGTCGACCTGTACCTTTACTCTAATTACTTGACGATCTCATTTCAGGGAACGAGGGTCTCCTTGACGACCGTAACGACGCATTTGTTGCCGATCTGTACTGTATATTTAATCTAATTGCTTGACGATCTCATTTTTAGCGAATGAGGGTCTCCTTGACGACCGGATCATAGCGCGTTCACAGCCTTTGGTGACGCATCTAAATTTAGTCTTTTAATAGAATTGACATTAGGACTTGAGTACAGTGGCGAGAAGCTACTGGTTTTGTCATTACTATTGTGTTTTATTATTAATATTATGTCACTGTGGATGTTGTTTGTAAATGTGTTTCGAGTATTTTGTTGTATCGTAGTCTGAGATTACATTTTTATAGGACCACGCTGGGCTGACAGAGTTAACCAGAGTCAGCCAGTGAACGATTGTGACAGACTGATTCCTTCTGGCAGCATGTGATAAGTTTTCAAATGACAGACCATTACGTGGAATGTGTATTTGTTTATTTGTTTGCATCTCATATCGGTTTCTCTTCCTTTCAGAATTGGGGTTCCAGTATTAGCCAGAGTCCTGTGTGTGGTGGTGGTTCGGCTATCGGTCTGCAGTGTTCACAGCGGGTGATTTGGTGTTGTGTGGTGAGAGCACGATTAGTTGCTGTGTTTATTGGACCGGCAAGATGAATCCCCCAATTCTGAAGTGGTAATGTGTGTGTGTGTGTGTGGGGGGGGGGGGGGGGGAGTGGGTGTATGTATATGTAAGAGGCTCCATGATTCCTTTTAATGTTTGCATATTAAAAGATACCAGTTTTGTATTTTATTGTATCTTTTGAGGAATAAAATCTGTGAAGCGATTATCCTTGTCTGATACCTGACTCAGCCACTACAAATCTGTTTTTTTACAATTTATCTGTGGGTCCCCGGCCAATTTCCGGGGTGGCGTAGTCGGTTTACTGCCATAACTGGCAGTAAAATCGCATACTGCCACAGCATGAAATGTGCATTTCGTATAGAAGACTTTACTCTGTTTAAATCTTTAAAAATCAGCTGTTGTATTGAGGATTTTATAGCTGTTGCTGTTGCTGTTCAGTTCATTATTTCAATGTTGTTTTACAAGTATCACCTGAGGATTTAAGAGACCTGGGTCCGTATTTATCAAGCCTCTGAGAATTACTCACAAGAACACTGCTAAGAATTGACTTTTACTTGAAGAGTAAAAAATGTTCTGCCCTTAAAAGTTAGTTACTAAGCATCTCAGTTGAAATTTAAGTGAAGTGTGCGACTAAGTGTCTTAAGTGTCAAGATTTAGTGATAATTCACGGGAGTCTTCAGAACAGACTCGTCCTAGTCGTCACCCTGACATGACAGTTAATTAGCCTTTAATGTGAATGACTTATTTTATTCGGGCTTTCTTTCTTTTTGCAAAAAAAATAAGTACAATAGGCATTAATTAGTAGGCTACATAGCAGCATGTAGAAATTATGTGCCAAATTGCATTTTTTTTATTACAATGATAAAATTGTACAGTAGCCTACTCAGGTAAGGTCAGGTTTGCCGATGTATGTTTTATTTAGGCTATTTATTTATTTTTGTCCCTGTGCGCCGATCAGAATTCTGGGGATACAACGTAGCAAATAGGCTATACTAAGGACTTTAGCCTTTAAATATCTTTGCTGCATTGGATCAGTCTCCTTTCTAGAACAGCCAAGAGCTTCCTAGCCTCGCGGCAGCAGCGCCTTGCAGCGAGCATGCAAGGCAGTCGGATTTGCTCCATCTTTTGATAAGAAAACTTTGAATCCATTTAAGACACAATGTCATTAGACATAATCCATTTCATTAGACCAAATGTGCACACATGTGCAGGACAATATTTTTTTTGCGGTGATGACGTGATAAGCTCAGACCCTCGGTAGGCATCATGTGACTGCGGTATTGCGTTAATGCGGTAATTGTCCCAGCCCTACTCACTACCGCAAAACTCAACCCAAAAGGACACAGATGGGTGGTGGAGTTGACCGATTATAACTTAACAATCCGGTACCACCCAGCCAAAAACAACTCCGATGCAGATGGGTTGTCACGATCAAATCTGCAAAGCACAGGAAGAGGATGCAATCCTGTTATGAGTCCTCTGGTACAAGTTACAAAACAGGAGGCCAAGTAGAACTGAAGTGAAAGCAGAGAACCCTGTAGTGGCCATACTGCTGAAACAGTGGTTCAAGGTTCATGTGGGTCTAGATCAGTGGTCTCAAACTCAATTCCTGGAGGGACAGAGCTCTGCACAGTTTTACTCCAACCCAAATCAAAGACTGTTTCCGAAACCGCATACTTCCCTACTATATAGTAGGGAAAAAGCAGTAGGCGAGCGAATAAGTATGTCCGAATCCTTAGTATCCATAAAAGAGTAGGCGAGAATTTCCAGAGTGACGTACTAATTATCGCGAGATTCGGGCTCACGTATACTTATAGTGCGTCCGAATATTCCTACTTTCCTACTATATAGTAGGCGAAAACAGTATTTGAAAGGAGTAGTATGTCCGAAACCTCAGTACTCATAAAAGAGTAGGCGAGAAGTTCCCGGATGGCTTACTGCTTCAGCCCAGATTCTGAAACAACCATCGACGGATACTTTTCTATCCCAGGAGGCCACGGGAGAGGATACGTCATTATCCAACATTACGATCAGCGACGCGGGTGCTTTCAAATGTGAGTAAACACGGTTCCTTGTGTTAAAATGTGTTGAAAAACAGTAGACTACACTGTAAAAAAAATCCTAATTTTACAGAAAATAACTGTGATTTTTTGACGATCATTTTCTTTAATTTTAAATTATACTCAAAACACTGTAAAATTACAAATAATATCTGTAAAATAAAAATGCAGCTGTTATTTTAGGTATTGTGACATTAATGACAAATTACAGTAATTCACATTTTTTATACAGAAAATTGATTGTATTTTTCATACAGTATATTTTCTGTTTTCTTAAATTACATAAAAATTTATGTAAAATTACAAATATAATCTGTAATTTAATAGAAACAAAACAGTTAAATGATAAAATGGTCAAATGACTGTCAGCTCCCCAAAAAACTGTAAAACATCCTAAATTAAATAAACTGGAAAACACTGTTATTTTACAGGTATTTCCTGAATAATCACGATCATATACCTTCATTGTAAAAAAAAAAATCGTAAAAAAATGGTCAAATGACTGGCAGCTACCGCTGCCAAACAAAAACCATAAAATTAAAGTAAAATATGCTAATTTAAATAAACCGTAAAAACACTGTTATTTTACAGGTATTTCCTGCATTATTATGATCAAATACCTTCATTGTAATAAAATCGTAAAAAAAGGGTCAAATGACTGGCAGCTACGGCTGCCAAACAAAAACCATAAAATTAAAGTAAAATATGCTAATTTAAATAAAGTGTAAAAAACTTTAAAATAAATTTGATGTCACCATGATTGGGATCAGTGTCTGCTTTAGTTGGGGTCATGACCCTTGAGATTTAACTTATGCTTTTCTCTGGTTGCTTTAACTGTGTATTTGATACACGTTCGTCATAAATGCTGGAGAAAATATCAGATGATCTCGATCATTAATTGATGATGTTATAGTCATCATATGATGATCTTATTCACCGATATGACAGTCAAATCTCTGTATGTGATAGCTTAGATTACAGAGTATTTAGGTGGAATTTAGCTTTATACAAAGTTTTTAATTAATGTCATAATTTTTCACATGACCTTTGAATATTGTGGTATCAGTATTATAACAACCTGCATTTAAAAAAAAAATATATATATATACTACAAAAAATAGTTTTGTCGATTTTTAGTTGTATAGAGACATCAAGAATCAACATATGAATCTCAACAATGGTGACAACCAAAAAAGTTTTTTTTTCATTGTCACCATTGTTGTTATTCATACGCTGATTATTGATGTCTGAGTGAGTCTATATGATCCTGTCAAATATTTTCTGTATAATGACTTCATAAAATCTTATCACAGCACTGGAGAATGTTTTATAGAAGCCTTGTCATGCAAAATGAATAACTAATATATAATGATATAACCAGATATTATACTTCAGATGGTATCAATGGAGCCGGACTCTACATGATGACTATACTCACTACTAAGCGACCAACATTAACTGCCCTGAGTTTCTCTTAGACTCTTACCATAACAAATATGCATCAGAGACACACAGTTAATGCAGCCAGAGAAACATTAAAGTTCAACACTAAAAGTTCAAGAGACCAACTAAAGCAAATACTGATCTCCATCATGGTGACATCAAACTTTATTCTTTTCAATAAAGCTTCAACTTCTAAACCTCTGTTAATTCTCAATAATAATGTTAGTATGAAAGAAATAAAGTCTGGATTGTAATAAGTGAAGATGCTGCAATCCTGAGAGATCTGGTAGTGTTTAATGTTCTGTTGGGGTTTAAAGTGTTTCTGTATGGTGTGTTTCGTGTGTCACCATTGTGTTGAAGAGTAGAGCCTGAGCTTCAGTCCAGGATGAGCAAATAAACACTGTTGAAATGCTGCATGTTTCTTTATTTAAGTGACAGTAACTGTGTAGTTGCTGATGTAGTGACGTATATAGTCAAAGCAAATCATGCATGTAATTAACTGCATGTTTTTCAGTAAATAAATCAGAAAATAAATGTGAAATAACTGTTTTAACTGTGTGTTTTAACTGTGTGTTTCTGTTAAAAAAGATTAATGAAGATTTCTGTAAAAGTATTTTGCACTTATTTAAATCAGGATATTTTACATTAATTTTATGGTTTTTGTATGGCAGCCGTTGCTGACAGTCATTTGATTGTTTTTATGGGATTTTTTTACAATGAAGGTGTTTGATCGTAATAATTCAGGAAATAGTTGTAAAATAACAGTGTTTTTCTGTAAAAAAAATTAAGGAAAATTTCTGTAAAAGTTTTTTGCATTTCATTTAAATTACGATATTTTACTTTATTTTTACGGTTTTTGTTTGGCAGCCGCAGCTGCCAGTCATTGACCGTTTTTTTACGATTTTTTTTTTACAGTGTAGAGTAAACTGTCGAATTGTTGAAGGTGTAAAGACGTTAGACAGTATAGTATTGTTGTGATTTTGCTGTAAAAACACGTTATTATGTATTGCTATCAGGAGAGCTCCAGTAAGCACACATCTCCAAAGTAGATGTACATAAACCATATACCTCTTAAAGATGCTTATTTTAAATGTCTATTTACATCTGACAAGAAAATCTTCTATAAGTATTGCAGATGAGCACATCACAACATAAAATAGACATCTGATGTATGTGTGCTATTTTAGAATTTACTGTTGTGGCAACACTGTTTACATTAGATAAATGTGCTGTAAGTAAGGTAAATACACAAATCTATTAAGTAACTAAACATATTATCTATTTTATTTGTCCATTAGTACTGTTGATAAATTGAGGAACATTTGGGGGAGTGGAGAGTGGCTCATGAAGCTGAATGCTGTATCAAAGGCTTTGAATGAGTATTGTAGCGACAATGACTTGTTTTGGGGAAATTATTAGCTTAAATGGGGAATAATATTCATCAGATCATGAATATTCATTGTCTACATACATTAAATTATCCCAAATAGGGAATAGACTAAACCTCACCGTATATGAACAATTAACACGATTGTTCGTATTAATTGTTAATATAGGTCGGTAAAATCATATAAATTATGCGAGTAAATTTTGATATTATTCAAGTTCAGTTATCACACAACCTGTCCGTCCAGCGGACGTGGAGGAGAAGACTTCCTTTATCACAATTTACTAGCCAGTACACAACGAAAACACACTGTCCTGTGGCCACAAGGAAGGATATTTTCGTGTCAGGAACTTTAGATACTTCAATAGTTAAACCAAATAGAGCTTGGAGCTTATATCGACATTTTCAGGGACTTCAAGTATGGAACCATGAGACAGATTCAATTCAAAGGATTATGGAATTTAATAAAACAAGACTACAGATTACATAAACTACTTAAAATCACGCAGGAGTAAATATGCATAGCAAAATAAACAATTACAACGAAACAGAAAATGATGGCAATACGAAATATTGGAGAGAGAAAGTTAGAGGGTGAGAGAGAGAGAGAGAGAGAGAGAGAGAGAGAGAGAGAGAGAGAGAGAGAGAGAGAGAGAGAGAACAGTTCAAACAGTTACTTCAAAATGAGACCCAAAGGCTTTTTAGGAAGTTCTAGACAACCTTAAAAACAGCATTCTATTTTAGATTATACTTGCATTGATATGGCCCCTTTTGTGTAGCTGGTTTGAAAGGAAACGTAGGCTGAATGTCCGAAGTTTCGTTCGGACGGAGGTAGATGTTGCGATCTCTTCAGCTCGTACGACAGATGCTTAATCTTAAATTCGTTTCGTTCGTGATGGCACTGAACGAAGGAAAACTATCAACTGAGGTAGATAACGGAAAGAAAACTTAGATTAAAACGAAATTTAGAAAGCAAACGAAGAGCTCCGGTTGGAGTTCTTGTTGAAGAAGGGAACCTCTCTCTGGCGTAGGACTGCTAGCACAGAGGAGACATGGCGCCCCTGGTTTTGAAGGCGCTCGAGACACGCCTTTCGTACGCGTCTGATCCAATCGTTTGGGAGGAGGCGCGTCGGCAAACCTTGTGGTTCGCGAAGTACACGCCTTCGGGGTCATGTGCATAGAAAATTACAAATTTAGTAATAATACACTTCTAAACTAGGATTAATAAAGTATGCCTCATATTGCATTTTGGGTTAGTGATTCGATCTTATTCGATTTCTCTGATTCCAATCATACCACTCGCGGCATTTCTAGGGCTAGTAAAATGCAGATACATGATTTTTTGTGATTAAACGAATGTCAGACTGCTCACATATCATAAAAGCTTACAGTTATATCAATTAGGTCACAAGGGAATCCTGAACACAACCAGAAAACATTTGTACATTTGAAACATTACGTTTAACTACACGTGGTTCAGAATGATTGTCTCTTTGTGTGTGTGTGTGTGTGTGTGTATGTGTGTGTGTGTGTGTGTGTGTGTGTGTGTGTGTTCAGAGTTCAGAGTTCGTCGCGTGGTCAGTCACGCGTTGGACTCCTGATCGTCTTCAGTTCCGTGTATGTGTGTGCGTCCTTCGAATTTGATGAGTTTTAAGTCTGGCTTAGAGTGACCAGTGTGGTTCGATTACACAAGGTTGTCTGTGTTTGTGAGGTGTCGTGCAGAGGGGACACTACGGGATCTCCGGCCAGAGAGGCGCCCCTGTTGAGTCACATGTGGTAAGACAGAGGATCCTGTGATTACTTATCAGAGAAAGACGCCGCGGGGGCACTTCTGGCATCGGTAATTTAATTAAGTCCAAGCACCATTTGCTTCGTGTGTGAATTGGTAACTTAAAAAGTCCCCTGACATCTGTTTTTGTCACAATCTGAAAAATGGAGGAGTGTTTACTTAATTAGAATCTAGTTGATTAAAACCATATGATTGCGCTGATCATCTGATTATGGCTACAGTATACTACAGAAATTAATAACAAAATCTATTTAAATCTTAAGTTGTAGTTTATTTTAATTATTGTAATTTCAAACACAGTTATTACAGCACTTTTCTCATTCGGATCTGAAATGTCTGCAGACTGGTGTGAGCACTGAGGATGGAGAGCCCGGAGCTGAATCCTGGAAATGGTGCCATGGATGAGACGCTCCATCACTCCACCGGCCCTTATCGCCTCAGAACAACCTCCGGCACGGAGGCACGGTCACCTGGTGGTCAGCTGATTCATCAGAATAAAGCCACAGAATGTTGTTGCTGTCAGTAAATAAAATACAATTATTTAATATATTTATGCTTTAATTCATTGCTTGACTATAACTGTATTTACTGCATTTATCTAGTGTGTATTCATGCATATGTCATATGACAAAACAAATTACATTTCGCTTGTTTTACTAAAATATACAATTTTCAGTAAAAAAAAAGTTTTGGTCAGCATTTATCATTATTATTGTGTAAGTTTTGGGGTGGGCTAGCGATGCAATTCATTCTGGGGTAATCTTGTTTTTTAAGGAGTGATACTTACATTTTTCTAGTATAAAAATCAACAGTCTTCTCCAAAGGTGAGATCTTCGAGCAGTCGTGTGCTGTGAGCAATGTGCAGACATTACAAACGCTGAGGAAAACTGTTCTAGGTATGGCAGTCGAGTTACTGATGTTATGAGGTGTTAGTGCACCTGTCGCTCATATCATTTTTTATTGCAGACCTTATAGTTACATACAAGATCAGGATGAACAATCATAATGACAGAAAACATAAATATGGGTTTGCATCCATCATAATATGATATTATATACACAGGAAAAAAAGAACAATGACGATTTTAAATATCTTTGAATAATAGCGGTACAAACAAACTGATGTTGTTGTTGTTGTTACTAATAATCCAGAGGGATGAAACATTCAACAAGAAAAAGAGGAACACATAAAGGACAGCCCTTAGGGCCCAAAAGGGCTTTTTGCTTGTGGGTGAACATTTTGGATTTAAAATAAAGAAATTAAAAACAAATTCAAGAGATGACGATTTAGGTTTTTTTTTAATGAAAAATTATATATTTAAGGTGTTATATATAAGTATTAATGTATATATATATATATATATATATATATAGCATATTTAAACTGTGGGTCACATTAGAAGCGTTAAAAATAAGAACTTAAATCGACCTAAATTTATTGGTTATACTACAATCACAAAATAAGCAGGTTTAATCAATATCAAGATATTACAGAGATTAATTAAACGTGTCGTTAATATCTTTTAAGTTGTTGCACTTGTGATAACGCGTCGTAGGTCACATGATAACGTCAACATGGCAGATGTCCGGTTCGCATTCATACTCAACGAGATTTGGCTATAAAGTACCTACTCTTTTAGCAGTTGTTAAGTAAGTACTTATTGAAATTAAGTACCTACTCATTGAGTATGCGGTTTCGGACGCAGCCAAACACACCTGATCCAGCTAATCAAGGTTTTCAGGATGCGATATTCTTTTGCAGGGTGGTAGGGGAAGACTCATTAATATTCTTTGGGGAACTCGCCCCTGATTGGCTCGCCGTGACACATCTCTAATGAGATGTGATAGAGAAAACAGACATCGTCTCCTTCGTGACAACAGGCACTTTTACGAAGGAAAGGCATACCTGTCAACATTTGGTTATCCAAATCCGGGAGATTTGTGCGGAGACCACTCACGAACTTCGCGAACTTCTGTATCTTTGCGGGGACACCGTCTTGACCTGCCATGTCAATCTGAGTGACGTGTGACAGCGAACCAATTGCGGATGAGTTCCCCAATGAATATTAATGATTCTTCCCCTACCACCCTGCAAAAAAAAAAAATCGCTTTCAGGATTGCTAGAAACTTCCTTGCAGGTGTGAGTTTGAGCTGGTTGGAGCTAAACTATGCAGAGCTGTGGCCCTCCAGGAATCGAGTTTGAGACCACTGGTCTAGATGGTGTCCTGCGCCGCATAACTTCCCGTCGAGAACATCTGCTGCTCCCCAAACCTTATCATCCGCCGGTCTTTAAAGTGCTGCACCAGAATATGGGTCACTTGGGGGTCGAAAGGACACTCGACCTGATTTTTGTCAGTAAAGTGTGTGAATTAGCGATGTGACGTTCGGCACCGAGGATTCGAAGCTTGTATCAAAAAAACGAAACATCTCACATGACCACTGTACCGGAGCTTGATTCGTTTTGACATAACCATGTGACCAGTGACGTCCGAAGCTTCGTTTTGACACACAGCCACGTTACTGTTCCATATTCTGATTCATAAATAGCGCGAACCTGGCGCAGGTTTCGAGTGTCATGTGCTTTGGTAGTGAACTGAGACTGAAACAGAGAGTGAGCACTTTTGAATTTTCAGCATGGAACCAGCCAAGCGTTTTCAGGTCGTATCCACAAATACAGTAAGCTAATTATTATTATTATTATTTTGTCATAAGAATATGATTTTAAAATGAATTATGATTTACGAATTTATATAAAATTAATATAATAATTAATTATGTAAATGGTTATTTACATGTAATTTTATGCATATTCAGTGTATAATAAACAGTATATAATGTTAAATAATAGGCCTACATTATGTATATGAAAAAAAGTACTCAAGTTAATGTCACCTCCTTCTGTAGGTTGAGTGCCTAATATGTTCTCAACAGCTTTCTTATAATAACAACACATCGTCAATGTTGAGACATTATAGAGCTTAACATGAAAACACATCTTCTGGAAGTGGACCAACAACTATAAGACTTCTGATCATTCATTAATTTATTTGTTTGTCAATTTCTGTATTTATAATGAGATATCTTAAATAGTGCATAGTTACACTTATTCAGTTATATTTTAAATACTTTACTGTATTGCAGGGATCAGAAAACAAATGATTGATAAGGCAACTCAAAATGTGTCTATCCGCATCTTCATTGTCTTGCCCTGGAATGTTTATGCACTCCTGCCTTCTCAGTCCCTCAGTCCCGCAAGGGAATATTCTCAAAGGCAGGGGAAGTAGTAAATAAAAAAAGAAATAGACAGCCCCCACACTGTTGAACAAGTCCTGTTCCATAATAAAAATCTTTAATTTCTTCAATTACCCAACTCCCCAGTTCACAAGCACTTTCACAGCACTTCACCATTCCACAACAGTTTTATTTTATTTTGATTATATATGCCTATATGAGCCTTGCCTATGAACTCATAGGTTTAGGACTACGGCTAAGGTTTTAAGGCTGCATTTGTTGAACAAAGCAGAGTTAATTTGTCCTATGTATTAATTCTTTCATAAATTAATTCATAGACTAATTTTTCCATACACACAAACATCAACACCAACACTAATGATTTTTATTGCTTTGTGGTTTTCATAGCACAAAGTGATTTATTACATAAAACAATAAAACAAAACAAAATTGGGAACGTAGCTTTTCCACCTTTTGACCACAAGATCTCATTAGTGTGCACCATGTTGAAGAACTTCGAGTAATAAACCAATTTACGATACACTTGAGGGGAAAGCCTCAGTGCTTCACAAAGCTTCAGCGACAAGGAACAAAACATCCAAAACGGTAGCTGACAAGATTTTCAACAACTTTGCACTTAAGTTCAGGTTCCCAAGCAGACTACATCACAATATGGTAAGGAGTTTGAGAACAGACTGTCGGCTAGCTTGAAGAAACTCCCTGGCATCCAGGGCTTGCAGACAACACCATACCACCCCCAAGGTAACAGGCAGGTGAAAAGGTTTAACCGTATCCTGTTGTCCATGCTGCGCACCTTGGAGGACAAGGAGAAGGAGGATTGGAAGGAGTCCCTCGCTAAAGTTGTCCACACGTACACCTGTACAAAGAATGAGGCAACAGGTTACGTGCCTTATTACCTTAGCTTTGGACGTTCTCCCCGCCTGTCCATTGATCTTTTGTTCAGGCTTGGAAAAGATTCAGCCCATGACACCTATGATGACTATGTGAGTCATTGGAAGACAAGAATGCAAGAGGCATACGAGATTGCACCTATAACAGCTGTCAAAGGAGCAGTTCGGGGAAAAGTCCTCTACGACATGAAAGTGCAGGGGAGAGACCTCCACCCAGGTGATAGAGTTCTCCTCAGAAACCTCTCCCAGAGAGAAAAGATTCAGTCCTAATTGGAGGGTCAAGTTTACAAGGTGAAGGAGAGAAAAGCTGATGGTAGTCCTGTTTATGAACTCAGTCCAGAAAATGGTAAAGGAAGGAACAGAGTTTCACAGAAATCTGCTGTTGCCCTGTGATTTCCTAGCCCTTGATCAGCCACCGGCAGAGGTTCGTCAGCCATGGAAAGACTCCCCGAGCTTTCCGAAGGAACGAACCAAGCCATGACGACAGCATCGGCAGCAGCCAGAGCCAAATGAATCCTCTGACAACGAATATAGTGGCACCTACCGGTGGAATCTCAGACCTGTCAGGGGTAGACAGCAGAGACAGACTTCACTGAATCCTCTGGCATAGCCTTTCGAGCCTCAACAGAGTTCTCAGCATCATGAAGAGTATGTGCCACTACATAGCGAAGAGGATGTGCCACTACAACCTCACAGACCTGACTTGAGTCCTGACAGGCCTGAGAATGGTGAATCAGAGGCAGACCCTCTGGTATTGACGCAAGGAGAGCGACAGGCGGTACGACAGCGACCCCAGAGACTGAGACATCTGCCTGTTGTACTGAGTTATGATACATTGGGTCAACCGTCCTTGGTAAAAAGAAACTGTAAGGTAACAGAGAGTCAGGTAACATAGACTAAGGGTTACTGGAGGCCTTGGATGGCCGAGGTGTTCTAAAGAAATGTTTTACTGTTTACCGGAAATGTCAGGAAACATTCATTTTGTGGGGGAGAGTGTAGCACTGAGTATTTCAAAACAGATAAAAATTGCACCCCCTTTAAATTTTACATTTATTTGTATTTCTGGATTGCACTGTGTTCTGAGAAAATCATTCTGGTTAAAGTCATGTTCGTCAGCAGGGGGCACCCAAGCGTTACACTACGCACCAGTAGCTGACTAACAGAATAGAAGTAGCAGAAGTAGCATACATCCAATAAAAGCGCTCCTTGTTTGACCTGTGTTTTTCATGTCTTTTGAACAGGTAAGTTGACAATAATCATTACACTAGTAATGCCCAACAATAATGGATTCGTATGGAGCTGCGGTTCGTGCCTGAGAGGTTAAGAAATGTTTAATTGGAATGTGATTAAGAGTGTCGTACATAAAATGGCGGACGAGAGTGATAACAACTTTTTAAAAAAATCCAAATTTTACTGAAAACTTGTTTTAAATTGTACTCCAAACTCTGTAAAATTACAAATAATATCTGTAAATTAAAAATTCAGCTGTTACTTTAGGTTTTGTGACATTAATGACAAATTGCAGTGATTCACATTTTTATACAAAAAATTTATACTTTTCTTTAATTACATAAAAATGTATGTAAAATTACAAATATAATCTGTAATTAAACAGAAACAAAATCTAGCAGCCCAAAAAAACCTGTAACATTAAAGTAAAAGATCCTAAATTAAATAAACTGAAAAAAACTACTGTTATTTTACAGGTATTTCCTGAATTATTATAACCAAATACTTTCATTGGAAAAAAAAAAATCGTAAAAAAGGGTCAAATAACTCGCAGCTACGGCTGCAAACAAAAACGTAAAATTAAAGTAAAATGTTCAAATTTAAATAAACCAAAAAAAAAATTATTTCACTTGTATTTCCTGAATTATTACGATAAAATACCTTCATTGTAAAAAAAATTAAATAAAAAAAAGGGTCAAATTTTTAACATTAGTTTTTCTCTGGCTGCTTTAACTTTGTTTTTGATACACATTTGTTGGCAATAAATGTAGGTGAAAATCTCATCAGATGATGTTGGTTGCTTATTGGTGATGTTATAGTCATCATATGGTGACCTGGAAGTGAAACTCTGAGTATGTTAACCCTGAAATGAAGCAAACTCTGGGTTTACAGTTTCAGAATGTGAGGGATGTCAAACCCGAGAGAGCAGAGTTAGTCAAGCCTGTTTCTGAAAGAGAGGTAACTTTTACTCAGAGTCAGTTACCATGGTAACTTAACCTGGTCGAGAGCAGGTTTTCTTATATAAACCCAGAGTTTTTCATTTAGTAAATGCATTTTGATTTAATAATCTTTAGATATTTTGACTGGAAACAACAAGACAAAAATACTAAGTAAGAAAAGCATTTTTTTGCAGTGCAGTGCATTCATTAATTGCACATTTTTCTATATAACATAGTAGAGAGCACATTAGTAAAGCTGCTGTATCAGAGCGGGAAGGAAAGTGTGTCTCGCTCTCACGCTATTTCTGAGAGTTTTTGTGTTGCTTCCTGCACACAAATGCATGAGATCCATCAAAGAGAAGTTTCACAGGATTGCAGGACAGTGGTGGAGAAATCAGTTTAAATGAGGATAATCTGATAAATGACGTTCATTTGATAACATCTTGCTGTGGCCTCTGAAAGTAGCCTAATAATTAGATTTTCTTTTAGGATTTCCAATGTGGTTGGATGCATTGATGACATGCATATTCCCATCATCGCACCTTCCGAAAATGAAAGAGATTACTGTATGGAATGGAAGGATAGTCTGAGATATATGCCGTAACCACCACCACAACTGTCAAATACACACAAATTGTTCACAATTTATTTGGTCATCTTTATTTCCTACAAATACAAAAGCAACAGTTATTCTTTTTCCTGTTGGATTTTAATATTCTTCCAGTATTGTGTATCTCCTCTTCATCTATCAGTGATGCTGCAGGTCCAGCCTATGCCTTCTTGCTGTTGGCCCAGTAGAAGTCAAATGTTAATTTAATTAGCCAAAAAAATAAGCTTAAAGATTTAACAGACTGAATTGTGAATTTATTGTTCATTTTTAGTTGCTGCCACGTTTTTTTTCGTTTTTTTTTTCTTTGTTTGTTTGTTTGTTTGTTTTTTGCCTCTGGGATACCATGAAAATGAGTATTAGTTCAATAACTTACCTTTCTGTCAGTTTTCACCTGATAATATAACAGTGAATAAGAATTATACTATACTTGTGTATTGACTCGAAAGTATGTGGACGTCTTTTTGTCGGGTGCTGTTGCCATGATGAATCGTAATTTTGGAGCTCCATTGATCATGGCTTTTCATAGTCCTGGTGCACGTGCTTAACTCAGAGTCAACCTACTCAGAGTCGATTGAACTAGCTCAATTCAGCTGTTCTGAAACCGAAAACTCAGAGTTTCCCATCTCTTAAGGGAAATCAACTTTTAATTAAGTTTTAACTCAGAGTTGGTTGAACCTCCTTATTGAAACAGGCCCCTGATTCACTAATATCTCTGATATTACATGAAATGACAAAATATATATAGAGAGAACTTAATTTTATATAGAGCATGATTAATGATATATATTATACAAAACATATTTGAACTGTTTTTTGTTTTGTTTTTTTGCTTTTAGTATAGAGACATCAAGAATAAACATATGAATCTCAACAATGGTGACAATCAACAAAGCTTGTTTTGTGACGAGTTCAGAGTTGATCTGAATTTTTTCATTGTCACCATTGTTGCGATTCATACGCTGATTCTTGATCTCTGTGTGAGTCTATATGATCTTCACAAAACATTTTCTGTATAATGACTTCATAAATCTCTCAGTAATACAGCACTGCAGGAATTTCTGCAGCAGTATTGGCATGCGAAAGTAACAACTAATAATTAACAACTAAATCAGATATTAGACTTCAGTAGAATCAGTAAATCAGGCCACTACATGATGACTATATCATTCAAATTTGACCATCATCTGATCTGAGTTTCTTGTTGATTACTTCTTGTTGAGTGGGCGGCAGTGGCTCAGTGGTACATTGGTGGTTCGATCCCCGGTTCCACCTGACCAAATGTCGAGGTGTCCATGAGCAAGACACCTAACCCCATCTGCTCCCGACGAGCTGGATGGCGCCTTGCATGGCTGACACCGCCATCGGTGTATGAATGAGTGGGTGAATAGGTGAATGTGAGGCAACATCTAAAGCGCTTTGGTAACCATTGGGTCTGTGAAAGCACTATATAAATGCAGTCCATTTACCATTGATTACTACCGTAACAAATATATATCGGAGTCACACAAGGGTCAAGAGCCCAACTAAAACAAACACTGATCACCAAAATGGTGACATCAACTTAATTATTTTTGATAAAACATCAACTTCTTAACCTCTGTTAATTCTCAATAAGAATGTTAGTATGGAAGAAATAAAGTCTGGATTGTAAAAAAGTGAAGATGGTGAGATCTTGAGATGTTGGGATGTAAAGTGTTTCTGAATGGGCTGTTTTGTGTGTCAGCATTGTGCTGAAGTGTAGAGCCTGTGTTTCAGTCCAGGATGAGCAGAGAAACATTGTTGATTTGGTGCTTGTTGCTTTATTAAACTGATAGTAACTATGTAGTTGCAGTATAGTCACAATAAATCATGCATGTTGTTAACTGCAAGAGATTCAGTTTTTACAGTGAATTTGTTAAAAGAAATTCAGGAAATATATGTGAAATAACTGCTTCTGTTAAAAAGTTTAATGATGATTTCTGTAATAGTCTTTTGCACTTTAATTAAATTAGGATATTTTACATTCATTTTATGTTTTTTGTATGGCAGCCAATGCTGACAGTCATTTGACCGTTTTTTATGTTGTTGTTTTTTACAGTGAAGGTGTTTGATCGCAATAATTCAGGAAATTTCTGTAAAAGTGCTTTGCACTATATTTAAATTAGGATATTTTACTTTATTTTTATGTTTTTTGTTTGGCAGCCGTAGCTAATAGTCATTGACCATTTTTTAAGATTTTATTTTTTACAATGTAGAAATGCAATGTGCCACAGACGTTGCCACAACGTAAAATGTGTTTGCTGGGTGGGTTTTAAACTCATTTGGTATAGAGATCACATCAGTATCTACATAGCACAGCTGATTGGTTGCTGTTGCATCAGTGGCCAATGAGTTGCGGCTCAACATTCAAACAAATACCGGTGTTTTGCTGATAGCAGTATGCAGCACGCTTTCAGAAAGTGCAGTGCGCTTTCAGAACGCATCTGGAACCAACATCTAAGACAATTTGTGCATATTGTGTTGTCCGGTTATTAATTCGTAAATGGAGCAATCTTTACAAGTTTTAAACTAACTTTTTGTTAGAAATGTTTAAACTAGCGTCATGTCAGCATTTGCGATTTAAACAGCGTTCACCATATTTAACGGTATAACTAATGACTCATAATTTTATTTCCGAGGGCAAGTTTTTCAATAGCTACAGTTAAACTAAGCGTCATGTTCATAGTCTTGTGAAGTGATTTACTAAGCATAATCTGGAGCATTATCCAGTTGTGTCAATGAAGCATAAAATGGTTTATTGTTTGTATCTCGTGAGTATACGTTGTCTAAGCTATGGATGAGATGGTTAAAGAAAAATTAGCATTCACATTCAATGGAATTACATGTTAGCTGAAATTTTTTTTATTTTATATCAAGGGTAATGTTTCATTAGCTATGCTAACATGTTGATGCAGCGACAGAGCACGCTCATGTCATTCATTATCGCTCCTAATGGCTTTTCGTTTATCAAATGACTTATTGATAATACTTGTGTCACACCAAAGGTGAGGTCCTTAAATATACCAGCATTTATTTTCTCCACTGACAGGAGAAGGACAACGACCACTACTAGAATTTACACAATTTTATTTAATAACAATTTGTTTAAAAATGATAACATTTGCAACAGGATAATAAAGTAAAAGGCAACTCACTGGTCAGTTAATGCAACAGCCCAATTCCTAAATTCATCACCTTAGATTCAAAATTCAGATCCTGTCCTATATCAATATATAAAATCATCAACCACACATAAAAAAATCAGATGCAGTGACAGAAAAGTTCGACAGTCTTCAGTCAAGTCTCACACCATATTCCCGGTCCATTGACCTTATATGGAAGTCCGATAGGCAAGCGGGCCGCGGAAAGGGATGCCGGTTCAAACGAGGCAGTAGTTCGTTCCTTCACGCAGCTCCGTGATCCAAAACAGCGGCAACGCTGAGGAGGAGTAAAAGCAACCCTTAGTCTCACGCAAAATACTAACCCAGCTCTCACGCACACACAATAGTTGAAAGCCAGGTCAACTTTCCTTTATTTAGCTCAAATCAGGCGTTGAATCCATCGCACGAACATCTGTGTTCCTCTTCGGATCCGCTTGACTTGTCTCCATTGATGGGTTATAATCAGATCCGTGCCCACTGCTCATCCGGCTGTAACTGTCCGTCCTCAAACGGAGCAATCGATATCCCTTCCCGTATAGGTTCGGGTCGCGGTGTGCATGTGTTCCCCTGCACACCTCCTCCGACTCACACTCTCGCTTGTCACTTCTTATCAGCCAACTACCGCACCTGTCCTTATTCAACGATCCATTAGTTCAAGCAGCATTGCCAATGCCGTCAATGTCAGAGAGAAAGGGTGGGATTTTTCAATTATGACTGTTTGTGAGTATTTAAGCCCACAAATAAGAACCCAGTGAAACAGCAATTAGTGATAAACAAAATACACATCAATATTATAAATTATGTGGGTGAAATAAAGAACACACAGGGGGTTCAATACTACAGACAGGCAGGTGTTCCACATTTGACATTTGCTCATGTGGTTGCTGGGTTCCTATCTCTATCAGCTTGCAACGTTATAGCTATTGTTCACGAGAACACTGTTAAGACGGTCTGCAAGGTAGCAAAGGCAGAGATAGCCTTAGGTCACTAGTGTTAAGCCGGTCGGCAAGGTAGCCAAAGCGCACATATATAGAAAAACGTGGTCCCATGAAAAAAATGAAAAAAAAACAGTACATGTGTCTTGGCGATAGATCTGCTGTTTTGGGGAATGTTTTTTCCTATTCCTTCCTATCGATGTCGTCTTGGGTCTTCGGGTCTCCAGCTCCGCCCTGTAAGGAGGATCCCCTGGCTGCACCTCCAGCTTCCGAACCCATTACTCCACCTCAACCTGTCGACTCGATTGCTCTGCCTTGGCTCTTCCCTCCCATGGCTCCACCAGAAACCATCGTCCTTGTAGTTCCACCATGCTCCATCGTCCTTCCGCTCCACCTTGGCCAGACGTTATCCTGTCTGCGCCACAAACCTCCGAACTGTCTGTTGCACTCCATCTCAGTCCTCTGGCTCCCTGGCTCCAATCGGACGTTGGTCGCTGAGGCTCTGCTTCGGTCTCCAGAGCCATCGATGTCATGTAGGTTCATTGACTCATCAGCTCCACCTGGGAGCTCCACCCTCAGTCCATCTCAGTTCATCGCCCCCCCTGGTGTCGACAGCCAAATCTCCACCATGGCTCCTTCCTCCTTCGACTCTGCCATGTGGCATCATCCTGGCTGGACTCCGGGTTCCCATCTGGCTCCTTCTGCTCCTAGCTCCCCCTGGTTCCTCCCACCCTCCACTTCCTCATGGGCTGTTTTGGCGGCCTTAGTTTGGTTACTCCAGCTCCACGTCCTCCATGAGAACATCCCCTTCTCTCCTCAGATAGACTCTTTATGGAGCAAGGATGCTCCTTTTGGAAGGGAGAGCTACTGTAACATGTATGCTCTGTTTTGATTTAGTTTTAGTTAAGTAATTTGTTTACCTGTCATTCAATTAATTATCTCATTTAGTTTGTCTATATATACTCCCTGCTTTGTTCAGTTCTTGGTCTGGTCTCGTTGATATTAGAAGTGGTTGTGTTTTCTCCAATGTTTCTTCTGAGTTTGCCTTGTTGATTATAATAAAAACTGTTATTATCTCGTTTGTCTTCGTCATGTGCTTCGTACAGCCACACCATTACAAACGTGTTAGTGCATGCGATTCATTCAAAATCCTTAATGCATTCAAATACTTTCAAGAAAATAAATAGCGGCATTAATCATGCAGTTAGATGATCTTAAAAGTTGGGAGTTAATCACACTAAGCATTTACATTGACACAAGCACCTATTAGGGCCGTTACATAGTCAACGCGAGCAACGCAAGCAAGCAATGCAGGTGATGTGAGCAACACGCTCCCTTTCATAGTCTAAACAGTGGACGCAAGCAGATGCAAGCATGACGGGCGATGCATGAAATGCAATACACTGCTCACGCAACAGGGGGTAGTAGAGTCGGGTGATATTAGTAGTCAGATCACGTAATATTCAGATAAAAATGACAACTGAAGAGGAGTGCATATTGCTGATTTTACATCGGCAAGAACTAAAAGGCAGCGCAGAGATAGGCGGTGATATGGTCACCCTTTAAACAGAAGAAGAGATCAGGATGGGGAGTTTGTGTCTCTGGTGCTTTCCCATGCGAAGCCTGTACGAGAAGAGACATTTCCAGTACTTTAGGATGTCGGCGCCAGCATTTGATCAATATAATTTGGTCATATAAATGCGGATGTATGCGTATAAGCTCGCATAAATTTTTCTCTTCGCCCGCCATTGTATTCAAACCTTCTTATGTAAACATAATACTTCAATTAATCTACAATCCTTGCAATGTCGCCCCCACCGACAAAGCATAGTATTGCGTGCATTGGTGCGTCGCGTATCAAAAACTAGGAAGACACATTTGGCTACGCATCGACGCATAATGCATAATTCGACGCCGAAGCATAGCAATTAGGGCTGGGCTATATATCGCACGTAGGGCTGGGCGATATATCGCACGATATTGTTATGCGCATCTCGTCAGTAAAGCCGGTTCCTTGATTAGTAGTAAATCGCCTTCACCTGCTTTCAGATGGAGCGGCATTTTCTCTACAGCTCAAACTCCAGTGTTAAATTAACACTCAAGAGTGTTGAAGTTAATGAGATAATTAAGTGATTAATTTAGTGATGTTTGAGCATTATTGAAGACACCTGATGTTAACAAACAGAATCACTGAAGGAGAAAATCACAAATTGTAAGCCACCGTTATGGCGATAAGTATTTGCTTTGAGTTTTGAGAAAAAGAGTTGGGCTCTTTTTCTGCTGTTATTTAATTATAACAGTCAAATGAGCAAAGAAAAGTGTGATCTGATAGTGTTGGTTATGTTCTGGCATAATCATGCTTTGATCTGAAAATGAATCTTATTGAGATGGTTTGGTTTAACTTATTGGCAACAACTTTGTGATTTTAGAATATGGGTATAGGTATGTTTCTTATAATTCAAAATATTTAATAAACATTGTTCTGATCAAAACACTTTCAAATAAATTTATTTAGAAACACAGACATCAATAATCAGCCTGTGAATCTCAACAATGGTGACAATAATAAAGCATGTTGCAGTGGCTGCCACCAATCACAACTCATTAATGGCTCCCGTCATGCATTGCGATATGAATAAATTATGATCTGAATTTTCTATGTAATTTACTTTTCCTAATTGAATATTCTGCTCGTCACCATTGTTGAGATTCATAGACTGAATCTTGCAGTCTGTGTGTGCCTAAAAGAAAGATTTTTTTTTTTTTAGAAAACAACTTTTAAGAAATCCTTTATATTATAGCTAAAATTCTGGATATTTATGCAGAATCACAGTTATGCTGAAACAAACAACATAAATCAAAAACATAAAGTTCAAATGATGATTGTCATAATATAACCAACACCATCAGAGCACTATTTTATTTCTTTGTTCATCTGGCAGTTATAACTCAGATAAAGCAGACAAACATAAAGTATATAATATAAGGGTCAAGAGACCAACTAAAGCAAACACTTATCGCCATAACGGTGGCTTACAATTTGAGATTTTCTCCTTCAGTGATTCTTCAGGTGTCTTCAATAATGCTCAATCATCACTAAATTAATCACTTAATTATCTCATTAACTTTAACACTCTTGAGTGTGGACTCATATACACTCCCAGGAGTGTTAATTTAACACTGGAGTTTTTGCTGTGTACAAAGAGCCGTAGTTAACTGACAAGCTGAGCCATATCGCATTAATTATCGCTGGCGATATGTCCGCGATATTGATGCGATATGGCTCAGCTTGTCAGTGAACTACGGCTCTTTGTAGTAAATGCCGCTCCATCTGAAAGCAGGTGATGGCTATTTACTACTAATCAAGGAACCGGCTTTACTGACGAGATGCGCATAACAATATCGTGCGATATATCGCCCAGCCCTAATCGCACGATATTGTTATGCGTATCTCGTCAGTAAAGCCGGTTCCTTGATTAGTAGTAAATCGCCTTCACCTGCTGTACACAGCAAAAACTCCAGTGTTAAATTAACACTCAAGAGTGTTGAAGTTAATGAGACAATTAAGTGATTAATTGAGTGATGATTGAACATTATTGAAGACACCTGATGTTAACAAATGGTAAAAATGGTAAATGGACTGCATTTATATAGCGCTTTCACAGACCGAATGGCCACCAAAGCGCTTTACATATTTGCCTCACATTCACCCATTCATACACACATTCATACACCGACGGCGGTGTCAGCCATGCAAGGCGCCACCCAGCTCGTCGGGAGCAGTTGGGGTTAGGTGTCTTGCTTATGGACACCTCGACACTTGGTCAGGTGGAACCGGGGATTGAACCACCAGCCTTTCGGTTTGTAGACAACCTACATGAACCACTGAGCCACTGCCGCCCCTAAGACAAGCAGAATCACTGAAGGAGAAAAACTCAAATTGTAAACCACCGTTATGGCGATCATTGATTACTTTAGTTGGGCTCTTGACCCTTATGTTATTAACTTTAGATTTTGTTTGGCTGATGTATCTGAGTTATAACTGCCAGATGAACAAAGAAAAAAGTGATCTGATGGTGTTGGTTATATTATGACAGTCATCATTTGAACTTTATGATTTTGATTTATGTTGTTGGTTACAGCATATTTGTGATTCTGAATAAATATCCAGAATTTTAGCTATAATATAAAGGATTTCTTAAAAGTTGTTTCTAAAAAAAACAATTGTTTCTTATGGGCACTCACAAACTTCAAGATTCAGTCTATGCATCTCAACAATGGTGACGAGCAGAATATTCAATTAGGAAAAGTAAATTACATAGAAAATTCAGATCATAATTTATTCATATCGCAATGCATGATGGGAGTCATTAATGAGTTGTGATTGGTGGCAGCCACTGCAACATGCTTTATTATTGTCACCATTGTTGAGATTCACAGGCTGATTATTGATGTCTGTGTTTCTAAATAAATTTATTTGAAAGTGTTTTGATCAGAACAATCTTTATTAAATATTTTTGGATTATAAGAAACATACCTATATTCATATATGCTGTAGAATCAAAAAGTTGATGCCAACAAGTTAAACCAAACTATCTCAATAAGATTCATTTTCAGATCACAGCATGATTATGCCAGAACACAACCAACACTAGATCACACTCTTTTTTGTTCATTTGACTGTTATAAATAATTAACAGCAGACAAACAAATTCAAAGTGAATGTATAAAGGTTAAGAGCCCAACTAAAGCAAACAATGATCGCCATAACGGTTGCTTACAATTTGAGATTTTCTCCTTCATTGATTCTGCTTGTTAACATCAGGTGTCTTCAATAATGCTTAATCATCACTAAATTAATCACTTAATTATCTCATTAACTTTAACACTCTTAAGTGTTAATTTAACACTGGAGTTTGTGCTGTGTAGTAAATTCCGCTCCATCTGAAAGCAGGTGATGGTGATTTACTACTAATCAAGGAACCGGCTTTACTGACGAGATGCGCATAATAATGTGATGCGATATATTGCCCAGCCCTAATAGCAATGAGTAGCCTTGTGGACGCGTAAGCGTACCGATGCGTTGACTATGTAACGGCCCTAACCCTGGTAGGCAAATCGTTCTAACCCTTTAACCTGATTTCACTTCTGTGTTTGCAACCCGATCTTTCAGGATTATGTTTTGTTTAGTTTTGTTTACATTCCTATGTTTGTAAATAGTATGTTTCAATTTAGTTTAGCTTTAATTGTTTCCTAATTTGTCTCCTTAGTAATTGATTACATTCACCTGTCATTTAATTAGTGCTCTTGTTACTTCTGTGTATAAGTATTCCCTGTTTTGTTCAGTTCCTTATCAATGTTTGCCATTGGTAAGCATGTGCATACTCCTAAGATTCTCCCATGTATTCCTGTTTTGTGGATTAAAGTCTACAGTATTTAGATTTAATTCTTTTGTCATTTGTGTTGAATTGCAACAACAACCATGACACGCTCATTTTACACGCCAGTAAAGTTATCAATCTTATGATCCAGTAAGCGAATTCATTCAAACAATCAGTCCAAAACAGCATTAAAGTAAACCAGTGACACTGTGTGAAATACAGACTGAATGAAATATCAAAACATCCCACGCTGTATGGCCAGATGATACACAAACTACGTTTCTCGGCTGGATAAAGCAAACCTGTTTCGCTAGTAAAGTTTTGATGGATTGAGGATTGCAATCAAGTAAAAGACGACTGCGTGACATATAGAAGTCTTACAGTAAACACACGTGAGTCCGTTATATTGATGCACAAACAAAATGGAAGCTTTGGCTTAAGTTCTGCCTGGAAGACTCAATCGTTACGTCACTTATTACCCTAACATCTAACCAATTATGTTCTGATACTTGCAGTATAAAAGATCGGTACTTACGCATGTCTGAGTTTTCTGACGATTACCTCCATCCTCCCCACCACCACTAGGATGGTCCCTTCCCCTGCCTTCGTCTTCAGGCAGGAAATACAGATTCCGCTACCCTCGGATTGCGCGCTAAGGACGGGGCCTACATTAAAGAACTTTATAAATACTTGCTTGCTGGGCTGTTAATAAATATATGATTTTGTTACATCTTTTATCTCTTCTGGTAGAACTGTGTGCGTACACTATTGGCGCACTGATCACACATTGTATTTATGCACAGACACATTTCAATATATTCACTCTGTTTCCACTCACATTCAATATAATGTTTTGATTTATCATGTGTATGTTGCTGTTTTTAGTAATTCTGAATAGATTTGTGTCTCCATGTGGCCCTGTTCAGTATCGCAAATTGAAGTCTAAAACAAACTCTAAGCTCTAAAAAGCTCTAAACAAGGTCTTTGCTGTTGCACTGTACACATACTGTACACAGAATTCTCAAAAGTTTTGTTCTGTAATGATTTCTTTTATGGGTGCTTTGGTGTGTGTACATTTATAAATTATATGGACTCATTTTGGAGTCTCCAAGTCAAGATTCTGTTTGGTAAACCCACACCCGCCCCATATGCACAGTACTTAACAGAACACCCAACCCGTTATCCGACAGCAGCACTAATTAAATTCCTTACTTGAGCCAACCCGTTTGACAAAGACCTCAACCCGAACATTAAATCTACATCAGGTAGACAAAAATTATTTACTTTCTCTAACACAAGCAATCAAACCAACATTAGGCATTCTGAGTTGATGCATTTAAGAAAAATAGACACACAGCTCAATATGGTAATAATCAACAGGAAAAAAAGAAGATGAGAATGTGTATATCCATCATGTAAACAATACAAACCTTTTGCCTAACATCATGTGAACCATCTCCCCATACAGGTTATTTTGAACAAATGTGCATAAATCACACCATATATACAGACGCTTAGAGGTCTCCATAAATTAAAAGAACACAGCCAAATATGAGTCTTCACTGTCATTTAATATCGGGTATATTTTAGCAGATTCACTCTGCATTTAAATGCAGTTGTCTCTCCTTAAAACTCTACAGTGTATACGTGGCCATTGGTCCACTGCACAGCATGAAAAATAAAACTTTTACTCAAATTGTAAATAGATTATATACAGAAAGTGAGCAAAGCGCGCTCCCTTTTTATTCACTTAAGCTGTCAATCACTTACGCTAAAACAGCGCGGTTGGTTTCAATGCTCAACGCTGCAAATCGCGTTGTTATTATAAACATTTGATGGTCCAGACTACAGAGTGTGAACACAAATAAGCACGAGACCGCTTGAAAGCAGCTATCTACCAGTGAATACCGAATTGAGTTGAAATAGTCTTGTCTTTTGGACCCGCAAGTACACCCATGCCTATTAATTCCAGACCTGCACCTGCACCGCACCACAAATGACAACGAAATGATCTGTTACATCAAATATTAGCAGTTGACCTATCATGTTTTCACAGTTATATTCTGTTATGGTCATGTTTCTTTGTGTTTTTTCCTGTGTGTTTGATTTAGTCATTGTATTCACTTGTTGCCCATCAATTATCTCATTAGTTTCCTCATTTACTGTAGTTCTACCAGAAAGACTCGGGAGATAGATTAAATAATAAGTGTATATTTATTGACAGTTCTTTGGCGTAGGCCCCGTCCTTAGTGAGCAAAGCGAGGGTAGCCGAATCTGCATGTCCTGCCTGAAGATGAAGGCAGGGGCGCAGCCGACCCCCCTGGAGGTAAGGAAGAGACCACCCTGGTGGTGGTGGGGAGGATGAAGGGGAAGGGACCATCTTGGAGGTGGTTGGGGGGGTGGAGGTAGCTGGTAGCGACAGTATCTGCGAACTCAGACAAATGTAAGTACCAATTTTATATACTGTGAGTGTAAGCACCTGATTAGTTAGAAGAGAGGTACGGCGTGACGCGCTGATTGAGTCTTCCTGACAGAACTTGCGCTAAAGCTTTCATTTCTGGTATAAGTACTTCTTGTTTTGTTCAGTTCTTTGTCCTGTCTTGTCTATGTTTGATGGTTGTTACTTTGCCTGTCTTCATCTTCTTTACTCATTGTGGATTATTAATTAAAGACATCTTCGTCGTAGTGTAGTCTATACAACCAGACCTTGACTCATGTGCAGGACTCTACTCAAGAGCTGTGTCCCAATGTGAAGGCTGCGTCCTCCGAAGGCCGCATTTGAAGGCCGATTGGCCGGATTTGAAGGCCGATTGCGTCACAGCGGCGCGACGAAGGCTGTCCCAATTCAAACACTGCGCCCTTCGAAGGCCGCATTCTAAAGCAGATTGCGTCACAGCAGTGCTAAGAAGACTGTCCCAATTCAAACTCTGCACGCTTGGAAGGCCAATTGCGTCACCGCGGCGCGACTAAGTTTAGTATGTCATTCAAATGCGACCCCAAATGCGCCCTTCGTTTCTCGGACAAACGAAGTGTACAAAAATGGACACTTCGCGGCCTACGCTTCCCCAGAATTCATGGCGCGCCGGTGACGACGCGACTCACGCGAGTTTATTCGAGTTTATTCATTGCCATTTATTTAGAGAATGGCAGGTGTTAGTTGTGTGGTGACCGAGGAATTCAGTTATAAATGTAAGTATTGTGAATTAATTTATTAAAATAACTAGCGAAACAATTGTTAAAGGCATAAATATGGATCAAGCCCTGAGTTAAATGAAGCAAATACTAAAGTACAAAATGCTTTTCTTGCTTAGTTTTTTGGTCTTGTTTATATTATACATTTTTAAAAAAGCTTTTAGGCTACTAGACAAGCAAAAGTTATTGTATTGTTTTGGGGGAGAAAAACTAAATTAAGTGAGCTTTTGCTTAAAATAAGCAAAATAATCTGCCAAATGGTGTAAGTAAAATAATCTTGTTTTCTGTTTGATTTAAGATTATTTATCTTAACCCATTAGCAAATTATGTTATTGTTTTAAGCAAAAATTCACTTAATTTTAAGTTATTTTCCCCCAAAGCAAGAAATGTTTTATTTGTCTAGTAGGCTAAATGCTTCTTGATTTAAGAATTTTTAGATGTTTGAAATAGAAACAAGACACAATATTAATAAACTTTTATGCAGTGAATTTAAAGTAGGAGGGTATATTGAAGTAAATAAAACAGCAGCACAAATCCAGCTGAAATGTGGTAGATAAACATAGCGGTGTCCGCAATACATTATTTAATTTACCCAAAATAGCTAGCAAAAAAAGTGTTAAAACCCAGGGATGTTTCTTAAAAAAACCTGAACTTAAACTAAAAAACTGCAGCTTCATTTATGAGGCAAAACCTGTTATAATACTTTTTGTTTCAGGGACCAAGGAGCAAACGGCTGCATTTATAAAATTACGGGCCGAAAATGACCACTTGTTTACAGGGGCCAAAAACTCGGCCACTGTGGCTTGGAGGTAAAATCATTAACCATTTGTAATATTTCCACTAGCTGCCTCTTGTATACAAAAATTAGCCCTCACCCTGTACAAAGCCCACAGCAATGAGACAAGAACTAGTTAAGGCAATAGTCTTTCACTTAGTGTTTTTTTCAACAAACATTTTAAGCAAACTTGAGGATCCAGGAATATAATTTCTGGTATTTTGTATGCATGTACTGCTGTGTGATTTCTCTAATGTTAAGATTGCACCCCTGTCTTAATATTTTTCGTAAAGTCCTAACCCTAACCTTTTTCTCCTTTTTTTTTTTAGGAGAATTCTGGAGAAAATGGACCTGCAAGGGAAGGTCACTCCCTTGCAGGCCAAAAGAAAATGGGACAACTTAAAAAAAAAAAAAAAAGTAAGCAAGTTAATTGACACATCTTTGCTTAAATGTATTGTGGTGTTCTTCTTGTTAACAACAGGTATGGTGTATTTGCTCTGCCTTAGGATTGCAAGTGTCCTGGGACAGGTGAGGGGGTGAGCGGGAAATCCACTGCTGCAACTTGGCCCTGGTTTGTCCACATGGATGAGGTCTTGGGACAGAGGCCTTCCAACAACCCCCCTATCCTAATTGCCTCCATCCCTGAGGACAAACCTGGGCCAAGTTCAGCGGTGGCTGACCAGGATAAAGAGCCAGCCCCAGCCGCCGCAGCCCCAGCAGCCAGAGCCCCAGCAGCCAGAGCCCCAGCAGCCGCAGCCCCAGCAGTCCCAGACCCAGCAGCCAGAGCCCCAGCCAACAGGAGAAGAGGCAGCGACGAGCTCATTGAGCTAATGAGGGAGGACATGAGGTTTCAAAGGGAAACAGAGGAGAGGAGAGCACAAGAGAGCAGGGATAGAATGGACAGACTGTTTACTTTACTTGAGAGAATGATTGAAAAAAAATAATATAATTAAGTTTTTGTATTTATGTTTTTTGTCACTGATTTAAGTTATTTTGTCACTAATTTAAGTTATTTGTAAATGAGGCAAGGCAATTTTTATTCATTGTTTATTTTTGTAATGCGAATTGTTTTATTTATTTACATTTGGAAATAAAACAATAATTATTCTGGACATTGTTGACTTCTATACATGTTTTTTTTAGCATGTAAAATGAAAATTATTTCAAGTACTTTTTACAAATATTTACAACAATAGAAAAATAATTCAAATTAACAGTACATAAAACAGATTGGAAAAACAAAAACAACAAAATGTACGCTTTTAGCTGAACAGGTAGACCCTGATGGTGCTGCTGGGCTGGGATGGGCTCCACAATAGAGACCCTGGTAAAGCCTCCTGCTGGTGGGACATCATCTGGGATGGGCTCCAGTCCAGAGTGTTTGAGTGCATGTTTCCACTATCCACTAAGTTGTCTCAATAGGTTTGCAGGGCTGATTAAATCGACGGCTGCCATCTCACTGAGATAATTTTAAAAAGAGGGAAGAATAAAATTAATTAACTTGCGTCCTCAATTCAAAGCGTAAAATATTTCAACATGTAAATCCATTCTATGGACATTCATTTGTGGTCTTGGCCATTATAGCTTTACAGTTCTCAGACTTGCCTGTTACAAGTAGTCGTGGTCGATGGGAACCTCCTCCAGGGCAGACACCTCTGCAGTCAGCCGGTCACGCCAGGGAGCACCGCTGACTGTCTCCAAAACATGCTCCCCCTCATCCTCTGCATCATCCTCCTCGTGCTCATCCTCCGGGGCCATGATGTCACCAAACCCAAGACAGATGTTGTGGAGGATGGCACAGGCTGTGATGACCTGAATTGAAAAAAAAAAAAAGAAATGATATGGTCTGGAAAAAAGATGTTCATTATTTTTATGTTTTTTGCAAATGTATTTTCAATTCACTTACATGAGGTACAAAAGTGTGGTGCACCTCCAGCGCTTTCAGGAAGATGGATCGGAACCTGGTCTTCATCATCCCAAAAGCACGCTCTATAATGGAGCGTGCCCTGGAATGATGAAGATTAAAGCGCTGGGCTCCCACACCTCGTACTGGCCTCTTGTAGGGAGTGATGAGGGGGAGCGGGTGTTGGAGACATGGGTACCCTCCGTCTGCAAGGATGAAGTGCCCTGGAGGAGGGTACACTGACCTCCTGTACAGTGGGCTGTACCGGAGCACTCGTGCATCATGCACTGACCCGGGCCAGCCCACGTAGGTGTCAATGAAGCGGCCCTGATGGTCACAAACAGCCTGCAGGATGATAGACGGGAACAGTTTCCTGTTCCTGTAGCACTGACCATCAGGGCCGCTTGGAGGCTTGATGCGGACATGGCAGCCGTCGATTGCTCCTGCAGCTTTCAAGAAAGCTCGGTGTCTGGCCAGCCCTGCAAACCCACGGCAAAGTGCCTCCAGGTCTTCTGGGGTGTTGGGGAAATGAATGACTTGGTGGCGAATGGCCACCACCTCCTCAGCGACCCGGTGGACAATGCGGTGGACAGTGGAACGAGGCATGTCAAACACTCTGGAGACAACCCTGTATGATGTGCCACACGCAAGCCAGAAAAGAAATACCAGGGTCTCTATTGTGGAACCCCATCCGTGTTGGCGTTCAGTCCTCAACAGGCCCAGCAGCACTCTCAGGGCCTCCCTGCTCAGCCGAAAATCATGTCGTGTGTCCAAATCATTAAAAAAACTGTCCAGAACTGGCACGCTCAGGTTGATCCTGCAGTACAGGGGTCTGGTCTGATTTAGGGAAAGAAACAAAAGAGTTTTAATAAACTACTTTTATTTAGTATGTATTATGTATTATGCATAAAAAACCCTCGTTGTCAGGGTTTTTAGATATGATGTTGTTGCATTAATAGTACTGCTGCGCTATGTGTATGTTGCATTTTAATTCTGAATATGTTGAAGGGTTTTATATTTAAAGTACTTTACTGTTGAGTAGTTTACTATACAACAATGCATAATATTGTAAAAGACGATGTTTTTGTAGTGTTGCTATCCTGTGTGAGAGAAAACACCCTCATTACTTCACATTTATATGTGAATACTTAACGAATGTACTTGCTTATTTTTTTAAATTATTTATTTTCACAATATTAAGGAATTGTTGCTAACAACAGATGCGTCCCATATAAGGCTGCATCCGAAGTCGAGCGGGAGTACCGTTGCAGGATTGTTTTTAAAAAAAGGGCATATTTCACTTTATTTATTTATTGTTTTGTGTTTTATGCTTCAATTGCGTTAAAACAAAACACGCTGGAAACATGCATAAATAAGATCACTATGATCAAGAGAATAAACTCCATAAAAATCGCATCTGGTAGGCTATAAATGAACATTTGAACAGCTTTATGTGTATTTAGTATTTTCATAAGTACCATTACATGACTCAAGTACACCCAATACTTATATACATTTTAAAGTGTACTGCAGCAATTAAATTCGCAACTTCTGAATTGGGATGCAGCAAACCAGATTACCTTACCTGGCCAAGGTCTTGATCAAGCCGGAGATACATCACCCGGCGGCGCCGGGGATGAATCCCCACCATCTCCTCCAGCAAAACATAAAAGATAAAAATAAAAATGATATATTCTTGCTCCATTTCAACAAGTAATGCCGTGTAGAATGGTAGCTCTCTCCTATCATCGCGTTGCTAGGCGACAGCATAATGGGGAACACCTGGTGGCGCAATTACAAATCATACGAAGGCTATATGGTGCGTCCTTCGAAGGACGAATAGGCTGCATCCTTCGAAGTCCGCGGCCTTCGAAGGATGCAGCCTTCACATTGGGACACAGCTCAAGTGTCCTTTTTTGGAAAGACACCTAAATTTACCTTGAAAAAAGGTTGCAGAAAATCACAACCACGATCGAATGATAAGAGCAAATGATTTGTGACTGATGAGAGTCTAAATCCTGACCGAAAATCCTTACAGATACCACTTCTTTCTAAAAACAGTTTCTTTACAGAATAATAGGTCTGAAACAGCGTGTACTTTTTGAGTCACAACATCCTGGTGTAGAGTTTAGCTATTACAAAGAGCTTGTTCATGGCACCTTCATACACACACTTTATCAGGGGCTAAGTGAGAAAAACAGCCATGTCAGACATGATCTTAAACCGTTACTGTCAGACATGCAGGTTAGTGACGACTTGCTCTTGGAACAAATCACGAAATCAACAGCTGAAGAAGAAGGGCGACTGAAAAGACTGGATTCCGTAGGTAAAACCAGATCAGCACAGCTCAGCATTCCCAAAGGGAATTGAACACTCCAACAAGAGTTGACACTGAGTTACAAGCAAACCGTGATGCTATCAAAGAACTAACTGCTCAAGTTTCCTCTCTAACCAAGCATCTAGCTCAGATGTCCACCCCCGCTGAGACTGGGAAGCTGCAAGACTGTCGTTCACCTACTGTTCGCGCTCAACCACCATTATCTGAGACCCGAGGTAAATGTAATGACTGTTTACAGAAAAACCAAACGAACTGTGTTCACTGCTTTGTTTGCGGCCAGGCAGGACATCGCGCCATTGGCTGTCTCCAACGGAAGTTGTCGGAAACGGGAAGAGGTCGCTGGAGAGGGGCAGTCAGCGATCCTAAGCCGTGAGGAGCCCCGAGAAAAGGTCAACATACCAAAACGCTCACAGTCAAACTCACAATACCAGTCAGATCCAAAGAAAAGAGTAGCTCAACTCATTGGTAAGCGATGCATGGTCTCATGTCCCATTAATGGGGTACCTCTTCAGATGCTTCTGGATTCAGGGGCACAAGTGACCATGGTGAGCAAATCGTGGATTGAACAAGCACTACCCTCTCTGAAAATACAGCCGCTTGGATTGTTGTTCGTTAATCACTCTCTTGAAATTTCTGCTGCCAACAATACTCAGGTTCCGCTTGATGGATGGGCAGAGATCGATCTTCAAATATGTAGCCAGCAACGTGGTCGTGTGACAATCCGAGTACCACTACTTATCAGTCGCGACTGCAACTACCCTCTCTTAGGTAGTAATGTCATTTCGGAAATGATCAAAGCAAATCTCGATCAGCATGATAACGTTGACGTAACTAAAATACTAAAAGAAGCTTTGAGTGTCAGTGATAGCGCCGTGGAAGCATTAGTCTCTACACTTCAGACTATTAGACCCGCAGAAATTCCAGAATGTATTGTAAGCCTCGGTAAGAAAGGTATAAATATTCCCGCAGGCAAGATTCGTGAAGTGCAGTGTAGAGTTCGAGGATGGCACCGTGGAGGTACGATGATGTTTCAGCCTCGCCCTGAGAATCATTGCCTGGAGGGTCTGGAAGTGTACCCAGCTTTAGTTGATGTCCCTGTTGGATCATCTAAGCGCATCAAAGTCCCAATTCAGAACTCGACAAAACATGCCATCTATCTCGCAAAGAAAACCGTTCTTGGTACTCTTGAAGATATACTTGATCTAACACCAATCAAACCTTCATCCATAAACTGTGAGCCCACACCTCAGAAAACAGCACACTTGTGTTCAGCTCAATTGTGTTCTTGTGAGCAGACTTTGAGAACAAGTAGGGAAACGCGTAAAACTACCCACCAGACCAAAGACAAATGGCATCCTCCTGTCGATCTGTCGCATCCAGCTGAGGAAGAGCAGGAAATTGCGAAGAGTGTATTATATGACCAGTCTGATGTCTTTGCTGAAGATGACACCGATATTGGTTGCATTTCTGACTTACAACTCAAAATCTACTTAAAAGATGACACCCCAGACCTAAAGTCCTACAACGCAGTCCGTATCACCTTATTCCTCCCCTGTGGTCTGCGTAAGGAAAAAGGATATGAGCTTACGTCTTTGTGTGGACTTTCGTGGACTAAACAGCAAAACCATTCCCGACCGTCATCCCCTTCCACGTATTCAGGACTTATTAGATAGCCTGGGAGGTAACTCATGGTTTTCTATCCTTGATCAGGGCAGTGCATATCACCAGGGTTTTGTTGAAGAGAACTCTAGGCACCTGACAGCTTTCAGTACGCTGTGGGGATTGTACGAGTGGATCCGTCTTCCTTTTGGCCTTTCCAACGCACCGGCGGCTTTCCAGAGAAGTATGGAAAATGTGTTGAGTGGTCTGAGGGATGAATGCTGTTTTCCTTACTTAGACGATGTTCTCTGTTTCTCCAAAACATTCCAAGATCACGTCAAAGATTTGAAGAGAGTGTTTTGCCGTTTGCGGGAGCATGGTGTTTAATTAAGACCAAAGAAGTGTGAACTATTTAAGCGGCAAGTGAGGTATGTCGGACGCTTAGTGACAAGTGAGGGCATAGTCGATCCCAAAGACTTGGAAGCAGTGATGCAGTGGAAGGAGCGGGAACCAAAGAATGTGGGGGAAGTAAGAGCTCTTTTGGTATTCTTGGGCTATTATCGGTCCTTCATTCAGGACTTTTCCAGAATAGCCCGGCCACTGTTTAAGCTTCAAGAGAGTCCTGATGAGTCTGCAGAGAAACCTGTAAAAACTAGAACGACTAAGCAAAGTATGAAAAAGGGTCAGCTGCCGTCAAAGACACCAGTTAAGTGGACTTCTGAACACCGTGATGTGGTTGCTTGCCTTGTCGATATGTTGACCACCTTTCCTATCTTGGCCTACCCAGACTTTAATTTACCTTTTGTCCTTCACACCGACGCATCCAATGAAGGTCTGGGGGCTGTACTCTATCAAGAACAAGGGGGTAAGCTACGTGTTATCGCTTATGGTTCAAGGACACTCACACCCGCTGAGAAGAATTACCACCTCCATTCTAACAAGCTTGAGTTCCTTCCCTTGAAGTGGGCCATCTGTGATAAATTTCGAGACTACCTTTACTATGCACCCACGTTCACTGTATTCACCGATAACAATCCCCTCACCTATATTTTGAGTACCGCCAAGTTGAGTGCAGTTGGGCACCGGTGGGTGGGTGAACTGGCCGACTTTCATTTCACCATAAAGTATAGACCAGGCAAGACAAACACCGACGCTGACACCCGATCACGGTTTCCAGTGAAGCTTCTGGACCACATCCGAGAGTACTCTGAGGTTTTACCTCCAGATGTGGTGGCTGCCATATGGCAGGGAGACAAAGCCAAGAGAGAAGGGGAAGTACCATGGGTTGTGGCTCTTCAGCTGGGCTCCAGTGATAATAGTTTGCTCCTGGTCAGTACACCTTTGTTTCCTCCAGAAGATATCCGTACTACTCAAAAAGGAGACACTTCCATCCGTGAGGTCATTGCATTGAAAGAGAGAGGATGGAACCCCAATGACAAAGACAAGAGAAAGATGGGACTCACTACACAACGGTTAATTCACGAATGGAACAAACTTCGACTTGACCAGGGAATTCTATACAGACAGACAGGACAACACAGACAGCTGATTCTCCCTGACTCTCTAAAATCTCTTGTGCTCAAACACCTTCACGACGACATGGGACATGTCGGAGCGGACAAAGTTACTCACCTAGCGAGGCAGAGATTTTATTGGCCTTTCATGCAGCGTGACATAGAAAATTATGTCATACGCCAGTGTCCATGTATTAAGCAGAAGCGACCTACTGCTCCTGAGAAGGCACCAATGGGCTCCATTACAACCAGTGCACCATTTGAACTACTGTCAGTAGACTATCTGCATCTTGAACAGAGTAAGGGTGGCTATGAGTACATCTTGGTTCTAGTAGATAATTTTACTCGATTCGCTCAAGCTTACCCAACACAGAACAAATCTGGAAAAACGGCTGCGGAGAAGATTTTCTATGACTTTATACCAAGCTTTGGGTACCCACAGAAGTTACACCATGATCAGGGCCGCGAATTCGAGAATAACTTATTCAAACGGCTTCAGCAACTGGCTGGCATTGCTCATTCTCGAACAACTCCTTATAATCCACAGGGGAATCCTGTTGAGCGTTTAAATGGAACACTTCTCCAGATGCTACGAACTTTGTCAGAGGACAAGAAATCTGCATGGAAAGACCACTTACCACACATAGTGCACGCATACAATTGTTCGAGGCATGAAGCCACGGGGTATTCACCATACTTTCTCCTCTTTGGAAGGGGCCCGCAATTGCCTATCGACTTACTCTTTGGCCTAGAACCTGAGTCACAGACTGAAACCCGGCAGGTGTATGCGCAGAAGTGGGCTTCTCGGATGCAGGAAGCGTACAGAATTGCTTCTGAAAACAGTAAAAAGAGTTCTGCAAAAGGAAAAAGAAACTATGATCGTGGTGTCAGAGGGATTGTGCTCCAGCCCGGTGATCGTGTGCTTGTTCGTAACCTATCCGAGAGAGGTGGGCCCGGCAAACTCCGTGCTTACTGGGAGAACAAGGTTCACCATGTTGTCGAGAGAATGGGAGATGGTCCAGTATATCAAATTCAAGCAGAATCTGGTGATCGCACTCTTCGTGTTCTACACCGTAATCTTCTGTTGCCGGTGAATGATTTGACGCTTGAATATAATGGACAGGATAATCGGACACAGAAACAACTCCACAAGAGCAGCCGGCATCACAGGTCTAATCACTCCAGTGATTCGGGGGACGAAGAAGAATGATCGTGTAACCCCTGTTCAGTCCCAGTATATGGAAGGGAAAAAGTCATTCGAGAACAGTACCATCATGAGCTAGACAGTGATCTTCGAGTTGCTGCACCAGAGTTTCACCCAGAACACCACAGAGCTGTGCAAACTAATCATCCACCTCCTGAGCAACAACCTCGAGTTGTGACACCTGAACCAATGCAAGCGCTGGCTGACCTGTTGCCATCTCTGGAACCTCAGGAACAAGTTTATGACTGCATAGCTAGAAGTAGTTATGGAGATTCGGATGTGGAAGTGGAACAGGTTGCTCAGTTAATTAATGGAGAGGACAGTACCCTGCGGAGATCTGCACGTGCAGTAAAGCCAAAGGAAGTGTTCACATATAATCGAATGGGACAACCCTCATACCAACCTTGGGGACCAGGAGTGAATGCAATACATACCTGCGTACTGTATCCTATTCATACTTACCCTGTCGTACCTGATCATCGCCACTATCCTTCACCACCTGTGTGGACATATTAGAATTAGATCAAAACAGAACAAGCAATACAGGACTGTTTAAATTCAAATACTTGCCTGTCTCTGCATCAGACGGATAGTTCTTGTCGCTGCAGAACAACTTTATTCTATCTTGTTGGATTAATTCTGGATACCTGGAGGCATCCCTTTAAGCAGGGGAGAGTGTAACGGATGTAATAAAAGATGTTACCAGATAATTCATGGAAAACGTATATTTTATATTAAATATGCAACACACACGTTTAAACAACAAACAATAAAATCTGAACCAGCGCTTCTGCTCCTGTATTAAGAGATAACATGCAGCGCGTTTCAGTTACGATCCTGGTTCCAGTGGCCTTAATACATTGATTCACGGCTTTTTTAAATGTCACAAAGTGTTTTGAGGTGGTTTTGAACGAAATATTGAAGTTTGTAATTAAGTATTTTGACACACCACGCAGAGTGCGTATTCCAAAATCGGGTTTTATTCTGGCATTGAATTCGAGTTCGACAAACGCGGCGGCGCGTTCACTTGAATTTATTTTTCTCATAACAGCTAAAATAAAATCATCTTTTAAAACTGTAAAATGTCTACTTTTTCCATGTAAAGTAGGCCTACACTCACAATAGGCTAACGACAAAACGTTTTCTCGCTCATGTGAGGGAACACACACTGGAGAAACAAACGTTTGGGCATTTCATAGTGAGTTAAGACATGGCCGAATGGTAGAACTTACGGTTTGAACATTAAGATGAGACGGGTTCAAATCCCGATCAAACATGGACTTCTGTAGTTTAATTTATATTGAGGCTATTAATGCAGAGAGATTTGTCTAGTTCTAAAACTCTGTTACATCATTTAGTTTTTTGCTTATATTTATGAAATAAAATTACCATGCATTTCCATTTTCCACTAAGCAACAAATAGTAGCTATCCAGCAGAACGACTTTACATCTGTATAATAATACCAATCGTAATTTCAAAAGCAGTTCTGTAAAAAAAAAAAAAAAAAAAAAAATATATATATATATATATATATATATATATATATATATATATATAGCCTTTGATTCCCTATAGCCTATAGAGTTTTTAAGGTTTTAAGTAAAGTGCGATTTGCCAGGGGGGACAAGGATTTCCTTCTGCTCTAAACATCCCTGCTTCTGCTGAATTATTTTAATCCCCACACCCTTCCCTTCACAGTAATCAATGCTATAGGCTACTTCACCAATAGACCATAAATATATAAAATAAAGATAGCCTATGCAACAGGCATGTTTAAACGACAAACAATAAAACCAAAACCAGCGTTTCAGTTGTTCATTAGTTCCAGTGGCCTTAATGCATGCACGGCTTTTCAAAATGTCACAAAGCGTTTTGAGATTATTTTGAATGAAATATTGAAGTTTATAATTAAGTGTTTTGGCACGCCACGCCGAGTGGCCTGGCATGTTGAGTTAGTGTTCAACAAACACAGCAGCGCGTTCATTTGGATTTATTTTTCTCATAACAGCTAAAATAACTTAATAGGCTACTCCGTGATTTTTTTTGGTCAAACAGATAAGAGTAGAGTAGCCAACATCGTTCAAAACTGTAAACTTTTATTCAATTAGGTTAACGACAAAAGTTTATCTGTCATCTCTATCTCCGGGAACTGCGCGTCACAAATATGAACAGATAGCCAGTTGCCTCAGCTCAGTCACGATGAGAAATCGGCTATGTCTAAAGCCTTTAAATGTCTAAATATTTAGGCTAATAAATGTTATCTGATTATGTAATCCACATGAAAACGAGAAGTAGGGCCTACCAGTTTATGTAATCGCTTCCCAATGAGAAAATGACAAGGGTGAAAATCTCGCTCTAATCTAATTCTCTAAATGTAGGCTAAATCGCCCTGAATTAAAATGTAAAAACAAATCAAATAATTTGTTTGTCAAAATGTTGCGATATTGTTTCATTTAAGTACATCATTTTTCTATAAATGTTATTTAGTTTAGCAGCAGTAGGCTACCACGAAGCACCGTGGTTCGAGATTTATTTGAATAATAATAAAACTTAATTCACAAATTGCATGCACATATAGAGTGAAGGATCCAACGATCCCTGTAGAATTTAATATTGAGTTGAACATTTTGTTCATGACAACAAATGAGAATTCATGAGAACATGCGTTTGAAGATAATATTTAGTTTTGCTTGGAAAAAGCTGGCCCAAACCAGTTTTATTTCTTAAATTATTGAAATAATTAAATATTTAGTAATAAACTTTTATGACAGAAATATCACTACATGTAGCTTAAATCATTTAATTCCTTCATTTTCAACACTTTAATAGCCAAATGCTGATGTCTAGAATAGCGATTTAAGCGTGAATTGCGCTTAAAACCTTGTTTTAAGTCAATCTCAAACTCAGATAGCCTGTGGGGTGTTGGAGGGACAGTTCAGCGCTTTATTGTGTGTGCAGGACAATAGGTGTTAATGTTCCTCTTTCAGAGTGTCGGATAGCCAGCCTGATGAGCAGGCAAAGACAAAATTATTTTAAGGATAAATCTCTCGATGTGTCCAAATGTAGGCCATATCTTATTAAATTATAAATATTGTAGTTTATTTATTGTAGCATATTTAAAGTTTTTTCACACAAAATTTAAATTGAAGCGTTCAATCCAGTTGTTTCAACTGGTTTTGTAGAGTTTTAGAATGTTTGAGCAGTGTTTATGATTGTCAACAATCTGGCATTATCTAAACAAGAACTGTTGACGAAACGTGTTCATGCCAAGAAACGAATGGGAGTGATCAGCAGATACAGAGCTCTTTAATTCGCGATCAACCTCGTTTTATTGTAAGGTGTATTCAACAAGGCATGCTGTGTCTTTGAAGCAACAAAGGCTCAATAATTGGTTACTGTATTTTGTTCGCGATTTGAATTAGACGCGATTTGTCTAATTCACGCAGCGACATATACAGTTTTATCAGCTGTATGATGTGTTTTTACCCTGAAATGTTTAATTTCGAGAGAGACCCGGCGCGCGCAGTGACGGAGACTAAATAAACTTGCTAAAAAGAGATCCAGCGCGAGAGAGGCAAAGAAAAACGCATGTTTTTAATTTATGTTGCTTTGGACTATTTTCTTTTTGTACTGTTTTAATTGTTTAATTTAGCTGCAATTTATTTGGCAATACAAATTTAAAATGTCGCAAAAAATAAGATTCTGTGTTTCTTATTTTGCATCGCAAAGGAAAAAACTCGATGCAGCTGTTTTAAATAAAAAAAACTGTCCCGACACTTTATTTAAACCTTGAAATGTTCGATGGGGTTTCAAACTTAAGTAATTTTAGTGTTTTTTTACACAATAATTTAGCAGACTCAAGACAAGCTTCTTCATTTTCATCTTCTGACGCGATCGGCTGACAATCTTCCTTTATCAGTTTTGTTGTCTGTGCAGCGGCTCTACAGAAATGTAGCAAATTTATGTTGTAATTTGCCATTGCTAATTAAACAAAACGCTTGACTTTAAATAAAGAAACAGTCAATAAACTCGCTAATAAACAGTTAAGCATCAAGAACGGTAAAACATTAACGCTATCGGCCAACAGCATACGCTACAATGAGAATCGATCTCGGGTCGCTTAAAGTTCCGAGAGGCACATGTCGTTGCGTTGACCACAGAGCTACCGTCTGAATACTGTTCAGTCATCGTCTTATGCTCTTTCAAAGCCTCATTGATGTAGCTTAATATGTTTCTATTGCAATGTTTTTAAGTTTTCATTATTTATTCAATTTAATTTCAGTAATTTCAGTATTGTGAATATGAATTATTTTAACTACGTTTCACTTGAATTAATCTGCTACCAGCTTTCAAACGCTCTGAATGAGCCGCGGCGTGGCGGCAGTTTACGCAATAGAGAGAATAAACGGACACTATTCAAAGTCTGTGATTGTAGCGCCTCTTAGCGGTAAAAGGCAGTAAATACATGGTGAAGATGTTCCAGCAAATATGGTGCAGAGCATAACATCTACGACCATTTTGACATGAATTAAACCTGTTATTTATATGTATATGTATATTTATAACCTATATATATAACAAATATATAATATATAAACAATATATATATATATATATATATAAATATAGTTTATATATTATATATATATATATATATATATATATATATATATATATATGTGTGTATAGTTTATATATATAGTTTATATATTATATTATATATTTGTTATTTACATTTACATTACTTTTATTCATTTAGGAGACGCTTTTATCCAAAGCGACTTACAAATGAGAACAATAGAAGCAGTTAAACTAACAGTAGGACAACAATACGTAAGTGCTATGACCCCTCTCAGTTGAATTTAACGCAGTTTTTTTTTTTTTTTTAATAGTAGAAGAGAAGAGAAAGTGTTAGTATTACTGGATCAAGTGCTGCCGAAAAAGATGTCTTCAGCAGTTTCTTGAAAGTGGCTACTGACTCAGCAGCTCTGGTTGAGTTAGGCAGATCATTCCACCAACAGGGAACAGGCATGGAAAAGGTCCGAGAAAGAGATTTTGTGCTTCTTTGAGATGGTACCACAAGACGACATTCGCTAGCAGAGCGCAAATTTCTGGATGGCACATAAGTCTGAAGTAATGAGTTTAGGTAAGAGGGACCAGTGCTAGTGGTTGTTCTGTAGGCAAACGACTTGAATTTAATGCGAGCAGCAACTGGCAACCAGTGCAATTTTGTGAGAAGAGGAGTGACGTGTGCTCTCTTCGGCTCATTGAAGACCACTCTGGCTGCAGCATTCTGGATCAATTGTAAAGGTTTGAAAGAGCAAGCTGGAAGACCAGCCAGGAGAGCATTACAATAGTCCAGTCTGGATAGAACAAGTGCTTGGACAAGGAGTTGTGTAGCATGCTCTGTTAGGAAGGGCCTGATCCTCCTAATATTGTGCAAGGCAAATCTGCAGGACCGGAAGTTCTAGTAATGTGTTCTGTGAAGTTCAAGTGATCATCAATTACAAGCCCAAGGTTCCTAGCTGACCTTGATGGAGTTATGGATGATGAGTCTAGCTGAATGGAGAAGTTGTGATGAAGTGTTGGGTTGGCTGGGACCACAAGTAGATCTGTCTTCGCAAGGTTTAGTTGAAGGTGGTGGTCCTTCATCCAGCCAGAAATGTCTGTCAGGCAAGCTGAGATACGAGCAGCTACAGTTGGATCGTCAGGCTGGAATGAGAGGTAGAGTTGTGTGTCATCAGCTTAGCAATGATAGGAAAAGCCATGTTTCTGAATCACAGATCCTAGTGATGTCATGTAGATGGAGAAGAGGAGTGGTCCAAGCACTGAGCCCTGAGGCACCCCAGCAGGTAGATGTTGGTTCTTAGATGCCACACCTATCCACGACACCCTAAAGGACCTACCTGAGAGGTAAGACTCGAACCATTGGAGTGCCGTCCCCGAGATGCCCTTCATCTTTAGGATTGACAGGAGGATCTGGTGGTTAACTGTGTCAAAAGCAGCAGACAGATCCAGCAGGATGAGAACTGAGGATTTGGAAGCTTCTCTTGCCAGTCTCAGAGCTTCAATTACTGAGAGCAGGGCAGTCTCAGTTGAGTGTCCGCTTTTGAAACCAGACTAATTGATGTCCAAGAGGTTGTTCTGTGTAAGAAAGGAGGAGATCTGGTTGAAAACAACTCGTTCAAGTGTTTTTGCGACAAATGGAAGAAGAGATATTTATCATTTAGCCTATAGGCTACTGTTCATAAATGATACTGTTCATACTGTATCATGTTCATACTGTATAAATGATACTGTTCATACTGTTCATTATTTAGCCTATAGGCTACTGTTCATAAATGTTTATTTAGCCTATAGGGGAGAGCCGCGACAGTTGAAACACTTTTCAGATAGACGTCGGTTTACAGATATAGGTTACAGATAGATTTTTTTTGTAGTTTTGTGATCAACAACTCACATATGTGTTCTCATAGTATCGGTACAAATATAGAATGATTTAAGAAAAAATGTACTTTGAACGGTAGTTGTGCTTTACGGGTGGGACGGATGAAACATAACAGTTTAAACAGTAACTATTAGTAACAATAGGCGATAAGCCTATGTGCATTTTGCGTAATCTTTCTAATAGGCTATTTTGAAGAAGACAGACAAATCCGTTTACAATTCATTTACTTACATTTCTTCTTTGAGTCATATTGAGCGTTTGCTAGTTGAATAGCCTGTTATTATGAAGAAAATTAGGTCAACCGGACGATAAATGAAATTTATTGAAGATTGAACAATTGATGATTATTAAAGAGATAACATGGAACAGTAGGCCTATATGAATCTATGAAAAGTAGGCTATTTGTTTCGTACTGAGGACTGCGTTCTTTGGTGTGGATGCATCGAGTCGTGTGACGAGTGAAGGAAACAGATGGCGAGCCACCCGTAATCCAACCGAACTTGAATCTACGTTTCTCATTTTCCATTGGATTTGCGTCATTACTGCAGTTTGTTCATCTGTAGGAGTTCTTCTCTGTTGAACTTAACGATTGAAGTATTTGTTTTCCTTTTGGAACGGACATTTTCTACGAACTAAGGGGAAGAAAAAATTATATTTTGTTGTTGTTTGGACTGAAATATTTGAACTGAAAATAATTATTTGATCTGATAAGAGATTTAAATCTCCTGCATATTTTCTTTCATTATTAATTTTGGTTGTGAAAAGGTAATTTCTCTAGATACCCTGAAATTAGGAAACCAAAGAGATATATCCAAACTAGTAAATAACTAATAAAACCTGTTAATTGGGTCAAAAGCCAATAAAACAAATTCTAAATTATAAGGAAACTCAGAACTGAAAACAACTAGCTAAAAGGGAAAAAGAAAGGAATTTAAACTTTGACACTTGTCTTTTGTTGACATTGTTTGTATTTAATTTGGGTAATTGTTTTAATTTGTAACTAACTTTAAGACAGAATTGAATTGTTTACAATTTATTTTCTTTAAAGGGTATTGATGATACATAATTTTGGTGTCTTTATTGTTTAATTATTTAATTCCATTGATTATTTTTACATAAAAAAAAAGTGTGGCTGGAAAAGTTTATGTGTGTGCATCTCTGCCTCCTTCGACTCCTTTGTCTTCTGATTGGTCCGTTGATCTGGTTTAACACAAATCTTGCAAAGCAGGTGTTACATTTACACGCTGTCTCGCATGTTGGCTGTGTGTTAAATAAACCCTGTGTTATATACCCATCATCTTCATCTTCCGTAGATTTGAGCTTTACAGAATACTGGACCAAAAAGAAAAAATGGATAGAATAGCACAATTTATTGCAGCGTCTCAGGAGAACCATGATTTTTCCTCGTTTGTTATCCCACTATTTTCAGCTCTCTTGGCAACGAGACCCTGAAGACATTGCACTTGACTGGGGCAACCTTCCACCGCCCTATTGACTTCCCAGACACCACCGGATTGGACTGGAGGGAGACTGTCATTAGGTGTCTTCAGAGCCTGAGGAGAAGAGGACAGAGCTGACCCTCATCCCTGAAGTGGAGCCCCATGTGAGTCTGACCCTTTATAAACCATGACTTCCTAATTTCATCCATCTGCATGGACTGTGTTTTTCCTATAGTTTTCCTGTCAAGTTCTGTGGCACCGCGAAGCTCAGCCAGTCGTCCAGACCCGTCGCTACAGGAAGTCCCTGTGACATCGTACCTGTGCATTGCCAGACCCAGACATACTTTGAGTGTCCTTCGCCAGTAGGACACTACTGATCACTACTTCGATCTCTGCCCATAAGACAGGAGCACCACTGGCCAGCACAGAGGTGAACTGGATGCCCCTGAACTTGGGGGGGGGGGGGGGGGGGGGGGTGAATCGCATAGCCGAGTCTGATAGTGTGGATGAACCAGCGGGACGGTCTGGGGAGCACTAGCCAGGCTCCCAGAGACAGCACTAGCGGGACCAACAGAACCACAGATGTATCCACAGTGGGGCAGCGAGATGGAGGGCAGGGACCCGACTCGGGAGGCCGTGAGACGGCCTGAAGAGGGGTCTATGTGTGCGGTGCACTAATCACCTGGCTCCACGGTTGGACAGAGGATGCGCGAGAAGGCTGGGCTGCGTTCTCGAGCTGCACGCTGCTGTCCGCTGGCGACTGAAGAAGGGGATGAGAGTGGCGAGATTTCATAACATTGTGCACTGTCATTCTCACCCTCTTTCCAAGAGGGGAACGAGAGCTGCAAGGCATTGCTTCGCAAACTGCCACTCTGTTCCTCTTGGAGAGAAGGGAGCATTGAGGCATAGCGGCGCACGCTGTCGTCCCCACCCTATTTGACACCCAGAGATTTCAGAAACTGCTCTTTTATTGAAGGAGTGGGTACTGCTGGCTGTGGGGCCAATGGCAGAGTAGAAAGAAAAGAAAACAAAGGATTGTCCACCCGGCTCTCCTCCGGACGAGGGAAGCTTCTTCACAGGCTCTGAAAGCCTTGCCTGCGAGAGCAGATGAAAACTTGAAGGCCTAGGAGGGGAGACCCGGATTATCTCGCCATGTGTTAGCGGTCTTAGGACACACTTGCATCGCAACCGACCGCTCCACTGGGGGGGATGTCCACGCACCTTAGCTGCCCCTCCGTCAAGGGTGGTGAGGGGGGAAGAGGCAACAGGAAAAACGTGTTCTCTCTCAGTGCTGAAGCACAGGGAGGTGGGATGTCTGCGGCCAACAGCGTTTAGTTTCTCTCTAAGTAAATTTTTCTCTTTGCGAAGATCCCATTTCTTGAAGTGGTCGAAAGTGGACATTTTAGACCCCATTTACACCTGTATTTAGCGTCATCCACTTGTGATCTGATCAACCAAAACAAACCTTAATACCAGGTGTAAACAGGACCTAAAACGCTGCTTTTATTGGGTTTTCAAGTTATATTGACTTGGAGTCCTATCTTCTGTTTTAAATTTATCATGTTCCACTTCTCAGTAGAAAACAAACATCTCAAACACAAGATAAATCAGCTCATGGGGGAAGTATGTTCTTTTTCCTGTTTCTCATAAACCAGTGAAAGTGCTCATCTGTTTTGTTTGCTTTATGGTGTTTGTGTTTGGAGCTCCGTCGAATTGATTCATTAATCCTTGATTTTCTTCTTTTCAACTCATTTATAAACAAGCACTTTCTATTTTTATATCACGGGAACTTATCCTCGCTACTATTCCTTATAAAAAACAATCGGATTACTTTGATATCGCTACTTAGATCCAACTTTGCGAATCTCGGCTACTAGCCTTTAGTCCGCTAGCATTTCACGCGTGGCCTCGCGCCTACCGACCGTCTTATTTTACACCCGTTTCACTGAAAGGATACAGGTTATATCCAGCATTTCAGTCCTAAATTAATTTACTGTTCATCTGTTATAATGGCGAACATATCGGATGTGTGTCTAACGTTACCTCTGAGTGCAGGTGAGGACACATTCGAGCTGATTTCGGTACGATTGGAGCTGGAATCGGTGGAGAAACAGATCCGTGGTCTGCTGGAGAAACAAGCCGAGCTGCGGGATCGGCGATCAGCGCTTGAAACGTCACGCGCCGATGCTCATAAGTCAGTGGTTAGTAACTTTTTGACTCCGACTTCGTCTACTCCGTGCGTTTCTCTGCCCAGGAGGACGCGATCATCTCTGGCATCATTCACTCCGGCACCGACACAACACCATGGACCCTGGGTGATCCCACAGCGAAAGACACGAGCCAGGACCAGAGCAAGAACCTCACCGCCCCTCCCGGTCTTCGAGATCTCCACCCGGAACCGCTTCTCCCCCCTTCGCGAGTCGGAACGCGACGACGCCGTGATCATCGGCAGTTCCATGGTCCGCCATGTCCGCGCTACCTCAGGTAAGGGTACGGTGCGCACTCACTGCTTTCCTGGTGCTCGTGTTCTTGATGTCGCCGCACAGGTTCCCGAGATCCTGAATGGTGACGAGCGCGTCGGAGCTGTGGTGCTGCACACGGGAGTGAATGACATCAGGCTGCTGCAGACGGAGGTTCTGAAGAAGGACTACAAGAGCCTGATCGAGACGGTACGCAGCACAGCGCCTGAGGCAACGATCATCGTGTCTGGACGCTTCCCACGTACCGACAAGGACAGGAAAGGTTCAGTAGATTATTTGCACTAAATGAATGGTTAATGTCACGGTGTAATGAACAGAAACTGCTCTTTGTAAATAATTGGAATCTGTTCTGGGAGCGACCTAGGCTCTACCGTGCTGATGGCCTGCACCCCAGCAGAATCGGAGCGGCTGTTCTGTCGGACAAAACTCCAAAACGTTACACACCATATGACTAGAAAATCAAAGTCCAAATCACAGTCTTTGCTGTGCCAAATTAATTGATATAAGTAGTGTAGAACATTATATAGAAACTGTGTCTATTCCTCGTTTAGTGAGGCCATATAATAAATCTTCTGTAGGATCTAGGAAAAATCTTATTGTAATTAAACCTGAAAATCTAAATATCAGTGAACAAAAACAATTTCTAAAACTAGGTCTTCTAAACATTAGATCGCTCACACCTAAGGCGGTTATTGTAAATGAAATGGTCATAGATAATAGCTTTGATGTACTTTGCCTTACTGAAACCTGGCTTAAACCAAATGAGTATTTCGGTCTAAATGAGTCTACTCCACCAGGATACTGTTATAAGCATGAGCCCCGTCTGATCGGTCGTGGCGGCGGTGTTGCAACAATCTATAGAGATATTCTTAATGTTACTCAGGAAACAGGTCACAGGTTTAATTCGTTTGAAGTACTTGTACTAAATATTACGCTCTTAGATGTAAGAAAGAAATCCCTATTATCTCTAGCCTTGGCTACTGTATATAGACCTCAAGGGCCCTATGCTGATTTCCTAAAAGAGTTTGCAGAGTTTCTCTCAGATCTATTAGTCAATACCGATAAAGCAATAATTGTTGGAGATTTTAACATACACGTAGATAACACAAATGATGCGTTAGGGACTGCGTTTACAGATTTATTAAACTCTTTTGGGGTCAAGCAAAACGTCAGTGGTCCCACTCATCGTCTAAATCAAACACTAGACTTAATTATATCATATGGAACCAATCCAACTGATATAGATATTATACCGCAAAGTGACGATCTCACTGATCATCACATGGTAACTTGTATAATACGTACTGCTGAAATTTGTCATGTTGCGCCACGTTATAGACCAGGCAGAACAATCGTTCCAACCACTATAGATAGATTCTCAAATAGCTTACCTGATCTATCTCAGCTGCTCAGTGAACCCAAACAAACAGATGAACTAGAGGAAATGACTAGCAGTTTGAGCACCATTTTCTCTAGTACATTAGATATTGTTGCACCAATTAGATCAAAACAGGTTAGAGAGAAAACTAAAGCACCTTGGTACAACTGTGCTACGCATGTTATCAAGAGAGAAACTCGTAACTTAGAGCGTAAATGGAAACAAACTAATTTAGAGGTCTTTAGAATCGCGTGGAAAGACAGTATGTCTGTCACGGAACAGGTAAGGAAAAACGTGTGAGGACTCAAGTGCAGGAGAAATTATATTTATTTACAAAAGAAAACATAAACACAAAACAAAACCCACGAGGGAAAAACATAACTAATACATATAAAACAAAAACAGAACATGAAACTTACAGGAGGATCACAGGGAACAGGAAACATTAGACAACGATCCGACAAAGGGCTGCAAACAAGAGGAGACTTAAGAAGGGAACAAATAAAGAGGGGACAGGTGGAAGAACTCAAACAATAATCAGGTAACGAGGGGATCAGACAAGGACAAGAGCACATGGCCCACAATAACAAAACACCCATGTGCAACACAAGACAGGACAGGCATGTGACATTACCCCCTCCCTACGGAGCGGCTACCAGACGCTCCATAAGACCAGGGCGGGACGGGAGGGACAGACCAGGGCGGGACGGGAGGGACAGACCAGGGCGGGACGGGAGGGACAGACCAGGGCGGGACGGGAGGGACAGACCTGGGCGGGACGGGAGGGACAGACCAGGGCGGGACGGGAGGGACAGACCAGGGCGGGACGGACCTTCGGACCAGGGCGGGACGGGAGGGACGGACCAGGGCGGAACGGACCAGGGCGGGACGGGAGGGACAGAACGCTTAGTCCTGGGAGGCCAGGGCGAAGCAGACAGTCCATCGGGCGGCCAGGGCGAAGCAGACAGTCCATCGGGCGGCCAGGGCGAAGCAGACAGTCCATCGGGCGGCCAGGGCGAAGCAGACAGTCCATCGGGCGGCCAGGGCGCAGCAGACAGTCCATCGGGCGGCCAGGGCGAAGCAGACGACCCATCGGGCGGCCAGGGCGAAGCAGACGACCCATCGGGCGGCCAGGGCGAAGCAGACGACCCATCGGGCGGCCAGGGCGAAGCAGGCGACCCATCGGGCGGCCAGGGCGAAGCAGACGACCCATCGGGCGGCCAGGGCGGTGAAGACCCCCCATCGGGCGGCCAGGGCGGTGAAGACCCCCCATCAGGCGGCCACGACGGTGGCTCAGGCTCAGAAACAGCAGACACCGGCTCAGGAACAGCAGACACCGGCTCAGGAACAGCAGACACCGGCTCAGGAACAGCAGACACCGGCTCAGGAACAGCAGACACCGGCTCAGGAACAGCAGACGCCGGCTCAGGAACAGCAGACGCCGGCTCAAGAACAGCAGACGCCGGCTCAGGAACAGCAGACACCGGCTCAGGAACAGCAGACACCGGCTCAGGAACAGCAGACACCGGCTCAGGAACAGCAGACACCGGCTCAGGTACAGCAGACACCGGCTCAGGTACAGCAGACACCGGCTCAGGTACAGCAGACACCGGCTCAGGTACAGCAGACACCGGCTCAGGTACAGCAGACACCGGCTCAGGTACAGCAGACACCGGCTCAGGTACAGCAGACACCGGCTCAGGTACAGCAGACACCGGCTCAGGTACAGCAGACACCGGCTCAGGTACAGCCGACACCGGCTCAGGTACAGCCGACACCGGCTCAGGTACAGCAGACACCGGCTCAGGTACAGCAGACACCGGCTCAGGTACAGCAGACACCGGCTCAGGTACAGCCACAAGAACTGTAACAGTCACAAGAACAAACACAAACACAGAAACAAACACTGGCTCTGGCGCTGGAACAGGCGCTGGCTCTGGAACAGACATTGGCTCCAGCTCTGGAACAGGCCTTGGCTCTGGAACAGGCACTGGCTCTGCCTCCGGCTCTGGAACAGCAGACACTGGCTCCGGCTCTGGAACAGACACTGGCTCTGCCTCCGGCTCTGGAACGGGCACTGGCTCGGTCTCCGGCTCTGGAACAGGCACTGGCTCGGTCTCCGGCTCTGGAACAGGCACTGGCTCGGTCTCCGGCTCTGGAACAGGCACTGGCTCGGTCTCCGGCTCTGGAACAGGCACTGGCTCGGTCTCCGGCTCTGGAACAGGCACTGGCTCGGTCTCCGGCTCTGGAACAGGCACTGGCTCGGTCTCCGGCTCTGGAACAGGCATTGGCTCTGCCTCCGGCTCTGGAACAGGCATTGGCTCTGCCTCCGGCTCTGGAACGGGCACTGGCTCTGTCTCCGGCTCCAGAACAGGCATTGGCTCTGCCTCTGGCTCTGGAACCGCAGACACTGGCTCCGGCTCTGAAACAGGAGACACTGGCTCCGGCTCTGGAACAGCAGACACGGGCATGTCCAGGATCCGAGCCAGATGCTCCAGATAGTCTGTAAGTGCCTTGGCGGCCACACAAATGGGCATTTCCGGATCTGTCTCTGACTGGGCAGACTGGACGTGCTCAGTCTCTGACTGGGCAGACTGGACGTGCTCAGTCTCTGACTGGGCAGACTGGACGTGCTCAGTCTCTGACTGGGCAGACTGGACGTGCTCAGTCTCTGACTGGGCAGACAGAGCGTGCACTGTCTCTCGCTGGGCAGACGTGACGTGAACAGTCTCTCGCTGGGCAGACGTGACGTGAACAGTCTCTCGCTGGGCAGACGTGACGTGAACAGTCTCTCGCTGGGCAGCCGTGACGTGAACAGTCTCTCGCTGGGCAGACGTGACGTGAACAGTCTCTCGCTGGGCAGACGTGACGTGAACAGTCTCTCGCTGGGCAAACGGAGCGTGAACAGTCCCTGGCATGGCCCCTCTTCTCCGCTGAGTCCTCATTAGGTCGGATCGTTATGTCACGAAACAGGTAAGGAAAAACGTGTGAGGACTCAAGTGCAGGAGAAATTATATTTATTTACAAAAGAAAACATAAACACAAAACAAAACCCACGAGGGGGAAAACATAACTAATACATATAAAACAAAAACAGAACATGAAACTTACAGGAGGATCACAGGGAACAGGAAACATTAGACAACGATCCGACAAAGGGCTGCAAACAAGAGGAGACTTAAGAAGGGAACAAATAAAGAGGGGACAGGTGGAAGAACTCAAACAATAATCAGGTAACGAGGGGGAGGGATCAGACAAGGACAAGAGCACATGGCCCACAATAACAAAACACCCATGTGCAACACAAGACAGGACAGGCATGTGACAATGTCACGTTATAAAAAGGCTCTAAAAGCAGCCAGGGCTGAGCATCTCCACAAACTAATAGAAAATAACCAAAATAATCCAAGGTTTTTATTTAACAACGTGGCTAGACTAACAAATATACAGACATCACCAGAGCAAAATATTCCGTTACAGTATAGTAGTAATGATTTTATGAACTACTTTAATGAGAAAATAGAAAGGATCCGTAACACAATTGTAAATGTACACTCTTTTATGGTGTCTTCTGATGCAGCCTCAATTATCGCCCCTCTGGAACAACTACACCGCTTTACAACTATAGGACAGGAAGAGCTAAATAAACTTATCATTGCATCGAAACCAACAACATGTTTATTAGATCCAATACCCACTAAACTACTGAAAGAAGTGTTACCTGTAGTGGAAGAGCCTCTTCTCAATATTATTAACTCGTCTTTATTTTTAGGTCATGTTCCAAAAATATTCAAGCTGGCAGTAATAAAACCTCTCATTAAGAAACCGCAATTAGACCCAAATAACTTAGCAAATTACAGACCCATTTCAAATCTTCCATTTATGTCTAAAATACTAGAAAAAATTGTGTCCGCTCAATTGTGCTCTTTCTTGCAAGAAAATGAGATATATGAAAAATTCCAGTCAGGATTCAGACCGCATCATAGCACAGAAACTGCGCTAGTTAAAATTACAAATGATTTACTTTTAGCTTCTGACCAAGGCTGTATCTCAATACTAGTTCTACTCGATCTTAGCGCTGCGTTCGACACTATCGATCATAAAATACTCCTGGATCGACTACAAAACTACACTGGTGTTCAGGGACAGGCATTAAGCTGGTTTAGATCGTACTTATCAGACCGTTATCATTTTGTCTGTTTAAATGGGGAAAAATCAAAGATAACGTCAGTAGACTATGGAGTGCCGCAAGGATCGGTGTTAGGTCCTCTGCTATTCTCAATTTATATGCTCCCACTTGGTAATATTATAAGAAAACATGGAATTAATTTCCACTGTTATGCTGATGACACTCAATTATATATTTCATCACGGCCAGATGAAAACACTAACTTATCAAATTTGACAGAGTGTCTCAAAGATATAAAATGCTGGATGACGCGTAATTTCCTGCTACTAAATTCAGATAAAACGGAGGTATTACTTATTGGTCCAAAAAACTACCCACAAACTCACTTACAATACAACTTTAATATAGAAGGATGTCCTGTTACTTTATCCACTACAGTAAAAGACCTGGGTGTTATACTAGACCGCAACTTGTATTTCGAAAATCATATTTCATATGTTACAAGAACAGCCTTTTTCCACCTTAGAAACATTACAAAGCTACGTAACATGCTATCTGTTTCTGATGCAGAAAAGTTAGTTAATGCATTCATGACCTCGAGACTAGATTATTGTAATGCTATATTAGCTGGCTGTCCTGCATCCTCAATAAACAAGCTACAGTTAGTGCAAAATGCAGCTGCTAGAGTTCTTACTAGGTCAAGAAAATATGATCATATAACACCAATTTTATCATCTCTACACTGGTTACCTATCAAATTCCGTATCAATTACAAAGTACTATTACTGACCTATAAAGCCCTAAATGGTTTAGCTCCTGTGTATTTAATGGACCTTCTATCGCCCTACAATCCATCGCGTTCTTTAAGATCACTAAATTCGAGGCTTCTGGTCATTCCTAGGATATCTAAGTCCACTAAAGGAGGAAGGGCGTTCTCACATTTAGCTCCAAAACTCTGGAATAGCCTTCCTGATATTGTTCGAGGCTCTGACTCGCTGTCCCAGTTTAAAACTAGATTAAAGACGCATCTCTTTAGCCAAGCATTTACATAATGCTTACCTTTTATACCACTGCTGAATCAGATCAAATGCATTTAATATTATAAAACTTGAAGAGTCTGTAGGTTATTTGTATAGGTTGCATAGTATTTACAGTCATTACGTTCCTGTGTATATTGCGTGAATGACCGGTGGTTGGGTAGATATTGTGTTTTGCAGTAGGTGGTATGCCATACGGAACCGTTGCCACTGAACCTGCTTTAACGACGACAGTGGGGCTCGACAGCCTTAGTCAAACGGGTCGGCGCGTATGGTTGGGCTGCGGAGAGATTGTGAGATTGTGGTTGGGTCTCAGCAGCAGGAGGGATGTAGAGGTCAGTAAGCAGGGCTGAGTTGAGTGGGGGACGGAGGGGGGTGACTCTGGGACGCAAGAATCACTGTCTTCATGTTTTTTATCATTTACGCCCGTGTTATGGAAATCATTATGAACAGCAGCTACGCTAATTATTTTCCCTTTCTGCTTTTCTGCTGTTATCTCGGGACGCGAGTATCCAGCCTTTCACAGAGACTTCAGATACCCCAATCACAAAGCCTGTGAAGAGACGACTCAACACCGGCGATATGGACCCTCTATGGTGGACGGCACTGATCCTCAACAACTCGTTTCAACACCGGCGTGATTACTTGGACTTCCAAATGATGGAAATGGATAAATATTCTTAATGTTCCGATCCAATCTGACTTGTAATGCTGCCCGAATCATAAATCATGCACTGTTCCTTCGTTGGCCAGAGGAGAACTGGCCCTCCGACTGAGTCTGGTTTCTCCCAAAGTTTTTTTCTCCATTCTGTCACCTGATGGAGTTTTGGTTCCTTGCCACTGTTGCCTTGTCTTTTGGCTTGCTTAGTTGGGGACATTTATTATTCAATAATATTATTGATCTGCCTTACTTAAGGTGGACGTTGACTCAATTTTCTTTTAGAAACAAACTCTGTTATATTATTTTCATGTTATCACTGTGAAGCTGCTTTGATACAATCTGTATTGTAAAAAGCGCTATATAAATAAAGGTGACTTGACTTGACTTGACTTGACTTTATTTGGATTTTCATTACGCTTTGTATTGTTAGAGAAACTGGCCTGTTATTAAAACAGTACCACACTGAGCATTGTGCTGCTTCTGATGAGATCAGATTTTTGACATTGAACACCAGCCACAAGTGTTCATTTATCAGCTTATGGTGCTGTTCTGCTGGAAAGGTGCTCGGTTGAGTGTTTAGTTCTCCAAGACAAAGACATGACAAATGAAGCGTGAATTGGTGCAGTCTGACACTGCACTGTGAGTGATGTGGACATTTGTTCCATTCTAACAGTTCGCAAAACACTCTTGTTTTTTTTTCTCACTAAGCTTCCATTTATTGCATCCCTACACCATGCCAGGAATGACAGAATCAAACCGTTTATCTATCAGATAATGTGGATTAGTTCATAAATACATGGTAGAAAATCGCAAATAGTTGATGGAGTGCCATTGTGGAGTCGGAGGCAGAAAGGCTTTATTTTATTTAGCACTTTTTCTATGTGTTATCATGTTTCCTTTCGATTGTGCTGACAAATGCAACCATTCTGAGTGATGGGGGCATGGGGCCATCACTTCATCAATGTTTTCTTCATTTACGTTAACTCAAAACCAGTTTTATCCAGACAGGACACATAAGAAGAGTAATAAACGTCAGGGAGTTTTGTGCTATTTGAACATTTATTTGCTCCTGCTTTATTATAGAGCACAGCTTAAGTGATAGGTTGGAGAAAAAAACTCAAACCTAACCAACAGTCTTGTTCCATGGACCCAAACAAATGTTGCTGGTCTTGTTTTAATAAATGCATTACCTGGAACAAATGGATAACAGCACACAGACTTGGTGAGGCGCTTCAGGTCAATGAAAGAAATTTCATGTATTTGAAAATTGTGTTGTGATAATAGCTTTTAGAACGATATTTGTGCCAAATAAATACCATATTTTCTAACCTTTTTATTTGAACATTATGATATAATCTGATTAATTTGGATAAAGATGAGAGAAGATGAATTCAGCCGTATTTAATTGCAGGTAGTATGGTGGTTGATGAAAAAACTCAAAAAAGTAAAAATGCACAAGATCAGCTACACATGAATCAATGCGACATTTTTCAAATAGATTAACTGCATTAGATGGAGCCCAGACCCCTGTGATAAAACAGGATTTCAGGTGTGTTATGTCAGGGTCTTATTACAAAACCATCATTGAATATCCCACGCCAGAGAATCAGCTCATCAAACATCTCTGAGTCACTGGGCAGATGTTATCACTCATTTTCTGTAACATACCACAACAGGTAGAACACAACAAACTTTATTAAATCTGCCTTTAGTTTCAAACCATCTATGACAGGTCATAATTCAACTGATATTCAAAAGGGGCTACTCAGTCATGGAAGCCGAAAGAATTAATATCTGACCTTCCACCCATTTCATGTAATCACTAACATGAATCAGTAAGTAGAGTTATAGATTTTATAGTTTATCCTGTGTGGCAGGTATAGCCAGCATTAGCTTCTGATCTGTATGCAGGTTCTCTTACGAGAGGTTCTCTCGAATTGCGTAAGTATAGCTTACGCTACGGGAAAGATTCATCTTTTCGAGATATTGAAGCCAAAAAATTATCCTTAATTTTTGTATCCATTGTCAACGCAGTGCAGCAGCTAGCAGACCTAGAGCAGGCTGTCTAGCGTGCTCATAGGCTGCCCTGCGGGAACTGCAGCAGCCTATCACTGAACCCGACGTGACGTCACGTCCAATGAAGGCGCTTTGCGCCTTCACGGCGTCAAAGCCCGCCAATATGGGCATGGCTTAGCGTATATAAGCAGGGTTCGTAGGCTGATTCTCTGATTTTCATCTCGCGACAAGCCAAAGCGACAAGCCAGCTAAGGACAGCGCCTGAAGAAGCGGGCCGTCTTCGCCACCTTCAGCCATCTGTGCGAGCTACGCTATCCGGCGACATATCCTTTCTTGCAAAACTTACTGTCTAAAAGAGCATCGAGCGTTTTTTTCAAGATGCCTCACACTTCCTGCGGCTCGTGCAGAGCCCCGCTCAGCGACAGAGACCGCCATGTGATCTGCGCTCTCTGCCTGGGCCAGGAACATGCAGCTCTTGCCCTCTCGGGGGTTTGTGAGCTCAGCGTGGCACTTCCGATGTCGACCCTGCGGGCTCGGCTCGAAATGTTCAACCCTCAAGCTGTCACTCCGCCCTTTGCAGGTCCGCGCAAAGAAGCGCCGTTCTCAAAGACCGCTGGAGCCGGTGGCCACCGCAACGCGCTCGCCGGACTCTCCCTCGAGCGTCTATCTCTCCTTCTCCGCCCCCCTCCCGGACGCGCAGCCGCCGGCTCCCGCCCGCGCTGCCGCCGTCTCAGGGGACGAGGCGCTTGATATGGATGAGGACGCGCTACTGACAGCTGTTCTAACCGTGGCTATCTTTCTTTAAGTTACAAGAAAGCTACCCCATCCCGGCGAAATGAGGAAAGAATGTGTTAGTCCCGCCGAGGCCGGACTATCCCCCATTTCTCAAACATTTCTCAGGTCCTATTAATTCGAGCGGCTGGTAATCTCAATAAAAATTAGCCTGTTATATAACACACAGAAACTGTGATGATGCTCTCTTTATCTGCTCGCGCTTACTGAAGATGATGTCATTTCCCCCCTGTGGCTCAGTGGCGGAGCCCTCAGCTTTCGCGCCAGGGACCCGTGTTCGATCCCGTGTCTTGCAGCAGATACAAATTCTATGCAGCTCTCTTCTCTGAGATCGCGGTCAGCTTTCTTACGTACAGAAAGCGGACATGCCCTCCCGCGCGCCCCATGCGCATGCGTCACCGGCGAAATGAGGAAAGAGTGTGTTTTAGTCCCGCAGAGGCCGGACTATCCCCCATTTCTCAAACATTTCTCAGCTCCTCTTAATTCGAGCGGCTGGTAATGTCAATATTGCAGCATGAGCCTTTTATATAACACGCACGCCTGCAAACAAACGCAACACAGAAACTGTGATGATGCTCTCTTTATCTGCTCGCGCTAACTGAAGCTGATGTCATTTCCCCCCTGTGGCTCAGTGGCGAAATCCACAGCTTCGCGCCAGGGACCCGTGTTCGAACCCGGCTCCAACAGCTGTGGCTCTCCTCAGCGAGCTGCTATATTTCCGGCGCTCTATCACACGGTCATTAAAACTCAGGCTACTGCAGTGAGTCATTTAGCAGCCAACGAGTCGGTAACACAACCCGCTCGCCTGCACACAACCACCTTTTTACGGCGAACCAGAGAAATCTCAGAAAGAGCATAATGTCTGGTTATCTGGCTCACGCCAGTGGTGTTTTAAGTGTAGAAAAAGTGCCCACGTCCCAGTGCTCACCCCTACACACAAACACAGCACTTCCCGTGTTAGCCAGAGAGCCCACTCTCATAAAGCTGGCAAATGCCGCTAGAGTGTTAACTGCAGGAGATGTGCCCACGTGTCCGTGCCCACATCTACTATCTGCCCGCTCTTTTACACTGCCAAGTCACAAAGTCACAAACGCGCATCACAAAGTGCAGACTCATATCAATCAAGTTGTGGATGTAAGTCTCGTGCCCGCTCGCAAGCGCTCATGCTTACTAACAAGCACTTCACACACAGCGACGCGCGCGCACCAAGAAGTGCAGCCTTATATGAGTCAGAATATGAACGTAAGTCTCGTGCCCGCTTGCAAGCGCTCAGGCTTACTACATGCACTTCGCCCACGGCGTTAAACATGCGTCACAAAGTGCAGCCTCGTATCGGTCAAGTTATGAATGTTAGTCCCATGCCCGCTCACGAGCGCCCACGCTTACTAACATACACGCCGTCCATGGCGGCGCATCACGAAGTGATTATAAAGCGCTCCCCATTCACAGCGATCGGGACGCTATAT